>NC_045970.1:22936426-23264011 GCF_010909765.2 Amblyraja radiata
ACATGCCATTCGCTTTCTTCACTGCCTGCTGTACCTGCATGCTTACTTTCATTGACTGATGAACAAGGACCCACAGGTCCCCCAGCTTTGTGTCATCTGCAAATTTGCTAATGTCACTTTGAATCCCTTCATCTATGTAGGAAAATAAATCCAGAACATTTGGTCGGCACAGTGGCACAACTGGTGAGCTGCTGCCTCAGAGTGCCAGAGCCCCAGGTTCGATCCTTACCTTGGGTGCTGCCTATGTGGAGTGTGTATGTTCTACCTGTGGCCGTGTGGGTTTCCTCTGGGTACTCTGGTTTCCTCCCATCTCCCAAAGACTTGTTGGTTTATTGGCTGCTTTTAATTGCCCATGCGTGGTGAAAGAGGGATAACATAGAACTAGTGTGAATGGGTGATCGATAGTTGGCGTGAATTTGGTGG
Source organism: Amblyraja radiata (assembly GCF_010909765.2). Lineage (NCBI taxonomy): Eukaryota > Metazoa > Chordata > Chondrichthyes > Rajiformes > Rajidae > Amblyraja > Amblyraja radiata. Next base: position 22,936,850 of record NC_045970.1, read on the forward strand.
GCCGAAGGGCCCGTTTCTATGCTGTATCCCTAAGTACTAAGTAAAATTTGGTGGTTTTGGACCAGATATATTTTTGGATTTAGGGCAATATCTATATTACTAAAAGTCTGATCTTGACCGCTTTTGGCCCACTGTGCTGCGATTTCCGAGAGAACGCCACCACCTACAGCTGTCATTTTTGGCCACCTCACTCAGAGTCCCCCTCCGCCTTCCTGGACCGGAGGATTTTTCCCATCGATGACAAATCAGAGCGATATTAATGTTTAAAAAAAAATCACTATTCTCTCTGCTGCCCCTGCAGGAGGGAGGGGGAGGGACTATACAACCAGGAAGTGCTGTGCCTCACTCAGTCTCTGCAAGACGGACGAAGCCAAAGGGTCACGTCTCTCTGAGCTCTGAATAACACTGAACACATGTCTACTCAACTGTGAGTCCCCTTAATGTGGTTTGAAAATGAAAATATGGTTTGTTTGAAGTAAAAAGGCACTGCCTGCAAATGGTGGCTTGGGTGATTTGGCTTGAAGTTAAAAGGCACTACTTACTGCAAATGGTGTCTTGGGTGCTTTGGCTTGACGTTGAAAGGCACTACTTGCTGCAAATTCAGATTCAGATTCAACTTTGGTGGCTTGGGTGCTTTGACTTGAAGTTGAAAGGCACTACCTACTGCAAATGGTGGCTTGGGTGCTTTGGCTTGAAGTTGAAAGGCACTACTTACTGCAAATGGTGGCTTGGGTGTCTTGCTTGAAGTTGAAAGGCACTACTTACTGCAAATGGTGGCTTGAGTGCTTTGGCTTGAAGTTAAAAGGCACTACCTACTCTAAATGGTGGCTTGGGTGCTTTGGCTTGAAGTTGAAAGGCACTACTTACTGCAAATGGTGGCTTGGGTGCCGTTTGTTGAAGTTGAAAGGCACTACTTACTGCAAATGGTGGCTTGGGTGCCTTGGCTTGAAGTTGAAAGGCACTACTTAGTGCAAATGGTGGCTTGAGTGCCTTTTGTTGAAGTTGAAAGGCACCACTTACTGCAAATGGTGGCTTGGGTGCTTTGGCTTGAAGTTGAAAGGCACTACTTACTGCAAATGGTGGCTTGGGTGCTTTGGTTTGAAGTTGAAAGGCACTACTTACTGCAAATGGTGGCTTGGGTGCCTTTTGTTTGAATTTGAAAGGCACTACGTGCTGCAAATGGTGGCTTGGGTGCTTTGGCTTGAAGTTGAAAGGCACTACTTACTGCAAATGGTGGCTTGGGTGCTTTGGCTTGAAGTTGAAAGGCACCACACTGCAAATGGTGGCTTGGGTGCTTTGGCTTGAAGTTGAAAGGCACTACTTACTGCAAATGGTGGCTTGGGTGCTTTGGCTTGAACTTGAAAGGCACTACTTACTGCACATGGCGGCTTGGGTGCTTTGGCTTGATGTTGAAAGGCACTACTTACTGCACATGGTGGCTTGGGTGCTTTGGCTTGAAGTTGAAAGGCACTACTTACTGCAAATTGTGGTTTGGGTGCTTTGGCTTGAAGCTAAAAGGCACTACTACAAATGCACTTTCTTCATGTTTGCACTGTATATTGATTTTAGATAAAACGCTACCACTTACGGCTGTGATTTTTGGCCATCTTACTCAGTCCCCCTCTGCTCAGCAGGTACAGATAATTCTTCCCATCAATGAAAAATAAAAGTGTTATTAGTGTTTAAAAAATATTGAGAATCTCTCTCCTGTCAATCACGCCATGAAGGTCACGATTCTGTTTGAGCTGTGAATCAACTGAACACACTGAATGTCTACTGAACTATGAGTTTGGTGTTTTGTGTGGTTTTATGGTGATTTCACCCTGCATGAAATGGTATGAAGCTGCATTTGAATTTGGTGACCTTGCACCCTGCTTGAAATGGAATGAAACTGCACTTGAATTTGGTGGCCTTGCACCCTGCTGGAAGTGGTTGGAAACTGCACTTGAATTTGGTGGACTTGCACCCTGCTTGAAGTGGTAGGAAACTGCACTTGGATTTGGTGGCCTTGCACCCTGCTCAAAGTGGTAAGAAACTGCACTTGAATTTGGTGGCCTTGCACCCTGCTTGAAATGGTAGGAAAATTGATTTGAATTTGGTGGCCTTGCACCCTGCTAGAAATGGAATTTCAAGGAATAGCCATGAGTCAACTGCCAGCCCACCAGCCGTGAGTGAGCTGCCAGTGCTCCAGAAAGCCCCCCCACTGGCCACCAATATTGGGTGGAGAGGTGGAATATTGCGTTGGGGACCAGCCCTCCCGTATGAACATGGGACCCAATGGGTCCCACTTAGTCTAGTATTTTCAGTATAAATATCACAGAGAATATAACTTACTATCATTCACACACAGTGGGCTTGAAAGTTGAGATTTTTCTAATTTTATAACTAATTTTTAGGAATTTTAGTTCAATTATTCCATCTCATGAGAACATGTTTCACTTTTTTTTTAAAGATTTACTAACCTGCTCTTCAAATAACATGAAAGCTACAATTAGTAAATCTTATCTCTCTTCATTAAAAATTAACGCCTATGATCTTTACCTGAATGATCACAACTGCAGACCAAAAATAATGAATGGTGTTGTGGTGTTTGAAATACCACTTGTTGGATGTGGCACACTACGAAAGGTAAGGGACATTCTTTCAATCCTCTTATATGTATTTCAATAAGGATACAGAAGAATCAGGTTTAATAACCTTTTCGCCTGGCCTCTCAACAAATGTATACACTGTTGTTTGCACTAAAGCTACCATTAGTAGTAATGCATGGATATGTTAAGCATAGTTATTGAATTCTGAAGTCTACATGTCAAAAGCACATGTTACTCCAGTGCATATTAGGAGTTTAAAAGAGCTGGGGAATTTGCACTATCAACCAAGAAAAATGTATAAAATATAGCCATTTGCAACATTTGGTTTTCTGATGTTTATTTCTGAAGAAATTCAATTGGAGTAATTTTCTGATTTGGTTCCACAACAGCCATAATGTTTATTTATGTCGGTCCTTTATGCAATAAAACCTCTCACGATTCATTCACAGGAGTGTTCTCGAGGACAGGTACAATGATATTTGGTCAGTACGTGGATAGGAAAGGTTTAGATCAGGGGTTCACAACCTTTTACGTCCCATTTACCAGTGGCAACTTTAATAGCACATAACAATGTTATTTCACTTATTTATGAACAACTAGTGATGAACACATACCAGAATACCAGAACCAAACACAGTCAGTCAATGAGAAAAAATATGTTCAAATCCAGAATCAACAAATTTACCCCCTGGGGTTTAAAGGGAGCATACATAATGTATAGTGTTTCTCCTCACCTCACAAAAAAGGAACTCTTCCAGTTAATTAGGTTTGTACCACTGATGCTCCCCAATCTCTCACCCCACATTTGAATTAGTTTAAGAATTTTCTCTGATTTTATTTATGTTCTTACGTTCTACAAACATTCTTAGGTCCTTAATAAGCTCCTTCAATAATGTTTTCTCTGAAATTGTAAAAACAAATTAGATGTGTGTCATTTAAAGGAGTGTGTTTTGTTAGAAACATTGGCCAAGGGAATTTGTTGCAATATGACGTGTTTGATAATGTATATTGAAACTAAGCCATGTTCTACACGCACAGGAAATCAATGGCAATATCATTTATTCCAACACCATCCAAACTTTTCCTACTGGTCCAATTATAACTCGTGGAACAAACCTGCAGATCAATGTTGCTTGTAGCATGCGAGAGAAGATATTGGCTAAAATAATGTACGTGGCTAACAATGATGTAATCCATGACATTACCATGAATAAGACAGGATGTGGGAAGTTTAATATCACCATGTCATTCTACGACTCTCCATCATTCATTAAACCAGTGCTAGATTCACCTTACTACGTGGAGCTCAGGCAGAACCTATATCTGCAAGTTAACCTGCACAGTTCTGACACTGGCCTTGTACTATTTGTGGATACCTGCACTGCATCACCTCATAAATTCAAGTGGGCAGCAAAATCCTATGATTTGATTAAGGATGGGTAAGTACTGCAAAATCTCAGGATAGAAAATTGAATCATCTTCTTAAATTGATGTCTTTGCATGGCGAAAAGAACAGAGACAATCATGTGTTTTTAAAAATTCGTTATAGGCAATTGAGAACAAGTATTAGGGTGGCATGCTGGCACAGTGGTACAGTTAATGCCTTACAGCGCCAGAGACCCGGGTTTGATCCTGAATGCAGGTGCTGTCTGTATGGAGTTTGTACTTTCACCCCATGACCACCTGGATTTTCCCTGGGTGCTCCTGTTTCCTCCCACACTCCAAAGACGTACAGGTTTGTAGGTTAATTGGCTTTGGTAAAAATTGTAAATTATTCCTAGTGTGGAGAATTGGGATTGCTGGTCAGTGTGGACACGGCGGGCCGAAGGGCCTGTTTCCGTCATGTATCTCTAAACTAAACTAAACTAAAACGATTAAATTAAAGCTATGTTTTGATAATCTGTAATTATTTGGTGAATTATCTGACAATTTTAGAAAATTGGATATACCAGGAGTAGGAAAGCAAAGTAAAGATAGCAAAGATCTGTATCAGTCTGAAGAAGGGTCCCAACCTGAAACTTCACCTATCCATGTTCTCCAGAGATGCTGCTTGCCCACTGTGTTACTCAGCACTTTGTGTCCTTTTGTGTAAACCAGCATCTGCAGTTCCTTGTTTCTACAGAGATCTGCAACATTGGGTGTCACCCTCTTTAAATTAACCTGAAGTAATTAAAAATAAGGAATTGGATTTAGGAGTAAAGTAGGAGGGATTTGACTTAATCTCCTCCTTTGATGGCTCCATCATGTGGAGCATCCAGTAAACTGGGCCACAGACTTTGCTTCCAGCTCTGATCTGCTCAGGTCTCAGAAAATGAACAAAGGAAAGTGTTTTGTTCTCCCTGTCAGGCCAAAAGATACATTTCAGGATGATGACAAGTTTGAATTTGACTGTAACTTTGGTTTTGCATTCTGAACTTAACACTGGAATGTTTGATTTATAGGTGCATAAAGGATGAGACATACTTCAACTATCCTATGTTGTATAATAGTATCGCCCAATTTAAGTTCAGTGCCTATAAATTTCTGAATCATCATCCCTCTGTCTATCTGCAATGTAAAATCCTGGTGTGTAAATCGATTGATATCGATTCTCGGTGTTTCCGTGGATGTATTACTCGGCAAAAGAGGGACGTGTATCCTTCAGAAGGAAGTACTGAAGTTTTAATCGGGCCTATTCTACTGAAAAAGGATCGAAATTACTACACGAGTGCAGGTAATATCGCCATGTATTTTGGATAAAGCCTGGAAAATGTAGTTAGTAAAAATCCTATCGCTGATTAGCCCCAACAATTTGCAAAGTAGAAGGCAATTCTGAGTGTTACAAAGCTAAAACCATGAAATAATCTTATAGTCGAACACCATGTTATAATTTTAATGTGTAATTTGGGTTGCAGATACTGAAATCTGTATCCTGTGATCTTTAATTGAAGATGGATTACTGTAGACTTTATTTCTGTGCACTGTAGACATCACATGGCATCCCATTAAATCCAAAAGTGCTGGAAATAATCGGCAGCCAGGCAATATTTCCTGGTCAAATCTCATTTTCCAGGTGTGTCCCACTAACCAGGTGAGAATTATTACCTGATTGGGTGAGTATCCCCAATCCGACCTTGCAGGTGGTCTCTGTCATGAACCCACCTTTATGGCCGGTGGTGGATTGGCTATTCTAGGATGGGGGGGGGAGGGGTGTAGTGGAGGGGGAATGATTACAGGAGGACTATATGTAAAATTTGGGCATATGTGAAGCACATTTGCTTCCCCTGGCTCACATACCAACCATAAAAATTTAATAAAAGAAATCTTATTCCCTTGGCCTGCATTTGAGCCAAATCCTGCCCACTGCCACCTTTCTGCCATGCCATTATATATTGAAATCAAGCAGATTACTAATTTTGCAGTGCATTAGGGAAAAGCTCTGCTTAAAATATGTCAATTGAACCTTGAAATCAACAGGAATGCTCCATCAATCTGAAGAAGGGTCTCGACCCAAAACGCCACCCATTCCTTCTCTGCAGAGATGCTGCCTGCTCTGCTGAGTTACTCCAGCATTTTGTGTCTATTTTTAGAGCAGGTGACACTACATCTACTACACTCCCCGTTGCCATCAGATCTGGAGGGTTGAATTAACTCCTGATATTACTCATCAACGTCCTGTTCCATCATTGCACTTCTTTGATGTTTGTCAATAAATGTCATGGTTAACAAATTGCTTTTCAGGCATGTCACTTTTCAGTTTCTTGGTAGTATGTGCCATCAAAAAGCATTGCAAACTGAGAAATGGAGCTTGGAGAAAACACAAAACATTTGTGTTTTATTGCACTGTTATCTTCAATTGCTAAATGTTGAAGTACTTATCCTGCATGGTTCATCCTTGTAAATGATCTTCAAGACTCTTACTTTGTGTACGAATAAATATAGCTTTTTGAAAATTTGTAACATATACTAAATGGATAACCAATCTGAATATCTTTCAGGTCCTGAAAAAACGGATTAAATCCGAGTAGCTGCCTGTCCTCTCTTTGATCATCTTTACATGGTTATCAAAACCTTGAGCAAGAATCAACATAAAATAAATTCTTATTACTGCAAGACATCACTCCCAGAAAACTGATCACTAGCGTCCTTTATGAAAAAGACCACGTGCAGTTTTACAGTTCATAGAACTTTGATTTTATGATCTTGAAATTGAACATTTGCAATATTACATTTAATGAATGATGTATCTAAATTATTTCATGTAAGAACCCAATAATTGGTTAGAATATTTTATTTTAATCTTGAATTTATTAATAAAATGAAAATAAATAATTTAACAGTATTTCATATTTCTAAATTATTTGCATTGATGCTGTAATAGGTTAAACTGAATGAAGAATATGTTACAGTAACATAATGATGACCCATTATTACATTTCATTGCAAATCCCAAAACAATGTTTGGAATGAATTTGTTTAATTTTGAATGAGGTCTAGTTATTGTTGCAAAATGAAGCAAATGAGTTCAGTTTATGTGGACATTTTGAAATTCTGTACAATAATAGTCTTTATTATACATGGTTGCTGATCTCATTGGAACCCAAATCCTAAAGACGAAAAGTTACCATTGATTCCATGTGTTTTTGACTTTCCAAAATGCACCAGTTTGCATTTGTTGTAATTTCACTCCATTTGCCATTGCTCTTCCTAGGTTTCCAATGATCAAAATCGTGTTATAGTCTTCCACACTATCCACAACACCACTAACCTTTGTGCCATCTGCAGGCTTACTGATCATACCTCCTACATTCATATCCAAATCGTTAATATATCTCACAAATAACAAAGTTCCCAGCACTAATCCCTATGGTAAACCACTGGTCACAAGTTTGAATCAGATAAACATTCTTCCACCACCACCATCTACCTCCTATCACCAAGCCAATTTTTGGATTTAATTAGAAAGCTTGCCTTGAAACCCAAGTGCCTTAATCTTCTTCTTCTGCTGCTTGTTACTGCACAACCGCCAACAGCTGGGCTATCTCGTTCTGGACCAATCTACCATGTAGGATGATGTTAAATGCCCAAGTCCATATAGACATTTGCCCTGTTTTCATCAAACTTCTTAGTTACCTCCTTAAAAAATTAGTGAGGTGGGATTTAGTTTAGCTTAGTTTAGCTTATTGTTACATGTACCGAGGTACAGTGAAAAGGTTTTGTTGCGTGCTATCCTTTCAGTGGAAAGACTACACATGATTACAATCAAGACGCCCACAATGTACAACATGCTGACTATCCCTTATCAACCCTTGTCTTTCCAAATGCACATAAATTCTATCCCAAAGAATGTTCTTTAATTTTTCCCCTACCGCTGACATACGGTCCACTTACCTGGCTAATCCTTGCTGCCCTTCGTGGATAAAGGGCAACATTAGATCTGTTTTTGCAACTGGTACCCCACTTATGGTTAACAAAGATGTAGAAATCGCTGATGGGTCCCCAACTATCTCCTCTCTTGCTCCCTTGAGCAACCATCAATGGATCTTATCCCATCCCCTTGAGGATTCTATGAACACACATGTGTCCCATGAAGATCTGAACTCGCATCTTCCATGCCCTCCTCCTTGGTGAATATTAATTTATGAGGTATTAATTTATGACCATCCATATCCCAAAAGAGCACATGATATTATTGCATTCATATGCAAACAGTTAATAGTTCCAATGGACTACAGAACTAGATTCTTCTCTTTCTCTCGACTTTTAGTAATTGTTCTTTCTTATTAGTCTTATGTACTTTTGATGCCTTTCACTATTATACTGTGCATGTATGGTTACCGTATGGAATGATTTTTAACTTACGAGCAAAATTGATTTCTGAATGTTGGTAAAAATGGAATTGGTTCATTACCTGGGGAAGGCCTGTAAATAGATTTGTCAGTAAAAATATCAATGAGTGGTAAAAATGGAGAGCTGCTGGAGGATTGCAATGAGTTAGGCAACATCTGTGAGGGGACAATCAAAATTTTGTGTCTAACCCTTTCATCTGGTCTGAAAATGTAGAGGGGAGGTAGGCAGTTGAAAGAGTGATGTGAAGAGATGGGGCAAGAGCTGGGCAAACGATAGGTGGATCAAGTTCAAGTTCGCATTTATTGTCACATTGCACCAATTAAGGTATAGTGATATTTGAGTAACCATACAGCCATACATGTAAAAAAATAACACAATACACAATAATTTTAACATAAACATCCACCACAGTGGAATCAACATTCCTCACTGTGAATGGAAGACAATAAAGTTCAGTCATCTTCCTCCTTTGTTCACCTGTGGTGGCCGGGGCCTTGAACCCTCAGCACTGCCTCTGCCGAGGGCCGGATGTTAAAGCCCTCTCGTCAGGATGATGGAGACTCCGGCGTCGGGAAGGAACGGGAAACACTTTGTGGGTTGGAACTCCCGAGACGGCCTTTTCTTACCGGAGACCGCGGCTTCATGGTGTTAAAGTCCCCAAGCCTCGCGGTTGGGGCACTTCCACAGTAATCCTCGGCAAAGGATCGCCCTGCTCCGCAATGGTAAGTCCGCGCCGCGATTGTGGCTTGAAGCTCCAGGCCGGTCTCCAGGAAAGGCCGCACCAATCCAGTTGTTAGGCCGCGGAGAGGGTACAGAGCAGCTTGTAATGGAACCGACCAGAGAAAAGGCAATTCTGGATTTAGTGTTGTCCAATGAACCAGATATGATAAGAGAAATCGAGGTAAAGGAACTGCTTGGAGGTAGTGATCATAATATGAATAGTTTTAATCTGCAATTTGAGAAGGAGAGCGTTAAATCGGAAGTGTCAGTGATGCAGTTGAACAAAGGGGTCTATGAAGGCATGAGAGGGGAGCTGGCCAAGGTAGACTGGAAAGGGATCCTAGCAGGAATAATTTCACGGCATAATCCGGAACACGCAGGATCATTTCATTCCAAAAAGGAAGAAAGATTCTAAGGGGAGTAGGAGGCAACCGTGGCTGACAAGAGAAGTTAGGGATAGAATAAAACTAAAAGAAAAGATGTATAACACAGCAAAGCGTAGCCGGAAGCCAGAGGTTTGGGGAACTTTCTTAGGACAACAGAAGGAAACAAAACGGGCAATAGGGGCTTAAACGATAAAGTACGAAGGGAAGCTGGCCAGGAATATAAAGAAGGACAGTAAAAGCTTATTTAGATATGTTAAAGGAAAAAGAGTAGCAAAGTCAAATGTGGGTCCCTTGAAGGCAGACACGGGTGAAATTATTATGGGCAACAAGGAAATGGCAGAAGAGTTGAATAGGTACTTCGGATCTGTCTTCACTAAGGAAGACACAACCAATCTCCCAGATGTACTGGAGGACAGAGGATCTAAGGGGGTAGAAAATGAAATAAATTTTCATTAGGTGAGAAATAGTATTGGGTAGGCTAATGGGACTGAAGGATGATAAATCCCCTGGGCCTGATGGTCTGCATTCCAGTAGTGTATCTAGACTTTCAGAAAGCCTTTGATAAGGTCCCGCACGGGAGACTGGTGACTAAAATTAGAGCACATGGTATTGGGGGTAGGGTGTTGACATGGATAGAAAATTGGTTGGCAGACAGGAAGCAGAGGTAGGAGTGAACGGGTCCTTTTCAGAATGGCAGGCAGTGGCGAGTGGAGTGCCGCAAGGCTCGGTGTTGGGGCCGCAACTGTTGTGCCATATATATTAATGATTTGGAAGAGGGAATTAGGAGCAACACTAGCAAGTTTGCGGATGACACAAAGCTGGGTGGCAGTGTGAGCTGTGAAGAGGATGTTAGGAGGTTGCAGGGTGACCTGGACAGGTTGAGTGAGTGGGCAGATGCGTGGCAGATGCAGTATAATATAGATAAATGTGAGGTTATCCACTTTGGCGGAAAAAACAAGGGGGTAGATTATTATCTCAATGGGGTTAGGTTAGGTAAGGGGGAGGTGCAGCAAGACCTGGGTGTCCTTGTACACCGGTCACTGAAAGTGGGCTTACAGGTACAGCAGGCAGTGAAGAAAACTAATGGAATGTTGGCCTTCATAACAAGAGGATTTCAGTATAGGAGTAAAGAGGTTCTTATGCAGTTGTATAGGGCTATGGTGAGACCACATCTGGAGTATTGTGTACAGTTTTGGTCTCCTAATTTGAGGAAGGACATCCTTGTGATTGAGGCAGTGCAGCGTAGGTTCACGAGATTGATCCCTGGGATGGCGGGACTGTCATATGAGGAAAGATTGAAAAGACTAGGCTTGTAGTCACTGGAGTTTAGAATGATGAGGGGGGATCTTATAGAAACATATAGAATTATAAAAGGACTTGACAAGCTAGATGCAGGAAAAATGTTCCCAATGTTGGGCGAGTCCAGAACCAGGGGCCACAGTCTTAGAATAAAGGGGAAGTCATTTAAGACTGAGGTGAGAAAAAACTTCTTCAACCAGAAAGTTGTGAATTTATGGAATTCCCTGCCACAGAGGGCAGTGGAGGCCAAGTCACTGGATGGATTTAAGAGAGAGTTAGATAGAGCTCTAGGGGCTAGTGGAGTCAAGGGATATGGGGAGAAGGCAGGCATGGGTTATTGATAGGGGACGATCAGCCATGATCACAATGAATGGCGGTGCTGGCTCAAAGGGCCGAATGACCTCCTCCTGCACCTATTTTCTATGTTTCTATGTTTCTATGAGGTGCTATTCTTCTAGTTTACATTTAGCCTCACCCTGGTAGTGGAGGAGGCCAGGGATATGCAGGTTGGTGTGGGAAGGGGAATTAAAATGGTTTGCAATCACAAGCACCAGATGACCATTATGGGCAAAGTGCAGGTGCTCAGAAAAGCCTAGATTGCCCTTGGTCTCACCAGCATAAAGGAGGAATTACCAGATTCCAGCATCTGCTTGTGTCTCCTCTGTGGATATAATAAATCAGCAAATAAGAAGGAATAAATGATTTGGCAGAAAAAATGAATGATCCAGAAACAAAAGAAGGGGCAGATACTGATCTTTGGGATAGAAATACTCGCTCTATCTTCCTTAGAGCAGTCGAAGGAAAATAAATCATAGACACTGTAAGAAAATGTAAAAGCAAATCCTCTACTGATTCGAATGATATTGATATGATTATAATAAGAAACGTTATTGAATAAATTGCAGAACCATTAACTCATATCTGTAACTTCTCTTTTCAGTCCGATAAATTTCCCGAACAAAAATGAAAATAGCAAAAGTAATACCATTATATAAAACTGGGGATAGACACCATTTCACAAATTACAGGCATGTTTCTTTACTCTCCCAATTCTCCAAGATCCTTGAAAAACATTTTATAGAAAGACTTGACAATTTTATTGAAAAACATAAGCTTTTGGTCGACAGTCAATATGGATTCCGGACAGACAGATCAACATCTATGGCACTAATGGAACTAATCGAGGAAATCTCAAATTGCATAGATAATAAAAAACTTGCAGTGGGAATATTCATAGACTTAAAAAAAGCATTTGATACCGTAAATCACGACATTTTACTCATGAAACCGGATAGGTATGGCATCAGAGGGGTTGGATTGGATTGGGTGAGAAGCTATTTAAGAAACAGTCGACAATTTGTAGAAATAGGTGAACATAAATCAACTTACATGAACATAACTTGTGGAGTACCTCAAGGGTCTGTGTTAGGTCCAAAGCTTTTCATAATATACATTAACGACATATGCAGAGTATCAAATATACTGAAATTGATTATATTTGCCGATGATACGAATATTTTTTGTTCCGGTGACAATTTGAAGCAGCTTTTGGAGGTCATCACATCAGAAATTAATAAATTAAAACAGTGGTTTGATGTCAACAAATTGTCTCTAAATTTAAGCAAAACAAAGATTATGCTATTTGGAAAACATAAAACAAACCCTCAAGTACAGTTGAAAATAGATAACACAAGTATAGAAAGAGTATATGAAAATAAATTTCTTGGTGTGATCCTAGACCACAAAATCTGCTGGAAACCACATATAAACGTCAAAGCAAAAACTGGCAAAGTCTATAGCAATATTGGGAAAATCAAGACACATTCTGAACCACAAATCATTACGTACTCTGTATAATACACTCATATTGCCATCTGAGTTACTGTGTGGAGATATGGGGTAACACCTACAAAACCAACCTACAGCCGTTATGCACATTACAAAAAAGAGCGATAAGAATTATTAATTATGTTGGATATCTTGAACATACCAATTTATTATTCTTAAAGTCACATACACTGAAGTTCACCAATCTGGTTATATTTAAGACTGCACAAATCATGTATAAAGCAAGAAATAATTTATTTCCAGGAAATATACAAAAACTGTTTATGGAAAGAAAGGGTGGGTATAATAGGGGAACATAGTTAAAAAAAACTAAATGTCAGAATAGCTCTTAAAAGTATGTGCATAGCAATCTGTGGGGTGAATTTGTGGAATGGTCTGGAACAGGAGATAAAACTTAGCACAAACATAATTCAGTTTAAAAAGATGTCTAAAAACACTTTTTTTTAAAGGATATTGGGATGAGGATAGGTGATTGTGAGTGGGATATTTGTTATACTGATTGTATTGGGAAGGGTGATTATAGGGTGATGGGTTGTATATATGACTAAGAGATACTGTATAGTATATGAGGGTTTTTTCTTTTCTTTTTTCTTTTTTTCTCTCTTTTTTGTATGGCTTTGTAAATATTTGATTATTGTATAAATGTAAATAATTTGGTGTACATATAGCGGCTGGTGTACATATGGTGTACATATAGCTGCTAAATTTGTATAAGATCATTATAAGCAGTTGGATAAGGGGTGGGAATTAATAAGCTTTGGCTCCTTTCTGCTCCTCTTCGGACACATACGATTCATTTATTTATAGATATTGTTTATGACACTTTATAAATATTCTTGTTTTGTTTCTTGAAAAAAAAAGCATCATAAACCATTCACTCAGAGCAGCAGAGAGAATAGTTATTTCTAAAGGACTGTTCTGATTGCAGATACAATTCCATGGATCCTATGTTCACCCTTTACTTTCTCAACTAGTTTATCAATGGAATCTTCTCCAGTTAGCCTCCACCTCTCCTTCACAAATACTTAGTGATGCAATATCAAACCATTAGTGGTTGAATTTTACACAAGTAAGAACTGTTCCTTCTGGACATTATACCCCGTCTCTGTCTACAGGTGTGTCTACACCCTGTCTATACAATGTTCCTAGAATGCACCCTCATTGACGTTTTTAACCACAATAAAGATGGTGTGCCAGTTGCTGTAGTCTAGTTGGATTGGAAATGGGGAGACAATGCTTGGACGTCCTCACAATATCAATACTATGATGTGCAATTGCTATCATGAAGGGGTGCCATTCATCGGTGCGCTGTTGCTGGGATGGATCATAGTTACTTGCTAGGCAATTAAACCCATGGTTTCTACTAACAATTGTGCTTAAATCCATGGTTTCCACTACAAAGAAGTTCAGTACCTTCAGGCGCATGGGAACACCACCCTCAAAGTCGCACACCACACTGATTTGGAAGTACGCCATCAGTCTTTTATTGTCATTGGATCTAGATTCTGGAATTCCCTTGCTCAACAGCATTGTGAGAAGGTAGTCACCAGAAGAACTACAACAGTTCAAGAACAGACTTCATCACTACCTTCTCAAAGTGTATCAGATGAAGACAACAAATGCTAGACTTGTCAGCAGAACTCGAAAAATAAATAAAAGCAGAAGCATTGCGATAAAATTAATATACAGTTTATTATTGTTACAATTAATGCTATCATACATTGAATGAGGCAGTACATTGATAGTTCTTTTCTGAGGAAACTTGAAGATACCTTGTCTGTTCTAAAGTGAAGTAATTGCTTGCCAGCTTTAGGCAAGTGTTTTAGCGAGGAAATCAGATGGCATTTCCACAGTGCTGCCATTAAGGTTCAGTCGTAGATTAGACCAAGAGCGGAACTCGCTATCAAAACATGGAGGGGACGGGGGACACAATTTTGTGGCGGCCACGCGCGCATGCGCACACTCAAATACACACGCGAGGCTTCGGAGGCTCAATCCAACGCTAAAAACTGAGATTTTAAAATCGGGATCACAAAAACTTGGGGGGGATGTCCCCCACCTCTCAAAACATGGAGGGGACATGTCCCCTCTGCCCCCCCCCTGGGTTTTCCGCCCCATGATTAGACGAACCTTGCGGAAGTTCTATTGGGACAACGAACATGGAGTCAATGGACTTAATATACTCATTTTTTGCTGAAACTATTTTATGATTCTATAGGTGAATTAGGGCAGATTATTTTGGCAAATTGTACAGATTAATGATGTAGGTGTTAATCCAAATCAACATTTTCCTGTTATGGTACCTTTAATATAATAAAATGTGATTGAGATCTGGTCAGATGAACAGAGATGGGGCAAGAATCAGGAGCTATAACCAAAGTCGTGGGAGGAGTCGTAACAATGGGCGGGCCTGATGTAAAATATTTCAAGATAACCATTTGCAAGGACTCGAAAACAAATGACCTCCACGGCTGAAGGGAAGAATATTTGCTGAATATGTCCACACCACAGTTTAGTTTATTAACATTCCCATTAAACATTTGATAATGTAATTAAAATTCAATGACACAATTATTTAGCATGAAACAAAATGGACGAGAGCCTATGGTGACCCATAACAGATCTTTTAAACTATTGATAAATTAAAGGCATTGTCTATGCATTGCGACCCATTCCACATCAAAGAAAAAATGTGCTTAACAGACTTCATTAATATGTAGCAAAACCTGCAAGAAAACCACATCCAGATATTTCAGAATCAGAAGTAAATGTGATGAACATTTTGCTGGATGTTGATTTGAAAGATTGCTTTTGGGGTTCACATATTGTCTCAAGCAATGGAGAATCATATGTAGGTCCATCAAATATTTGAAGGTAATCTTTTGAGCAATTTGCTGAAATTTGGAAACTATGGAGAGAATGATCATAGATTGAGAATGTATTTTCTGTAGTCTTCTCATCTTTTCAATGGTTTACAATATATGTCACACATTCAGGAACATCCAAATATCATAAGGAGACTATTCAAAAATTAAGAATGTAACATGGTTTGTCTTTACACAATTAATGTTAAATGTGCCTTTTCTAAATTATTAACTGTCCTGAGTAATAATTCACTGTACTCTTTAACATAGTCAAAATAGACACCATCGTCATACAGCATGGAAACAAGCTCTTCAACTCAACTTGCCCACACCGACTAAAATGCCCCATCAATACTAGTCTACATCTTTCTAAACCTGTCCTAGCCATGTACCTGTCAAAAGGGCATTTAAATATTGTGATAGTACCTGCTTCAACTACCTGCTCTGGTAGCTCGTTCCATACACCCACTACTTAGGTATGTTGCAAAGCCTACCTGAAGCGTCGTTGAAAATCTGCCGCTGCGTGTGTGCGCGATTTTGGCGCCGTTTAGAGGGGGGCGGGTTTAAAACGCGATTTTCTCTAGGCTGTTCAAATCGAAGATGTTCAGCCTAGTTAATTATTAACGAAAAATCGCTGAAAGACCCCGTCGCAAAAGCTATTATTAGTTTTAAAGGCCTCGTATAATAGTTATAGTAGTTTAAAAATCAATCTCTAAACCCGCGACCGCCAGCAACCGCAGGGTCTCATAAAGCAGACAGCTGAAGGTATGCTGTATATTTTTACATTAAAAAGGGCTTCTAAAGATCCCTTTATACAAAGTTTAATATTGCGAGTAGCTCATTTTGGGCCCATTATATCCCGCAGTATTTTTCTGGGCATTTGAGGCACAAATCTACCGCAATGTGAACGTTCTAAACCAGCGCGTTCCACAGGGACCCACTGGAAAGCTGATTTAAAATGGGCATTTATTTACAGCAATTGAACACTGAATTCCTTCCATTTGGCCTATAAATTAATGTAAATGAGATTTTAAAATCATGTTTTATTGTGAATTATTTGTGAATATTATTTGGACATTTAGGCTATTTAAAAATGTTAATCATTTATTAAGAAATGGATAGATGTTTAGATCTAGTAATTGAAGTCTGAAATTAGCTACAATTAGGTAACTAACTAATTATATGCTTTAATTTCAGGTCATCCAAGTAAGATTATTTTATATTTGTTTCAGAATGCTTCAATCTATGATAACTGAAAATTTCATTCAGTTCTCTTAATTTTTAAGAAAGTTATGGGCTTTTGACTGTTCACGATCACAGCTTTTTTGTTATGTCCATAGAAAATCAATAGGGAACAAGATGCTCATTTCTGAGTATGAAAATGGCCATAACTTTTTAAATACTTGAGATATGAAAGTGAATTAGGTGTCAAATTAAACTTATTTTTATGCTTTATCTGATGGGATGAATTATAGACTTGATTTTTTAAATCTCAAAATTTTGTAACATTGCTACACTACTTTGTGTGAAAATGCTGCCCCTCAGATTCCTATGAAATCTTTCCCATCTCACTTTAGGTCTCACCTATGTCCTTGATTCCCCTTCTCTGGGTAAAAGACCATATAAAACTACTATTTATATTGTTCATCCTTGACAGCATTCTTGAGCAAAATAAAGAGTTCTGGAGATCAGGCAACATCTATGGAAGGAATGGACAGGCAACGTTTCGGGTCGGTATCCTTCCTGAATTAGGACCCTGAATTTAAATGTATACTTTTTTTTTCATTTTCCATTATACAAGGCTCTGAGCAACAATTAGAAGGGCCATGAAGAATGGAATGTTCTTTATTCAAGTGCACACCAAGGAATATTCATACTAAATTCAATACCACAGTCAAAATAATGGGAGGTTCCAGCCCCAAAACATCACCTGTCCATTCTTTGCTGCCTGACCCGTTGATTTCTTCCAGAACTTTGCATTTTGCTCAAGTTCACGATCTGCAGTTTCTTTTGTCTCCATTGACAACGTTCTTTCCTGTTTCAATATTGTAGCAGTAATTTGAACACAAAAAGTTGGATTGACTCCCCAATCTGTTTTTACAGGATTTTGAGTCCTTGATCAAACCAGTGAATTAAAAAGGCAAAATAATCCAAAGCATTTTTTTAATAATAAAGCAGAGAAATTAACCCAGTTAATAGTTTACCCCAGTCAGTATCACTTATATCAGATTATTTTACTTTAAAGTCACGTGAGTGACTACGTGAAGAAGCCCGCCAGCCCGCACGTGCGTCAATACGTCTAACGCATGGCGCACGACTGGCTGGGAGGAGTGTCGCTCCTCCAGTGGTAAGTTTAAAACCCTACAGGTAAGTTTCAAACTTATTCTGAGGTCGTGTTTTGGTGGAAAATTTATCTTTACAGAGTTCCAATTGCTGACGGATAATGGAAAAATCCAGGGCAAAACCCAAACGGGCCGCGGGGAAACTGGCGCGGGAGTGCGGGTAGCCGGCGGCTGTCGGTTTGGCCGTCCGAGTCGCTGACAGTGCGGTCAGCGACTTCAGACTTGGTGCTTGCCCAAAGCACTTTGGCAACCCCGAAAGGGGGCAAAGCCAAACGGAGGTCTGATAGGCCTGTGTACTCAGATGAGTTAGGCCAGGAGGATTCTCCTCCTACAAATATGGATAGCGTCTTCGGGCGTATATCCC
The DNA here is from genome assembly GCF_010909765.2 of Amblyraja radiata. NCBI lineage: Eukaryota > Metazoa > Chordata > Chondrichthyes > Rajiformes > Rajidae > Amblyraja > Amblyraja radiata. The sequence continues at coordinate 22,955,093 of NC_045970.1, forward strand.
AGATGGAGCACATCATGGAGAGGATGCTCCATCATGATATGCTCCGTAATACGGAGACATATCAGCGCAGGTCTCCTTTCGTGCCCGCGGCAGCGCCTGGTCCTGGGCTGCTTAATGTCTCCCACTCTGAGGAGGGGAGTGTAAGGGGTCAGTATATGACTGACTCCAAATTCGGAGATATGTCCGTGAACATACTGGAATGCATGACATGCGTGAGGTTCAAAAAGAATTGCCTGCCATGGCGTCAAGGTTTGCGATACCCTCGCAAACAGGGGATCCGCTGCAAGAAGAGCTGGCTTCCAGCATCAACTACCTCACGGTACAGGAACAGGTGATGGTTGAAACGGCTGCAAAATATCATACACCTGTAAATTGTGCATCCCTAAAAGTGCCGGAAGTCAACAGCTCTATCTGGGAAGACATTCGAGGGGGCATCAAGGCCCAGGAAATGAAACTCCAACAAATTTTAAAATTACTGGCTTCTGGCATCACGGCATTTGCCAGATCTGTGAATGGCGGGCCATTATCGGACGTCCAGCATGATGCCCTGGCGTTGATGTGCAATGCACACTTCAAAATGAACTGCTTCCGAAAGAATGCCATCAGACCTGCCTTAAATCCAAAATTTACAGGCCTATGTAAGGCCAGCAATGTCCAGCTGCCGAATCTTCTGTTCGGGGAAGACCTACCCAAACAGGTTAAAGACCTGGATGAGGAAGCAAAAGCTGTCGAGCTTATCAAGGCACCAACGACGAGCAAAGCTTCACCGTTTCAGCGCCAACAGCCCTACGCCTCCATCAGCAGTAAGCGGTTCGCTGAAGCTGGTGGCAGCTCGAAAGTTGACTTCTCTGGGCAGAGGTCTTTTTGTAGGCCAAGGCCTAAGCCGGCCTTCATGGAAAATGCGCAATCCGTGCACCACAGCAGTCCTACCATCCAAACCTCGAGGACGGAAATAGAACCGGTATCAGAGGACTTTGGGCCTACCATAAGACCACCGGTAACCATGGCGTTAGGTGGGTCTGGTTCTTTCCGGAACATGGGGTGTATGGACCAGTTACAAGTTGGTGGTAGATTACACTTGTTTTTGCACGAATGGTGGTGGATAACATCAGATCCGTTTATACTGCACAATATACAAGGGTTCCAAATTGAATTTCTTCCCAATTCATTGCCACCCACACAACATACACCAAGTCGGGCATTTGTTCATTCGAAACAAGAAGGTTTGGATATACAAGCTGAAATTCACAAATCACACACAAAAGGGGTAATCGAGAAGTCAAGTCTTGAACATCACCATTTCGTCTTCAATATATTCTCTAGACAAAAGAAAGGTGGAGGATGTCGGATCATCCTTGATTTAACACAACTTAACTCTCATGTACATTTAAAAATGGAAAACTTTGTTACTGCCAAACAACTGATTTCCAAAGGATGCTTTATGGCATGCATCGATCTCAATGATGCATACTATTCGGTTCCCATTCACAGGGATCACCGGAGATATTTGAAATTTAGCTGGATGGGGCAACTGTGGCAGTTTAAAGCGTTGCTTAATGGTTTAACTTCAGCACCCAGGTTATTTACCAAATTATTAAAGCCAGTGCTTGGGCTACTTAGAGCTCAAAAACACATTGTTATGGCCTATCTGGATGATATTTTAATCATAGGAAAAATGCTGAAATTGGCTAAATTAGCTGTTTCAGCCACGAAACTCATATTTGAGAAATTGGGGTTTCTCACCCATCCAGTTAAATCCAAGTTGATATCAACTAGAGTTATTAATTATTTGGGATTTACCATTAACTCTATTAATATGTCTGCGACTGCCCTGGGGCAAGAGATTAGAATTAATAGAAGCCTGTAACAACCTTGTTGTTATGGAGCAGCCATCTATTCAACAGGTGGCTAGTGTAATTGGCAAAATAGTGGCTGTTTTTCCAGCTGCACAATTTGGGCCTTTGCATTATCAGAACTTACAACGTGCAAAGGAGCAAGCACTCAAATACCATTTAGGTCATTTTAACAGACTTATGCTATTACCAGCTGAAGCTATATCAGAATTACAGTGGTGGCCGACTAATATTCAGCATTGCTCCAGTAATGTTTTGGTCAGTAAACCTTCAGTTATATTACAAACTGATGCTAGTGCTCAAGGATGGGGAGCTACTAATACCATCTCTAGTTGCGGTGGCAGATGATTTGTGCATGAGTTATCAATTCTTCAGTTACATGGTATCAACTACCTGGAGATGCTGGGGGCATTCTATGGGTTAAAAGCTTATTGTGGGAATATCATAATCTGCATGTTCAACTACAAATTGACAACACTACAGTGGTGTTGTCAAAAGTTTAACACTAATCTTCCCAGGCCCAGGTACATGGAGGTATGGGATGTTAACATTGTGTTAACACTGCTTGCTGGCGGGCTCCAGCTACATCCTTATCTTTGGTCAGGCTCACATATAAAGTAGTTATGCTCATGGCGCTAGTTTCAGCGCAACGCGTCCTGTCATTGCATAAGCTGCGGCTGGACAGCATGGTTACATCTACCAACAAAATAGCGTTTTATGTACATGAGCTAATTAAACAACGCAGACCAGGGGTGTTAGGTCTAAAGCTGGAATTTTTGGCATACCCTATGGACCATAGATTGTGTGTGGTCACACATATTCAAAAATATTTTAAGGCTACAAAGAACCTTAGAGGCACTGAACTGGCAATGATTATTAGTCATAAAAAAACACACAAGAGGGTATCAGTGCAGACCATCTCCAGGTGGTTAAGACATGCATTGGCTTGTGCAGGAGTAGACACTGATGTTTTTAAATCTCACTCCACCAGGGCTGCAACAACGTCAGCAGTGAGGTTCATGGAGGTTCCGCTGGACCACATCCTAGTGACAGCAGGATGGTCGAATGAGCGGACTTTTAAAACCTTTTATAATAAACCGATTGCCAGGCCTGGTTCGTTTGCCAACTCAATTTTAAGTTCCGTTCAATAATTTGCTTTCCCGGAAGTAATGGATCACTATTATTATTATTATTATTATTATTATCATTTGTTTATTAAAAAGCATCAGCATGTTTTAAATCTATGTCATGTCTGAATGCATTATCTTTTCAATCATTTCTGGCCAACTAATGCAGTGTGTTGCATGGACTCGTGTTCGCGGCATGAAATCACAGAGCTTTAAAGTCTTCACGTAGTCACTCATGTGACTTCGAAGTAAAATAGGAAGATTAAACGAGAACTTACCAGTTTGAAGTTTGATCTTTATTTTGTGAGAAGTTGCGATAAGGGATTACGTGCCCTCCACTCCCAACCCTCTTCTCATAAAGATCATGTGGTAGTTCTAGTTCTCGAATCTTCCTATAATCAGTCCAGCAACTGTTTTCTGTGATTTCACACCACTGCTTTGAAGGTTGACGCGCATGCGGGTTGGCGGGCTTCTTCACGTAATCCCTCATCGCAACTTCTCACAAAATAAAGATCAAACTTCAAACTGGTAAGTTCTCATTTAATCTTCCTATTATATTGGTTACACTTTCGTTCATGACAATTTTAACAATTTGACAGCTGTGTATCTTGTGTTACAACAATGACTATACTTCAAAAGACTGACTGTAAATTTGTTCGGATGTATTCAATTTAAAGAGGAATACTGGTGCTTCTTAAATGAATTCACTAAGTCAGTGATCTATTAATAAAAATCTGCAATTAACTGTTATAGTGGGAACAAAGGTACTTACTCCATAATAATGAAACTCAGTACTATTTTCTGATTGTTTCTCGTATCAATGTGCCAGCTGCATTTTGTATTAAATGGATATTGTTCTGGAAAATTAGGGCTTGAGAAGTATCCATGGTCTGCCACGAAATAAACGTCACACGTTTGTAGACCTGGCAATGAGGAGGAGGAAAATGAGTACAAGTAAAAACGTTTTCCCCCCCAATAATTTCACTTCATTTCCTGAGGATTTTCACCCCCATGGTGATATTGTTCAGTAATAACAGATCAGACCCCTACACTTGATGTTCCTACTTGAGTTTTGACCACTTTTGCTAAAAAGATATAGCAAAAGGAGAACGTTGCATGGAATAAGAGACCCAAGATTATTAAGTTTACAGTGTTCAAAGTTGGTTCGTTGATATTACTCATGTGTACTTGAACAAACAACATTCCAGTATTTATGATTGTTTTAATTGTTGTTGGGAGCCTTGTATGGAACAGAAAACATAGAGAAGTACAGCACAAGAACAAGCCCTTCCACGCACAATGTTCTTGCACAACATGATGCCAAGTTAAACTAATCTCCTCTGCCTGCATGCAATCAACATCCCTCTATTCCCATTGCATGCATATCGATGTACCTATGATTTTTAAATTGTTGCAGCTTGCATGTATGCCTCTAATACCATCCCTGGCAGCACAGTCCAGGCACCCATAAAAATATGAGTTAAAAAAAGATGCCCTGCACATCTCCTTTAAACTTTGCCCTCTAGTCGACACCTTCATCCTTGGGAAAAGGTTCTGTCTACTCTATACCAAAAAGATGATTGATTGTCTGTTGTGTCCAGGCTTATCTATATTGGAAAAAGAAATCAGTTTAAATTTAAATTCAGCAAGAGAGGTAGTGTGTCATTGACAGAGCTTGGTTTATATATTTAAGAACATTTTAGCCAGGATATTTAGCTGGCTATGCAACTCTCAAAAGTTTGTAAGTATAACTTTGCTGCTCCAGAAATTTGAATTAGGATTATCCAACATTTAAATAACTGGGTGCCGAATGGACATATTAAGTTAATGCCACAAACGCAGTAATGTGATTTCAGGGAACAGTCAATATTAACTGTGCCAATGCGGACTTTTTTACTGGGGACCAAATATGTAAGTGGCAGCTATCAGCTTTGTTCATCTAGTATTTATGAAAGCCAATATGTATCTTGTACAGGGGAGATGCTGAGGTGCCTTTTTAGGGGTCGTGGCTGTTAGGTGAAATAAATGATGGAGCAATGATCTATAATAACATTGATTATTGATCCATAGTGTAGCACACAAGTGGAATGCAAGCCTTCCTATGAATTCAACAATCACTATGTGGTCTACTGCCTAGGCAACACAATGTGTGTTCAACACTATTTTGTTTTAGGAACTGCTATACAAGGGAATCTCGGTACTTTTTCAGGCTTCTTTTTTATTTTTTGAGGCAATTTTCAGTAACAATTCATGACATCTCAATGCATTTGTAATATTATTTTGTGAAATGTTTGGTCAAGTGTTTGATTTAACTAAAAACTGCAATTGTAGTTGAATTTGGGTACCAGTAATGGTGAATTTCCAAAGGTTCCACGCCTTACAACTTTGATTGGTCCTTGGGGTAAGCAAAAGGTATATTGTAGGAAAAGAGAATTTCACTAATATGTTCAGTGTGCACTTGGTTAATAACATCAATGCGTTAAGTTGTTTCAGTTGGAGTTGTTTCGAAGTGGAGTCGTGAAACAAAAACTAAAATTAAAGTTCATTAACAACAAGAATCAAACAGAAACAAATATTTCACATATCAGACTGATTTCCATAATATTTTTTTAAATTCTGTTTTTTCAAGACTGTGAAGAGGAACGCAGAATGCATGCCTTTGACAATTGGGTGTACTGAGTACATGAGTTAGGACATCATGTTGCCACTAAACAAGATGTTGGAGCTTTGTGTACAGTTCTGGTCACCAATCTATTGGAAGGATGTAATTAAGCTAGAGAGGGTGCAGAAAGGATTCACAAGGACGTTGACAGCACTGGGAAGCTTGAGTTTATGAGGAGAGAGTGGATAGGCTGGCCTGTTTACACTAGAATATAGGAGATTGAAGAGTGACCTTATAGAGGTTTATGAAATCACAAGAGGCCCAGACCAGGTGGTCAGTCAGTTTCAGTTAGGTGAGTATTACATTGGAGAGCATAAGTTTAAGTTGAGAGGGGAAAGATTTAAAGGGTATCTGAGGGTCACATTTTTTCCACACTGAGGAAGAAGATGGGCAAATGGAACAAGGTGCTAGAGGAAGTGGCAGGTACAATTACAATATTAAAAAAACATTTGGGCAGGAACCTGGACAGGAAAGGTCTGGAAGGATATGGGCCAAATGCAAAATTTCACAAAAAATCGAATAGACATCAAGGACTCATAAACTGTGTTCTTATATGAATGGCTAAGTGGTGGACTAAACTGCGATAGTCACTGGCAGTGAGTTTGTAATTGGAGCATAACTTAGAAAGACAATATTCCATTAAGGATTCTCCAATGAATCCCTTAAGACTGATTGTAATGTCCAGCCGGCAATGCAAAACTACAATGTCGTAGAACTATTTATCACAATTATTGGTGTACACTCGATTAAGAAGAACTGCGTGCAAAATGGCTTTACCTGCTTTTCTATGAACTGAAAATAGGAAGCAATTTAAGTGAAATTTCAGAAACAAAAAAAGTCAGAAACAAAAACATGCAAAAGGGATTTGATTGATATCTGAACTGAAAAGTATTTAATTCAGCATGTCAAGGGAACTTCTTTAAACATCTCAGATACAAGAAGGTTAGCAAAGAAGGAGATACTTTCCAGACGTTTCCTCGGACCCAGATATTTTCTTCTCTCTAATTCCCAAGTCTAGTTTGAGTCATGGAGTCATTGAATCAGACAGTGTGGAAACAGGCCCTTTGGCCCAACTTACCCACGCTGACAAACATGGGTATCTGCACTAGATCCGTCCCTCGAAGCCTATCATATCCATGTATCTGTCTAAATGTTTCTTAACAGGTTATGTCAGGACATTTAAGCAGAAAACTGAAGACTACGAGAGACTCGCCAATGAATACAAAAAGGACTTGGAGAAAGACGGCCGTGCCTTTAACAACAAATATGTCAATATCGCATGGTACAACACACGGGGACTTTTGCAAGTAGCATTTCGTGACAATTGAAACATAATCTCTCTCAGATGTTCTGCTACATTTACAGATTCCAAACAGTGAGATGTGCTAAACTCTATTCTTCACTTTAACAAGGGTCTCCCACCTACTACTACAACAACATGTATTTCTGTGACAACTTTATGGAGCAAAACCAGCTCTGGGTGATTTAATGGAATCAATGGATATGGGGAAAAAGCAGGAACGGGGTACTGATTTTGGGTGATCAGCCATGATCATATTGAATGGTGGTGCTGGCTCAAAGGGCCAAATGGCCTACTCCTGCACCTATTTTCTATGTTTTCTATGTTAAACATTGCGATAGTACCTGCCTCAACGACCTCCTCCAGCAGCTCATTCCATACCCACCGCCCTTTGTATAAAAAAGTTACCCTTCAGGTTCATATTAAATCTTTCCCTCCTCACCTTAAGCCCATGTACTCTGGTTCTCAATTCCGCTACTCTGGGCAAAAGTCTATGCACTTGCCCGATCCATTCCTGTCATGAGTTTGTACACTTTTATAAAATCACCTCTCATCCTCCTGAAGGAATAATGTCCTGGTCTGCTCAACCTCTCTCAATAGCTCAAGCCATCTAGTCCTGGTAACATCCTCATAAATCTTCTCTGCACCCTTTCCAGCTTGACAACATCTTTCCTATAACATGGTGACCAAAATTGAAAACAATATTCTAAATGTGGCCTCACCAATGTCTTATATAACTGTAACATGACCTTCCAAGTTCTATACTCTGGCAAATACTCTGGCCAATGTGCCGGAAGCCTTTTTGACCAAACAATCTACTGTGATGTCACTTTCAGGGAATTGTGTACCTGCACTCCTAGATCCCCCTGCTTTACAACACTCCCCAGAGCCCCACCATTCACTGTGTAGGTCCTGCCCTGGTTAGACTTCTCAAAATGCAACACCTCACGTTTCTCTGCATTAAATTCCATGAACCGTTCCTCAGCTCTCCTGCCCAAACGATCAAGATCATACTCCAATTTTTGACAACCATCTTCACTACCACCCACTGGCTGTTGATAGTGTAGAGTAACCATCCATGTCCAGGGGACAAATCATATGGATGATCAACGAAAGGATTTATGGAAATTTTGGAAGCACACTGAAACAAATGGTAGATAGGAAGAATGGGAACAATGACTTTGATAATGCTCTGTAGACACAGCGGATGAGCTGGAGAGAAGGAAAAATATCAAGCAACACTCCCATCACACAACCACGAGGTGTCTCAATTACTCAGGGCCGAGACCTAACTTTCAAATGTTCCAGAGGACATTTGAACATGTAGCTCTACTACACAAAAACACCTCACTGCGTAAACACTTCTGGTTATATAAGTAAAGCTGGTGCTTTGCCACAACATAATTTAAGGAACTTAAAGGCACTGACAGAAAGAGTTTATGTAGATATTGAGTGGAGACAGTTAACAAATTCAACCTGAGGAATCGACAGTTTAAAATTTACATAAGACTGTGTGAAGTTTCATGAACTTACAGGTCAAGTAATGCCACTGTCCCACTCAGGCAATTTTTTAGGCAACTACAGGCGACTAGGCTGTCATCACATGGTCGCGGGGTGATGCCTGTATGGTCGTGAGTAGTCTCCTCAAGGCGCCCAAAGAGTCGTAGTGTTTTTCTGGTCGCTGCTGGATTTTGAAATGTTCAAATCTTTTCGGCGACTATTGGCGACAGTGTCTTGACGCCTATGATCGTAGCTTGTCTTTTCCTGACGTAGGTGCTGTCGTAGGTTTTCGCCGGTGCTGTCTTCGGTAACTTCCATTGGTGACTACCTACGTCAACCTACGTCAACCGGCGACAGGTATTGGCGACTGAATTGTCTTACCTTGTCGTAGCTTGTCGCGGGTGGATGTAGGTTGTCGTAAGTGTGGTCGTAGGTGGACGTACTAATGGGTCGCCGGTTGTCGGTGGCTTGCCATAGCTTGACGTCGACTAGGTGGTAGGTTTTGCAGACATTGTTGTAGACATTGTCGTGGGGGGGGAACGGTCGCCGTTTTATCGGCAACCTGCTACAACTATGGAAGTCGCCAGCAGTCGCCGAAAAAATCGCCTAAGTGGGACAGGACCATAACACACCAATGTGCAATGTGCAAAACACACCAATCTGTCAATGTCCCAGGATCATACACTACATTTAGTCTTTCCGGATAGGTAAAATTACAAGTAATGTTATTATTTAATCTTTTCAGAGTGCCTGAGAATAAAGAACATCAATGTAAACTGTTGATTTACCTGGTGATGTTATATTTCCTGAAAGTAGTAAACAACATAACATTAAAATAAATTAACAACAGAGTCAATCTTGAACATACATTAAAGATATCACATTGAGATTTATAAAATCATGAGTGGCCGAGACAGGGTGGATAGTCACAGTCTTTTTCCCAAGTAGGTGAATCTTAAACTGCAGGGCATTGCTTAAAGTTGAGAGGGGAAATGGGTAAAGAGGATTTGAGGGTCCAGTTTCTCCACACTATTGGTGATGAATAAATGGAACGTGTTGCCATAAGGAGTGGAAGACACAGGCACATTACCATGTTTCAATGACATTTTGACAGGTACCAGGATAGAAAAGGTCTGAAAAGATTTGGGCCAAATGCTAATTAACAGACGAAAATCAATAGACATCAATGTCTCAGAAACTTTGTTTATTATATGGATGGCTGATTGATGACTAAACTGGAAAAATAACTGCTGGTAAATTTGTGATTGTAGTACAACCACCGGCGTATTTCCGGTGGCGCTGGTGCCAGCTGCCTAACTTTCAATTGTCCCACAGTACATTTGCACACATAGCTCCACTTCACACCAACACCTCACTGTTCAGCACTTCCTGTTATTTAAGTAAAGCAGGTATATCCCTTTTCCATTGAAGACCCTTCTAAGAATCCCTCATGAGTTTGATCTGCCCATCTCTTAATGCAAAACTATATTGTTGTAAAACTATTTCACTAAATCTTTGATGTGCACTTGATTAATAATAATAAATGTAAAGCTGCTTTACCTGTGTCAAGTGTGGTGCGTTGTTCTGAAATTAGGGAACAATTTAAAAGAAAATTCAGTAACAACAAAAACAATAAAAAAACAGATGCATACGGGATCTGATTGACTTCAGAAATGAAGAATGTTATATTCAGCATTTCATGGGAACATTGTGCCTCCTAGCAGTTTATTCTTGAAACATCTCCGATACAAGAACATCAATCCAGAAATATTGGAGATACTTTACAGAGGTTTTCTCTGATCCAGATATTTATTTCATTCTACTTTCCAAGTCTAGTTTGTCTGTCTGTCAACATTGTTTAGAGTAACCATCCACGTCCAGGGAACAAATCATATGGATGATTAAGAAAATATTTTGGAGGATTTTAGACAAAATACTGCAAGAAATGACAAAGCTGAACGCAATAATTTTCATTGTGCTCTGCAGACCCATTGGTTGAGATGGAGAGAACAAATAGTATCTCCCAGTAACAGGGAAGAGAGAAGGTACTGAGAGCAAGGGTTGATGCAGATATTGAGTAGAGGCAGTATACAGATTCAACCTGAGGAACCAACTCATGGGAATTTACATAAGGTTATATGAAGCTCACTGACAGGTCAAGGAGCACACTGTCAAACCCTATCGGTCAATGAACATTCTGTCAATGAACTGCTCAAAGCAACACACCCATCGCACACCCAGGTGCAATCTCAATTACCCGGGGCCAAGTTTGTTAACTCTCAAACAGCCCAAAGGAAATTTGCAGACGTAGCTCTACTTCACATCAACACCTCACTGTTCAAGCACTTGCAGTTAATTAATTAAAGCAGCGACATCCCCACAACATAATTCCAGGTACTCTCAGAGAGACTTTCATCTCTTTTTCAGTGGATGGTGCCACTCAAATAATGCACAATATATTGGGGGAGGTTCTATATTCACTGGCTGGATTTAATGGAGATCACTCATGAACAGGAATGAAAGCCTTTTGCATCAATGCAACGTTTACCTGTGGTATTTGCTGCCCAAAATAACATTAATTAAATTAGGCTTTTCCACATAGATGGTGATGGGTAATCAAGAAAGATGATTTTCTACAGAAGATTCTTTGATCAGCCCTTTTCATAATGCAAATCGATATTGTGGAACAATTTCACTAAATCTTTGATGTACAATTGATTAATAAGATCTATGTGTAAGTTGCTTTACCTGGGCTGGGTGTGATGAGACCTTCTGAAAAAATGAAAAAACTTGAATGAAAATTCAGTAACATCAAAAGTCAATAACAAACATACGTATGGGATTTGATTGATTTCAGACTGAAGAAGGTTTTCTTCAGTTTTCCAGGGGAACATAGTGCCCTCAGCAGTTAGTGCTTCAGATACAAGAAAAATAACCAAGTAGGATTTGGAGATACTTTCCAGAAGTTGCCTCTGCTCCAGATTTTTTTTCTCTCTAATTCTCAAGGCCACTTTGCTTGTTTGTGTACACAATTCAGTACAAACCATCCATGCAGGGGACAAATCACATAGATGATTATTCAGAGTTTATAGAAAGAGAAGTTTGCACATATAGGTCCACTTCACAACACCATCTCACTGTTCAATCACTTCCCGTAGCAGATATGGCCCCACAATATAATTCAATGTACTCGTTGGCAGAGTTTCATCTCTTTTTCAGTGGATAGTGCCACTCAGATATTGCACAATATATTGGTGGACGATCTATATTCACTGGCTGGACTTAATGGAGATCACTCATGAACAGAAATGAAAGCCTTTTGTATCAATGCAACTTTTCCCTGTGGTATTAGCTGCCCAAAATAAAATTAATAACACTGTATTTCTCTTACTAGTTTGCTAATCAACAGTATGACTGATTTTAGCCATTGTGTTTTATATCCTGATAGAAATAAACAATATTAAATTAAAGTAAAGTAACAACAGAGTTAATCATGAACAATTAATCAATATATCACATTGAGGGTTATAAAATCATGAAGGGCTTAGACAGGGTGGACAGTCACAGTCTTATTTCCAAGTAGAAGTCTTAAACTAGAATGTCCTAGTTTTATGTTAAAATTTAAAAGACATCAAAGGGTTAGGTTTTTCCACAGATGGTGATGGGTAATCAGGAAAGATGGTTTTCCACGTAAGATTCTTCAGTGGATCCATCATGAAGTAATTCGACACTTTTCATAATGTAAATCAATATTGTACAACTATTTCACTAAATCTTTGATGTACACTTGATTAATATAATCTTTGTGTAAGTTGCTTTACCTGAGGTGGGTTTGCTGAAACGTTCTGAAATATGAAACAACTTAGATGTAAATTCAGTAACATCAAAATCAATAACAAATACACGTGATGGATCTGAGTGATTTCAGAACTGAAGAATGTTTTATTGTTCAAGCACTTTCTGTTTTTTAAGTAAAGCAGGTACATCCCCACAATATAATTCAAGATACTCGCAGAGACTTTCATCACTTTTTCAGTGGGTGCCATTCAATATATTGTCCTGACTTATTGGAGATCAGCTCATGGACAGGATTTTATTTTGGGCAGCAAATATTACAGGTAAAAGTTGCATTGCCTTTTGTATCAATGCAACTTTTACCTGTAATATTTGCTGCCCAAAATAACATTAATTGTTAGGCTTTTCCACACAGATAGTGATGGGTAATCAAGAAAGATGATTTTCCACCGAAGATTTTTTGATCAGCCCTTTTCATAATGCAAATCGATATTGTAGAACTATTTCACTAAATCTTCAATGTACACTTGATTAAGAAGATCTATGTGTAAGTTGCTTTACCTGGGCTGGGTGTGGTGAGACCTTCTGAAAAAATGAAACAACTTGAATGAAAATTCAGTAAAATCAAAAATCAGAACTGAGGAAGGTTTTATTCAGCTTTCCAAGGGAACATAGTACTCCCAATTAGTTAGCGCTTTAGATACAAGAAAATAAACCAGGGACGATTTGGAAATACTTTCCAGAAGTTGTCTCTGATCCAGATTTTTTTTTCTCTCTAATTCTCAAGGCGACTTTGCTTGTTTGTGCACACAATTCAGTACAAACATCCATGTATAGGGGACAAATCACCTAGACGATTATTCAGAGTTTATAGAAAGGGAAATTTGCACATGTAGCTCCACTTCACATCACCACCTCGCTGTTCAATCACTTCACTAGTAAGTAAAGCAGATATGCCCACACAATATAATTCAATGTACTCGTCGGCAGAGTTTCATCTCTTTTTCAGTGGATAGTGCCACTCAAATATTGCACAATATAGCAAATATAGAAATAGCAGGGGCTATGACAGGAATATTTCAAATGTCATTAGAAACGGGAATGGTGCCGGAGGATTGGCGTACTGCGCATGTTGTTCCATTGTTTAAAAAGGGTTCTAAGAGTAAACCTAGCAATTATAGGCCTGTTGGATTGACGTCAGTGGTGGGCAAATGGATAATATGGCCTAAATGGAAAGGATACTTAGGGATAATATTATAATCATCTGGATAAACAGGGTCTGATTAGGAACAGTCTACTTGGATTTGTGCCTGGAAGGTCATGTTTGACTAATCTTCTTGAATTTTTTGAAGAGGTTACAAGGGAAATTGATGAGGGTAAAGTGGTGGATGTTGTCTATATGGACTTCAGTAAGGCATTTGACAAGGTTCCACATGGAAGGTTGGTTAAGAAGGTTCAATTGTTGGGTATTAATAGTGGAGTAGCAAGATGGATTCAACAGTGGCTGAATGGGAGAACCAGAGAGTAATGGTGGATGGCTGTTTATCAGGTTGGAGGCCGGTGACTAGTGGGGTTCCTAAGGTATCTGTGTTGGGTCCACTGTTGTTTGCCATATCAATGATCTGGATGATGGTGTGGTAAATTGGATTAGGAAGTATGCAGATGATACTAAGATAGATGATGTTGTGGATAATGAAGTAGATTTTCAAAGTCTACAGAGAGATTTAGGCCATTTGGAAGAGTGGGCTGAAAGATGGCAGATGGAGTTTAATGCTGATAAGTGTGAGGTGCTACATCTTGGCAGGACAAATCAAAATAGGAATTACATGGTAAATGGTAGCGAATTGAGGAATGCAGTTGAACAGAGGGATCTAGGAATAACTGTGCATAGTTCCCTGAAGGTGGAATCTCATGTAGATAGGGTGGTAAAGAAAGATTTTGGTGTGTTGGCCTTTATAAATCAGAGCATTGAGTATAGAAGTTGGGATGTAATGTTAAAATTATACAAGGCATTGGTGAGGCCAATTCTGGAGTATGGAGTACAATTTTGGTCGCCAAATTATAGGAAAGATGTCAACAAAATAGAGAGAGTACAGAGGTGATTTACTAGGATGTTGCCTGGGTTTCAGCACCTAAGTTACAGAGAAAGGTTGAACAAGATAGGTCTTTATTCTTTGAAGCGCAGAAGGTTAAGGGGGGACTTGATAGAGGTCTTTAAAATTATGAGAGGGATAGCCAGAGTTGACGTGGATAAGCTTTTTCCATTGAGTGTAGGGAAGATTCAAACAAGAGGACATGATTTGAGAATTAAGGGACAAAAGTTTAGGGGTAACATGAGGGGGAACTTCTTTACTCAGAGAGTGGTAGCTGTGTGGAATGAGCTTCCAGTGGAAGTGGTGGAGGCAGGTTCGATTTTATCATTTAAAAATAAATTGGATAGGTATATGGACAGGAAAGGAATGGAGGGTTATGGTCTGAGTGCAGGTAGATGGGACTAGGTGAGAGTAAGTGTTTGGCACGGACGAGAAGGGCCGAGATGGCCTGTTTCCATGCTGTAATTGTTATATGGTTATATGGTTATAATATATTGGTGGACGATCTATATTCACTGGTCGGACTTAATGGAGATCACTCATGAACGGAAATGAAAGCCATTTGTATCATTGCAACTTTTACCTGTGGTATTAGCTGCCCAAAATAAAATTAATAATACTCTGTATTTTTCTTAATAGTTTTCTAATCAACAGTATGACTGATTTTAGCCATTGTGTTTTATATCCCGATAGAAATAAACAGTATTAAATTAAAGTAAACTAACAACAGAGTTAATCATGAACAAATAATAAATATATCACATTAAGGGTTATAAAATCATGAAAGGCTTAGACAGCATGGACAGTCACAGTCTTATTCCCAAGTAGAAGAGTCTTAAAATGGAAGTCATGGATTTAAGTTAAGAAGGGAAAGATTTAAAAGGCATCAAATGGTTAGGCTTTTCCACACAGATGGTGATGGGTAATCAGGAAAGATGATTTTCCACGAAAGATTCTTCAGTGGATCCATCATGACTTAAATCGATACTTTTCATAATGTAAATCAATATTGTCGAACTATTTCACTAAATCTTTGACGTACACTTGATTAATAAGATCTTTGTGTAAGTTGCTTTACCTGAGGTGGGTTTGCTGAAACGTTCTGAGAAAATGAAACAACTTAAATTAAAATTCAGTAACATCAAAAGTCAATAACAAACACACGTGAGGGATCTGATTGATTTCAGAACTGAACAATGTTTTATTGTTCAAGCACTTTCTGTTATTTAAGTAAAGCAGGTACGACCCCACAATATAATTCAAGGTACTCGCAGAGAGACTTTCATCACTTTTTCAATGGGTGCCACTCGATATATTGGCCTGACTTATTGGAGATCAGCTCATGGACAGGATGAAACCCTTTTATATCAATGCAACTTTTACCTGTGGTATTTGCTGCCTAAAATAACATTAATTATGTTTGGCTTTTCCACACAGATAGTGATGGGTAATCAAGAAAGATGATTTTCCACAGAAGATTCTTTGATCAGCCTTTTCATAATGCAAAACGATATTGTAGAACTATTTCACTAAATCTTCGATGTACACTTGATTAATAAGATCTATGTGCGTTGCTTTACCTGGGCTGGGTGTGGTGAGAGTTTCTTGAAAAAAATGAAACAACTTGAATGAAAATTCAGTAACATCAAAAGTCAATAACTAACACATGTAAGGGATTTGATTGATTTCAGAACTGAGGAAGGTTTTATTCAGCTTTCCAGGGTAACATAGTGCCCCCAAGCAGTTAGTGCTTCAGATACAAGAAATTAAACCAAGGACGATTTGGAGATACTTTCCAGAAGTTGTCTCTGATCCAGATTTTTTTTTCTCTCAAATTCTCAAGGCGACTTTGCTTGTTTGTGCACACAATTCAGTACAAACATCCATGTACAGGGAACAAATCACATTGACGATTATTCAGAGTCTATAGAAAGGGAAATTTGCACATGTAGCTCCACTCCACACCACCACCTCACTGTTCAATCACTTCACTAGTAAGTAAAGCAGATATGCCCCCACAATATAATTCAATGTACTCGTCGGCAGAGTTTCATCTCTTTTTCAGTGGAAAGTGCCACTCAAATATTGCACAATATAGCAAATATAGAAATAGCAGGGGCTATGACAGAAATATTTCAAATGTCATTAGAAACGGGAATGGTGCCGGAGGATTGGCATACTGCGCATGTTGTTCCATTGTTTAAAAAGGGTTCTAAGAGTAAACCTAGCAATTATAGACCTGTTAGTTTGACGTCAGTGGTGGGCAAATGGATAATATGGCCTTAATGGAAAGGATACTTAGGGATAATATTATAATCATCTGGATAAACAGGGTCTGATTAGGAACAGTCAACATGGATTTGTGCCTGGAAGGTCATGTTTGACTAATCTTCTTGAATTTTTTGAAGAGGTTACAAGGGAAATTGATGAGGGTAAAGTGGTGGATGTTGTCTATATGGACTTCAGTAAGGCCTTTGACAAGGTTCCACATGGAAGGTTGGTTAAGAAGGTTCAATTGTTGGGTATTAATAGTGGAGTAGCAAGATGGATTCAACAGTGGCTGAATGGGAGATACCAGAGAGTAACGGTGGATGGCTGTTTGTCAGGTTGGAGGCCGGTGACTAGTGGGGTTCCTAAGGTATCTGTGTTGGGTCCACTGTTGTTTGCCATATCAATGATCTGGATGATGGTGTGGTAAATTGGATTAGGAAGTATGCAGATGATACTAAGATAGATGGTGTTGTGGATAATAAAGTAGATTTTCAAAGTCTACAGAGAGATTTAGGCCATTTGGAAGAGTGGGCTGAAAGATGGCAGATGGAGTTTAATGCTGATAAGTGTGAGGTGCTACATCTTGGCAGGACAAATCAAAATAGGAATTACATGGTAAATGGTAGCGAATTGAGGAATGCAGTTGAACAGAGGGATCTAGGAATAACTGTGCATAGTTCCCTGAAGGTGGAATCTCATGTAGATAGGGTGGTAAAGAAAGCTTTTGGTGTGCTGGCCTTTATAAATCAGAGCATTGAGTATAGAAGTTGGGATGTAATGTTAAAATTATACAAGGCATTGGTGAGGCCAATTCTGGAGTATGGAGTACAATTTTGGTCGCCAAATTATAGGAAAGATGTCAACAAAATAGAGAGAGTACAGAGGTGATTTACTAAGATGTTGCCTGGGTTTCAGCACCTAAGTTACAGAGAAAGGTTGAACAAGATAGGTCTTTATTCTTTGAAGTGCAGAAGGTTAAGGGGGGACTTGATAGAGGTCCTTAAAATTATGAGAGGGATAGCCAGAGTTGACGTGGATAAGCTTTTTCCATTGAGTGTAGGGAAGATTCAAACAAGAGGACATGATTTGAGAATTAAGGGACAAAAGTTTAGGGGTAACATGAGGGGGAACTTCTTTACTCAGAGAGTGGTAGCTGTGTGGAATGAGCTTCCAGTGGAAGTGGTGGAGGCAGGTTCGATTTTATCATTTGAAAATAAATTGGATAGGTATATGGACAGGAAAGGAATGGAGGGTTATGGTCTGAGTGCAGGTAGATGGGACTAGGTGAGAGTAAGTGTTTGGCACGGACGAGAAGGGCCGAGATGGCCTGTTTCCGTGCTGTAATTGTTATATGGTTATATGGTTATAATATATTGGTGGACGATCTATATTCACTAGTCGGACTTAATGGAGATCACTCATGAACGGAAATGAAAGCCATTTGTATCATTGCAACTTTTACCTGTGGTATTAGCTGCCCAAAATAAAATTAATAATACTCTGTATTTTTCTTAATAGTTTTCTAATCAACAGTATGACTGATTTTAGCCATTGTGTTTTATATCCCGATAGAAATAAACAGTATTAAATTAAAGTAAACTAACAACAGAGTTAATCATGAACAAATAATAAATATATCACATTAAGGGTTATAAAATCATGAAAGGCTTAGGCAGCATGGACAGTCACAGTCTTATTCCCAAGTAGAAGAGTCTTAAAATGGAAGTCATGGATTTAAGTTAAGAAGGGAAAGATTTAAAAGGCATCAAATGGTTAGGCTTTTCCACACAGATGGTGATGGGTAATCAGGAAAGATGATTTTCCACGAAAGATTCTTCAGTGGATCCATCATGACTTAAATCAATACTTTTCATAATGTAAATCAATATTGTCGAACTATTTCACTAAATCTTTGACGTACACTTGATTAATAAGATCTTTGTGTAAGTTGCTTTACCTGAGGTGGGTTTGCTGAAACGTTCTGAGAAAATGAACAACTTAAATTAAAATTCAGTAACATCAAAAGTCAATAACAAACACACGTGAGGGATCTGATTGATTTCAGAACTGAACAATGTTTTATTGTTCAAGCACTTTCTGTTATTTAAGTAAAGCAGGTACGACCCCACAATATAATTCAAGGTACTCGCAGAGAGACTTTCATCACTTTTTCAATGGGTGCCACTCGATATATTGGCCTGACTTATTGGAGATCAGCTCATGGACAGGATGAAACCCTTTTGTATCAATGCAACTTTTACCTGTGGTATTTGCTGCCTAAAATATCATTAATTATGTTTGGCTTTTCCACACAGATAGTGATGGGTAATCAAGAAAGATGATTTTCCACAGAAGATTCTTTGATCAGCCTTTTCATAATGCAAAACGATATTGTAGAACTATTTCACTAAATCTTCGATGTACACTTGATTAATAAGATCTATGTGCGTTGCTTTACCTGGGCTGGGTGTGGTGAGAGTTTCTTGAAAAAAATGAAACAACTTGAATGAAAATTCAGTAACATCAAAAGTCAATAACTAACACATGTAAGGGATTTGATTGATTTCAGAACTGAGGAAGGTTTTATTCAGCTTTCCAGGGTAACATAGTGCCCCCAAGCAGTTAGTGCTTCAGATACAAGAAAATAAACCAAGGACGATTTGGAGATACTTTCCAGAAGTTGTCTCTGATCCAGATTTTTTTTTCTCTCAAATTCTCAAGGCGACTTTGCTTGTTTGTGCACACAATTCAGTACAAACATCCATGTACAGGGAACAAATCACATTGACGATTATTCAGAGTTTATAGAAAGGGAAATTTGCACATGTAGCTCCACTCCACACCACCACCTCACTGTTCAATCACTTCACTAGTAAGTAAAGCAGATATGCCCACACAATATAATTCAATGTACTCGTTGGCAGAGTTTCATCTCTTTTTCAGTGGAAAGTGCCACTCAAATATTGCACAATATAGCAAATATAGAAATAGCAGGGGCTATGACAGGAATATTTCAAATGTCATTAGAAACGGGAATGGTGCCGGAGGATTGGCGTACTGCGCATGTTGTTCCATTGTTTAAAAAGGGTTCTAAGAGTAAACCTAGCAATTATAGACCTGTTAGTTTGACGTCAGTGGTGGGCAAATGGATAATATGGCCTTAATGGAAAGGATACTTAGGGATAATATTATAATCATCTGGATAAACAGGGTCTGATTAGGAACAGTCAACATGGATTTGTGCCTGGAAGGTCATGTTTGACTAATCTTCTTGAATTTTTTGAAGAGGTTACAAGGGAAATTGATGAGGGTAAAGTGGTGGATGTTGTCTATATGGACTTCAGTAAGGCCTTTGACAAGGTTCCACATGGAAGGTTGGTTAAGAAGGTTCAATTGTTGGGTATTAATAGTGGAGTAGCAAGATGGATTCAACAGTGGCTGAATGGGAGATACCAGAGAGTAATGGTGGATGGCTGTTTGTCAGGTTGGAGGCCGGTGACTAGTGGGGTTCCTAAGGTATCTGTGTTGGGTCCACTGTTGTTTGCCATATCAATGATCTGGATGATGGTGTGGTAAATTGGATTAGGAAGTATGCAGATGATACTAAGATAGATGGTGTTGTGGATAATGAAGTAGATTTTCAAAGTCTACAGAGAGATTTAGGCCATTTGGAAGAGTAGGCTGAAAAATGGCAGATGGAGTTTAATGCTGATAAGTGTGAGGTGCTACATCTTGGCAGGACAAATCAAAATAGGAATTACATGGTAAATGGTAGCGAATTGAGGAATGCAGTTGAACAGAGGGATCTAGGAATAACTGTGCATAGTTCCCTGAAGGTGGAATCTCATGTAGATAGGGTGGTAAAGAAAGCTTTTGGTGTGCTGGCCTTTATAAATCAGAGCATTGAGTATAGAAGTTGGGATGTAATGTTAAAATTATACAAGGCATTGGTGAGGCCAATTCTGGAGTATGGAGTACAATTTTGGTCGCCAAATTATAGGAAAGATGTCAACAAAATAGAGAGAGTACAGAGGTGATTTACTAAGATGTTGCCTGGGTTTCAGCACCTAAGTTACAGAGAAAGGTTGAACAAGATAGGTCTTTATTCTTTGAAGTGCAGAAGGTTAAGGGGGGACTTGATAGAGGTCCTTAAAATTATGAGAGGGATAGCCAGAGTTGACGTGGATAAGCTTTTTCCATTGAGTGTAGGGAAGATTCAAACAAGAGGACATGATTTGAGAATTAAGGGACAAAAGTTTAGGGGTAACATGAGGGGGAACTTCTTTACTCAGAGAGTGGTAGCTGTGTGGAATGAGCTTCCAGTGGAAGTGGTGGAGGCAGGTTCGATTTTATCATTTGAAAATAAATTGGATAGGTATATGGACAGGAAAGGAATGGAGGGTTATGGTCTGAGTGCAGGTAGATGGGATTAGGTGAGAGTAAGTGTTTGGCACGGACGAGAAGGGCCGAGATGGCCTGTTTCCATGCTGTAATTGTTATATGGTTATATGGTTATAATATATTGGTGGACGATCTATATTCACTAGTCGGACTTAATGGAGATCACTCATGAACGGAAATGAAAGCCATTTGTATCATTGCAACTTTTACCTGTGGTATTAGCTGCCCAAAATAAAATTAATAATACTCTGTATTTTTCTTAATAGTTTTCTAATCAACAGTATGACTGATTTTAGCCATTGTGTTTTATATCCCGATAGAAATAAACAGTATTAAATTAAAGTAAACTAACAACAGAGTTAATCATGAACAAATAATAAATATATCACATTAAGGGTTATAAAATCATGAAAGGCTTAGGCAGCATGGACAGTCACAGTCTTATTCCCAAGTAGAAGAGTCTTAAAATGGAAGTCATGGATTTAAGTTAAGAAGGGAAAGATTTAAAAGGCATCAAATGGTTAGGCTTTTCCACACAGATGGTGATGGGTAATCAGGAAAGATGATTTTCCACGAAAGATTCTTCAGTGGATCCATCATGACTTAAATCAATACTTTTCATAATGTAAATCAATATTGTCGAACTATTTCACTAAATGTTTGACGTACACTTGATTAATAAGATCTTTGTGTAAGTTGCTTTACCTGAGGTGGGTTTGCTGAAACGTTCTGAGAAAATGAACAACTTAAATTAAAATTCAGTAACATCAAAAGTCAATAACAAACACACGTGAGGGATCTGATTGATTTCAGAACTGAAGAATGTTTTATTGTTCAAGCACTTTCTGTTATTTAAGTAAAGCAGGTACGTCCCCACAATGTAATTCAAGGTACTCGCAGAGAGACTTTCATCACTTTTTCAATGGGTGCCACTCGATATATTGGCCTGACTTATTGGAGATCAGCTCATGGACAGGATGAAACCCTTTTATATCAATGCAACTTTTACCTGTGGTATTTGCTGCCTAAAATATCATTAATTATGTTTGGCTTTTCCACACAGATAGTGATGGGTAATCAAGAAAGATGATTTTCCACAGAAGATTCTTTGATCAGCCTTTTCATAATGCAAAACGATATTGTAGAACTATTTCACTAAATCTTCGATGTACACTTGATTAATAAGATCTATGTGCATTGCTTTACCTGGGCTGGGTGTGGTGAGAGTTTCTTGAAAAAAATGAAACAACTTGAATGAACATTCAGTAACATCAAAAGTCAATAACTAACACATGTAAGGGATTTGATTGATTTCAGAACTGAGGAAGGTTTTATTCAGCTTTCCAGGGTAACATAGTGCCCCCAAGCAGTTAGTGCTTCAGATACAAGAAATTAAACCAAGGACGATTTGGAGATACTTTCCAGAAGTTGTCTCTGATCCAGATTTTTTTTTCTCTCAAATTCTCAAGGCGACTTTGCTTGTTTGTGCACACAATTCAGTACAAACATCCATGTACAGGGAACAAATCACATTGACGAACATTCAGAGTTTATAGAAAGGGAAATTTGCACATGTAGCTCCACTTCACACCACCACCTCACTGTTCAATCACTTCACTAGTAAGTAAAGCAGATATGCCCACACAATATAATTCAATGTACTCGTTGGCAGAGTTTAATCTCTTTTTCAGTGGGAAGTGCCACTCAAATATTGCACAATATAGCAAATATAGAAATAGCAGGGGCTATGACAGGAATATTTCAAATGTCATTAGAAACGGGAATGGTGCCGGAGGATTGGCGTACTGCGCATGTTGTTCCATTGTTTAAAAAGGGTTCTAAGTGTAAACTTAGCAATTATAGACCTGTTAGTTTGACGTCAGTGGTGGGCAAATGGATAATATGGCCTTAATGGAAAGGATACTTAGGGATAATATTATAATCATCTGGATAAACAGGGTCTGATTAGGAACAGTCAACATGGATTTGTGCCTGGAAGGTCATGTTTGACTAATCTTCTTGAATTTTTTGAAGAGGTTACAAGGGAAATTGATGAGGGTAAAGTGGTGGATGTTGTCTATATGGACTTCAGTAAGGCCTTTGACAAGGTTCCACATGGAAGGTTGGTTAATCATCTGGATAAACAGGGTCTGATTAGGAAGGTTCAATTGTTGGGTATTAATAGTGGAGTAGCAAGATGGATTCAACAGTGGCTGAATGGGAGATACCAGAGAGTAATGGTGGATGGCTGTTTGTCAGGTTGGAGGCCGGTGACTAGTGGGGTTCCTAAGGTATCTGTGTTGGGTCCACTGTTGTTTGCCATATCAATGATCTGGATGATGGTGTGGTAAATTGGATTAGGAAGTATGCAGATGATACTAAGATAGATGGTGTTGTGGATAATGAAGTAGATTTTCAAAGTCTACAGAGAGATTTAGGCCATTTGGAAGAGTGGGCTGAAAGATGGCAGATGGAGTTTAATGCTGATAAGTGTGAGGTGCTACATCTTGGCAGGACAAATCAAAATAGGAATTACATGGTAAATGGTAGCGAATTGAGGAATGCAGTTGAACAGAGGGATCTAGGAATAACTGTGCATAGTTCCCTGAAGGTGGAATCTCATGTAGATAGGGTGGTAAAGAAAGCTTTTGGTGTGCTGGCCTTTATAAATCAGAGCATTGAGTATAGAAGTTGGGATGTAATGTTAAAATTATACAAGGCATTGGTGAGGCCAATTCTGGAGTATGGAGTACAATTTTGGTCGCCAAATTATAGGAAAGATGTCAACAAAATAGAGAGAGTACCGAGGTGATTTACTAGGATGTTGCCTGGGTTTCAGCACCTAAGTTACAGAGAAAGGTTGAACAAGATAGGTCTTTATTCTTTGTAGTGCAGAAGGTTAAGGAGGTACTTGATAGAGGTCTTTAAAATTATGAGAGGGATAGCCAGAGTTGACGTGGATAAGCTTTTTCCATTGAGTGTAAGGGAAGATTCAAACAAGAGGACATGATTTGAGAATTAAGGGACAAAGGTTTAGGGGTAACATGAGGGGGAACTTCTTTACTCAGAGAGTGGTAGCTGTGTGGAATGAGCTTCCAGTGGAAGTGGTGGAGGCAGGTTCGATTTTATCATTTAAAAATAAATTGGATAGGTATATGGACAGGAAAGGAATGGAGGGTTATGGTCTGAGTGCAGGTAGATGGGATTAGGTGAGAGTAAGTGTTTGGCACGGACGAGAAGGGCCGAGATGGCCTGTTTCCATGCTGTAATTGTTATATGGTTATAATATATTGGTGGACGAGCTATGACTTAATGGAGATCACTCATGAACGGAAATGAAAGCCATTTGTATCATTGCAACTTTTACCTGTGGTATTAGCTGCCCAAAATAAAATTAATAACACTCTGTGTTTTTCTTAATCGTTTTCTAATCAACAGTATGACTGATTTTAGCCATTGTGTTTTATATCCCGATAGAAATAAACAGTATTAAATTAAAGTAAACTAACAACAGAGTTAATCATGAACAAATAATAAATATACCACATTAATGGTTATAAAATCATGAAAGGCTTAGACAGCATGGACAGTCACAGTCTTATTCCCAAGTAGAAGAGTCTTAAAATGGAAGTCATGGATTTAAGTTAAGAAGGGAAAGATTTAAAAGGCATCAAATGGTTAGGCTTTTCCACACAGATGGTGATGGGTAATCAGGAAAGATGATTTTCCACGAAAGATTCTTCAGTGGATCTATCATGACTTAAATCGACACTTTTCATAATGTAAATCAATATTGTTGAACTATTTCACTAAATCTTTGACGTACACTTGATTAATAAAATCTTTGTGTAAGTTGCTTTACCTGAGGTGGGTTTGCTGAAACGTTCTGAGAAAATGAAACAACTTAAATTAAAATTCAGTAACATCAAAAGTCAATAACAAACACACGTGAGGGATCTGATTGATTTCAGAACTGAAGAATGTTTTATTGTTCAAGCACTTTCTGTTATTTAAGTAAAGCAGGTACGTCCCCACAATTTAATTCAAGGTACTCGCAGAGAGACTTTCATCACTTTTTCAATGGGTGCCACTCGATATATTGGCCTGACTTATTGGAGATCAGCTCATGGACAGGATGAAACCCTTTTATATCAATGCAACTTTTACCTGTGGTATTTGCTGCCTAAAATAACATTAATTATGTTTGGCTTTTCCACACAGATAGTGATGGGTAATCAAGAAAGATGATTTTCCACAGAAGATTCTTTGATCAGCCCTTTTCATAATGCAAAACGATATTGTAGAACTATTTCACTAAATCTTCGATGTACACTTGATTAATAAGATCTATGTGCGTTGCTTTACCTGGGCTGGGTGTGGTGAGAGTTTCTGAAAAAAATGAAACAACTTGAATGAAAATTCAGTAACATCAAAAGTCAATAACTAACACATGTAAGGGATTTGATTGATTTCAGAACTGAGGAAGGTTTTATTCAGCTTTCCAGGGTAACATAGTGCCCCCAAGCAGTTAGTACTTCAGATACAAGAAAATAAACCAAGGACGATTTGGAGATACTTTCCAGAAGTTGTCTCTGATCCAGATATTTTTTTTCTCTCAAATTCTCAAGGCGACTTTGCTTGTTTGTGCACACAATTCAGTACAAACATCCATGTACAGGGAACAAATCACATTGACGATTATTCAGAGTTTATAGAAAGGGAAATTTGCACATGTAGCTCCACTTCACACCACCACCTCACTGTTCAATCACTTCACTAGTAAGTAAAGCAGATACGCCCACACAATATAATTCAATGTACTCGTTGGCAGAGTTTCATCTCTTTTTCAATGGATAGTGCCACTCAAATATTGCACAATATTATTGGTGGAGGTTCTATATTCACTGGCCGGACTGAATAGAGATCGCTCATGAACTGGAGTGAAAGCCTTTTGTATCAATGCAACTTTTAACTGTGGTATTAGCTGCACAACATAACATTAATTATACTCTGTATTTTACTGAATAATTTGCGATCAACAGTATGACTGATTTTAGCCATGATAAGTTTCATTTAGTCTTTCCAGTAATGAAAAATTACATTGTTACAAATGCATGGGATTACTTTATCATATTTTATTTAGCATGCTTGAAAATAAAGATGATCAATGTACACCATTGCTTTATCTGTTCCTGGTTGTGGTTTATATCCCAAAAGAAGCAAAACAATATTAATTTAAAGTAGAGTAACAACAGTGTGAATCATGAACAAATAATAAATATATCACATTGAGGGTTATAAAATCATGAGAGGCTTAGACAGGGTGGACAGTCACAGTCTTATTCCCAAGTAGAAGAGTCTTAAACTGGAAGTCCTTGATTTAAGTTAAAAAGGGAAAGATTTAAAAGGCATCGAAAGGTTAGGCTTTTCCACAGAGATGGTGATAAATAATCAGGAAAGATTCAAGGTACTCGTAGAGAGACTCTCATCTTAGGAAGATTCTTTAGTGGATCCATCATAACTTTGATCTGCAGTTTTCATAATGTAAATCAATATTGTAGAACTATTTCACTAAATCTTTGATGTACACTTGATTAAAAAGATCTTTGTGTAAGTTGCTTTACCTGAGATGGGTTTGGTGAGACGTTCTGAAAAAATGAAACAACTTTAAAGAAAATTCAGTTACATCAAAAGTCAATAACAAACACACTTGAGGGATCTGAATGATTTCAGAACTGAAGAATATTTTATTGTTCAAGCACTTTCTGTTATTTAAGTAAAGCAGATACATCCCCACAATGTAATTCATGGTACTAGCAGAGAGGCTTTCATCTCTTTTTCAGTGGTTGCCACTCAATATATTAACCTGACTTATTGGAGATCAGCTCATGGACAGGATGAAAGCCTTTTAGAAATATAGAAACAGAAAATGCGTGCAGGAGAAGGCCATTCGGCCCTTCGGGCTAGCACCGCCATTCATTGAGATCATGGCTGATCGTCCCAAATCAATAACCCGTGCCTGCCTTCTCCCTATATCCCTTGATTACACTAGCCGCTAGAGCTCTATCTAACTCTCACTTTTGCATCAATGCAACTTTTTCCTGTGGTATTTGTGGCCCAAAATAACATTAATTATGTTAGGCTTTTCCTCACAGATGGTGATGGGTAATCAAGAAAGATGATTTTCCACAGAAGATTCTTTGATCAGCACTTTTCTTAATGCAAATCAATATTGTAGAATTATTTCACTAAATCTTCAATGTACAATTGATTAATAAGGTCTATGTGCGTTGCTTTACCTGGGCTGGGTGTGGTGAGACGTACTGAAAAAATGAAACAACTTGAATGAAAATTAAGTAACATCAAAAGTCAATAACTAACACATGTAAGGGATTTGATTGATTTCAGACCTGAGGAAGGTTTTATTCAGCTTTCCAGGGGAACATTATGCCCCCAATCAGTTAGTGCCTCAGATGCAAGAAAATAAACCAAGGAGGATTTGGAGATACTTTCCAGAAGTTATCTTTGATCCAGATTTTTCTCTCTCTAATTCTTTTTTTAACATTTTTTAAAATATTTTTATTAGAAGTACAATAAAGTACAGTAATACACATCACATATATCTTATTACATTTGTTGTACCACTTCATTTTTTGAGCTTTAAGAAATAAAAGAAGTAAGGAAAGTGAAAAAGAGTTGCGAAGGTGCAGGAAAGTGTTGGGAAAAGAAAGCCCCTTAGAAAAGAAGTTAGAGAAGGAAGTAAAGAAAGGAAATAGACCCTAGAAAAGAAAGAAAAAAAAAAAAGAGAAACAATCGCTCTATTATAACACAAAACTCCGCAAAAAAGGATATACCGACCGTATTTTTACCCCCCATTACCAGATCCTGGCACCATTTATTTTTTAAATTACTATTGCACCTTATGCTTGTAATAGTTCCATAAATGCAGACCATGTCTTTTGGAAGTGTTCTGCTTTGCCTGCTAGGAGGAGTCTCATCTCTTCCAGGTGTAATGTTTCGAACATGTTTGAAATCCACATTTTAATTGTTGGTATAGGAGCATTTTTCCAGAATTTGAGTATAAGCTTTTTCCCCATTATTAGCCCGTAATTAAGTAGGTTCTTTTGAAACACGTTTAGTTCGGGGCTACCTTCCGTTATTCCAAAAATAATCCATTCTGCTTTTGATACAAGTTTTATTTTAAATAATTTTGTGAAGATTTCAAATATTTAGTTCCAGAATTTTTGGATTTTTATACAAAAAACAAAAGAGTGCGCTATGGTAGCTTCTTGAGACTGACATTTATCACAAATGGGTGAGACATTGAGGAAAAGTTTATTTATTTTGGTTTTTGAATAGTATAGTCTATGTAATGTTTTGAATTGAATTAGAGTATGTCGTACGTTGATCGAGCATTTATGCACATATAGTAAGTGTTTATCCCAGCTCTCTTTTGAAATTTTTATAGCTAGTTCTTGTTCCCAGTCTCTTCTAATACCATCAGTTGTAGGTATTTCTATATTTAAAATAGTGTTGTATAAGTATGATATTAGGTTTGCTGATTCAGCCTATCTCTTTTAATGCCAATAGTCAATAATCCGTCGTTTAAACCTTCAAGTATAGATAAATCATTTACACAATGGGAAAGAATGGGAATCAAAACGCTCGGAGACTTGTATGAATTTGGAAAATTATTATCATTTCAACAATTACAACTGAAATATAATTTGAGAAATAATCAATATTTTAAATATCTTCAAATCCATGACTATCTGAAAAAATACACAAAAGACTATCATAACATGCCTCCAGACTTACTGGATGAAGCAATGAAGACAAAGGCTCTCTCTGATTCTTAAGGTGACTTTGCTTGTTTATGCACACAATTTAGTACAACCATTCATGTACAGGGGACAAATCACATTGACGATTATTCAGAGTTTATAGAAAGGGACATTTACACATGCAGCTCCACTTCACACCACCACCTCACTGTTCAATCACTTCCGGTAAGTAAAGCAGATGTGCCCCCACAATATAATTCAATGTACTCGTTGGCAGAGTTTCATCTCTTCTTCAGTGGATAGTGCCACTCAAATATTGCACAATATATTGGTGGAGGTTCTATATTCACTGGCTGGACTTAATGGAGATCACTCATAGATAGAAACATAGAAAACATAGAAAATAGGTGCAGGAGTAGGCCATTCGGCCCTTCGAGCCTGCACCGCCATTCAATATGATCATGGCTGATCATCCAACTCAGTATCCTGTACCTGCCTTCTCTCCATACCCCCTGATCCCTTTAGCCACAAGGGCCACATCTAACTCCCTCTTAAATATAGCCAATGAACTGGCCTCAACTACCTTCTGTGGCAGAGAGTTCCAGAGATTTACCAGTCTCTGTGTGAAAAAAAAAATTCTCATCTCGGTCCTAAAGGATTTCCCCTTTATCCTTAAACTGTGACCCCTTGCCCTGGACTTCCCCAACATTGGGAACAATCTTCCTGCATCTAGCCTGTCCAACCCCTTAAGAATGTTGTAAGTTTCTATAAGGTTCCCCCTCAATCTTCTAAATTCTAGCGAGTACAAGCCGAGTCTATCTAGTCTTTCTTCATATGAAAGTCCTGAGATCCCAGGAATCAGTCTGGTGAACCTTCTCTGGGCTCCCTCTATGGCAAGAATGTCTTTCCTCAGATTTGGAGATCAAAACTGTACACAATACTCCAGGTGTGGTCTCACCAATACCCTGTACAACTGCAGTAGAACCTCCCTGCTCCTATACTCAAATCCTTTTGCTATGAAATTTTGTATCAATGCAACTTTTACCTGTGGTATCAGCTGCCCAAAATAACATTAATTATGCTCTATATTTTTCTGAATAGTTTGTGATCAACAGTATGACTGATTTTAGCCATTATAGGTTTCATTAGTCTTTCCAGTAATGTAAGATTACATTGCTACAAATGCATGTGATTGTTTTATCATAGTTTTTTTAGCAGGCTTGAAAATAAAGATGATCAATGTACAACGTTGCTTTATCTGTTACTAGTTGTGTTTATATCCTGAAATAATTAAACAATAGTACAATAAAGTAAGGTAACAACAGAATTAACCATGAACAAATAATAAAGGTATCACATTGAGGGTTATAAAATCATGAAAGGGTTAGACAGGGTGGACAGTCGCAGTCTTATTCCCAAGTAGAAAAGTTTTAAACTAAACTATTTCACTAAATCTTTGACGTACACTTGATTAATAAGATCTTTGTGTAAGTTGCTTTACCTGAGGTGGGTTTGCTGAAACGTTCTGAAAAAATGAAACAACTTAAATGAAAATTCAGTGACATCAAAAGTCTATAACAAACACACGTGAGAGATCTGATTGATTTCAGAACTGATGTATGTTTTATTGTTCAAACACTTTGTTATTTAAGTAAAGCAGGTGCATCCCCATAATATAATTCAAGGTACTCGCAGAGATACATTCATCTCTTTTTCAGTGGGTGCCACTCAATATATTGGCCTGACTTATTGGAGATTAGCTCATGGACAGGATGAAAGACTGTATGTAGGAATGCAACTTTTACCTGTGGCATTTGTAGCCCACAATATCATTAATTATGTAAGGCTTTTCCACACAGATGGTGATCGGTAATCAAGAAAGATGATTTTCCACAGAAGATTCTTTGATCAGCCCTTTTCATAATGCAAATCGAGATTGTAGAACTATTTCACTAAATCTTCAATGTGCACTTGATTAATAAGATCTATGTGTGAGTTCCTTTACCTGGGCTGGGTGTGGTGAGAGTTTCTGAGAAAATGAAACAACTTGAATGAAAATTCAGTAACATCAAAAGTCAATAACAAACACACATTAGGGAGTTGATTGATTTCAGAACTTAGGAAGGATTTCTTCAGCTTTCCAGGGGAACATCAGATAATCGGTCTTATTTCCAAGTAGAAGAGATTTAAACTGGAAGTCCTAGATTTAAGTTAAAAAGGGAAAGATTTTATAGGCATCAAACGGTTAGGCCTTTCCACACAGATGGTGATAGGTAATCAGGAAAGATGATTTTCCACGGAAGATTCTTCAGTGGATCCATCATGACTGATCAGCACTTTTCATAATGTAAATCAATATTGTCAAACTATTTCACTAAATCTTTGATGTACACTTGAGTAACAAGATATTTGTGTAAGTTGCTTTACCTGAGGTGGGTTTGCTGTGACGTTCTGAAAAAATGAAACAACTTAAATGAAAATTCAGTAACGTCAAAAGTCAATAACAAACACACGTGAGGGATCTGATTGATTTCAGAACTGAAGAATGTTTTGGATGTTGTCTATATGGACTTCAGTAAGGCCTTTGACAAGGTTCCACATGGAAGGTTGGTTAAGAAGGTTCAATTGTTGGGTATTAATAGTGGAGTAGCAAGATGGTTCAACAGTGGCTGAATGGGAGATACCAGAGAGTAATGGTGGATGGCTGTTTGTCAGGTTGGAGTCCGGTGACTAGTGGGGTTCCTAAGGTATCTGTGTTGGGTCCACTGTTGTTTGCCATATCAATGATCTGGATGATGGTGTGGTAAATTGGATTAGGAAGTATGCAGATGATACTAAGATAGATGGTGTTGTGGATAATGAAGTAGATTTTCAAAGTCTACAGAGAGATTTAGGCCATTTGGAAGAGTGGGCTGAAAGATGGCAGATGGAGTTTAATGCTGATAAGTGTGAGGTGCTACATCTTGGCAGGACAAATCAAAATAGGAATTACATGGTAAATGGTAGCGAATTGAGGAATGCAGTTGAACAGAGGGATCTAGGAATAACTGTGCATAGTTCCCTGAAGGTGGAATCTCATGTAGATTGGGTGGTAAAGAAAGCTTTTGGTGTGCTGGCCTTTATAAATCAGAGCATTGAGTATAGAAGTTGGGATGTAATGTTAAAATTATACAAGGCATTGGTGAGGCCAATTCTGGAGTATGGAGTACAATTTTGGTCGCCAAATTATAGGAAAGATGTCAACAAAATAGAGAGAATACAGAGGTGATTTACTAGGATGTTGCCTGGGTTTCAGCACCTAAGTTACAGAGAAAGGTTGAACAAGATAGGTCTTTATTCTTTGAAGCGCAGAAGGTTAAGGGGGTACTTGATAGAGGTCTTTAAAATTATGAGAGGGATAGCCAGAGTTGACGTGGATAAACTTTTTCCATTGAGCGTAGGGAAGATTCAAACAAGAGGACATGATTTGAGAATTAAGGGACAAAAGTTTAGGGGTAACATGAGGGGGAACTTCTTTACTCAGAGAGTGGTAGCTGTGTGGAATGAGCTTCCAGTGGAAGTGGTGGAGGCAGGTTCGATTTTATCATTTAAAAATAAATTGGATAGGTATATGGACAGGAAAGGAATGGAGGGTTATGGTCTGAGTGCAGGTAGATGGGACTAGGTGAGAGTAAGTGTTCGGCACGGACGAGAAGGGCCGAGATGGCCTGTTTCCATGCTGTAATTGTTATATGGTTATATGGTTATAATATATTGGTGGACGATCTATATTCACTGGTCGGACTTAATGGAGATCATTCATGAACGGAAATGAAAGCCATTTGTATCATTGCAACTTTTACCTGTGGTATTAGCTGCCCAAAATAAAATTAATAATACTCTGTGTTTTTCTTAATCGTTTTCTAATCAACAATATGACTGATTTTAGCCATTGTGTTTTATATCCCGATAGAAATAAACAGTATTAAATTAAAGTAAACTAACAACAGAGTTAATCATGAACAAATAATAAATATATCACATTAAGGGTTATAAAATCATGAAAGGCTTAGACAGCATGGACAGTCACAGTCTTATTCCCAAGTAGAAGAGTCTTAAAATGGAAGTCATGGATTTAAGTTAAGAAGAGAAAGATTTAAAAGGCATCAAATGGTTAGGCTTTTCCACACAGATGGTGATGGGTAATCAGGAAAGATGATTTTCCACGAAGGATTCTTCAGTGGATCCATCATGACTTAAATCGACACTTTTCATAATGTAAATCAATATTGTCGAACTATTTCACTAAATCTTTGATGTACACTTGAGTAACAAGATATTTGTGTAAGTTGCTTTACCTGAGGTGGGTTTGCTGAGACGTTCTGAAAAAATGAAACAACTTAAATGAAAATTCAGTAACGTCAAAAGTCAATAACAAACACACGTGAGGGATCTGATTGATTTCAGAACTGAAGAATGTTTTATTGTTCAAGCACTTTCTGTTATTTAAGTAAAGCAGTTACATCCCCACAATATAATTCAACGTACTCGCAGAGAGACTTTCCTCGTCTTTTCAGTGGGTGCCACTCAATTTATTGGCCTGACTTATTGGAGATCAGCTCATGGACAGGATAAAAGACTTTTGTATCAATGCAACTTTTACCTGTGGTATTTGCTGCCTAAAATAACATTAATTATGTTTGGCCTTTCCACACAGATAGTGATGGGTAATCAAGAAAGATGATTTTCCACCGAAGATTCTTTGATCAGCCCTTTTCATAATGCAAATCGATATTGTAGAACTATTTCACTAAATCTTCGATGTACTCGTGATTAATAAGATTTATTTGCAAATTGTTTTACCTGGGTTGGGTGTGGTGAGAGTTTCTGAAAAAATGAAACAACTTGAATGAAAATTCAGTAACATCAAAAGTCAATAACTAACACATGTAAGGGATTTGATTGATTTCAGAACTGAGGAAGGTTCTATTCAGCTTTCCAGGGGAACTTAGTGTCCCAATCAGTTAGTGCTTCAGATACAAGAAAATAAACCGAGGATGATTTGGAGATACTTTCCAGAAGTAGTCTCTGATCCAGATTTTCTTTTCCACTATAATTCTCAATACAACTTTGCTTGTTTGTGCACACAATTCAGTACAACCATCCATGCAGGGAGCAAATCACATAGACTATTTTACAGAGTTTATCGAAATGGAAATTTGCACATGGGGCTCCACTTCACACCACATTGTTCAAGCACTGCTGTAAGTAAAGCTGATATGGCCCCACAATATAATTCAATGTACTCGTTGACAGTTTCATCTCTTTTTCAGTGGATTGTGCCACTCAAATATTGCACAATATATTGGTGGAGGATAATAGACAATAGGTGCAGGAGTAGGGCATTCGGCCCTTCGAGTCAGCACCGCCATTCTAAGATCATGGCTGATCATCCACATCCTGTTCCCGCCTTCTCCCTACATCCCCGGACTCCGCTATCTTTGAGAGCTCTATCTAACTCTCTCTTGTAAGCATCCAGAGAACTAGTCTCCACTGCCTTCTGAGGTGGAGAATTCCACAGATTCACAACCCTCTGTGTGAAAAAGTTTTCCTCATCTCCGTTCTAAATGGCTTACCCCTTATTCTTAAACTGTAGCCCCTTGTTCTGTTCTCCCCCAACATCGGGAACATGTTTCCGGCCTCTAGCTTGTCTAAACTCTTAATAATCTTATATTTTTCAATAAGATATCCTCTCATCCTTCTAAATTCCCGTGATCAATGTACACAGTTGCTTTATCTGTTCTTGGTTGTGTTTTATATCCTGAAATATTAAATAAAAGTAAAGTAACAACAGAGTTAATCTTGAACAAACAATAAATATATCACATTGATAGTTATAAAATCATGAGAGGCTTAGACAGGATGGACAGTCACAGTCTTATTCCCAAGTAGAAGAGTCTTAAAGTGGAAGTCCTAGATTTAAGTTAAGAAGGGAAAGATTTAAAATGCAACAAAGAGTTAAGCTTTTCCATACAGATGGTGATGGGTAATCAGGAAAGATGATTTTCCACAGAAGATTCTTCAGTGGATCCATCATGACTTTGATCGGCACTTTTCACAATGTAAATCAATATTGGTCGAACTATTTTACAATATCTTTGATGTACACTTGAGTAATAAGATCTTTGTGTAAGTTGCTTTACCTGAGGTGGGTTTGCTGAGACGTTCTGAAAAAATGAAACAACTTAATTAAAAATTCAGTGACATCAAAAGTCAATAACAAACACATGTGAGGGATCCGAGTGATTTCAGAACTGAAGAATGTTTTATTGTTCAAGCACTTTCTGTTATTTAAGTAAAGCAGGTACATCCTCACAATATAATTCAAGATACTCGTAGAGAGACTTTCATCACCTTTTCAGTGGAATCCACTCAATATATTGGCCTGACTTATTGGAGATCAGCTCATGGACAGGAATGAAAGCCTTTTGTATCAATGCAACTTTTACCTGTATTATTGGCTGCCCAAAATAACATGAATTATGCTATTTTTCTTAATAGTTTGCCAATCAACAGTGTAATTGATTTTGGCCATATAAATGTAATTAGTCTTTCTGGAGATGTAAAATCACATTGAATTATATTAAAGTAACAGCAGAGTTAATCATGAACAAATAGTATCACACTGTGGGTTAGAAAATAATGAGAGGCAGGGTGGACGGTCACAGTCTTATTCATAAGATCATAAGTGATAGGAGTAGAATTATGCCACTCGGCCCATCAAGTCTACTCTGCCATTCAATGATGGCTGATCTATCTCTCCCTCCTAATCCCATCCCCCTGCCCTCTCCCCATAACCTTTGACACCCGTACTATTCAAGAATTACCAAATAGAAGAATCTTAAACTGGAGGTCTGTTTTAAGTTAAGAGGGGAAAGATTTAAAAGGCATCATATGGTTAGGTTTTTCCACACAGATTGTGATGGGTAATCAGGAAAGATGATTTTTCACTGAAGATTCTTGACTTCATGAGTTTGATCAACCCTTTTCATAATGCAAAACAATATTGTAGAACTATATCACTATTTCTTTAATGTACACATGATTAATAAAATCTATGTATAAGTTGCTTTACCTGGGGAGGGTGTGGTGAGACGTTCTGAAAATATGAAACAAAATGAAAATT
Source organism: Amblyraja radiata (assembly GCF_010909765.2). Classification (NCBI taxonomy): domain Eukaryota; kingdom Metazoa; phylum Chordata; class Chondrichthyes; order Rajiformes; family Rajidae; genus Amblyraja; species Amblyraja radiata. The sequence continues at coordinate 22,991,044 of NC_045970.1, forward strand.
CAGTAACATCAAAAGTCATTAACAAACATACATAACGGATCAGATTGATTTCAGAACTGGAGAGTGTTTTATTCAGCTTTATTCTGGGGAGGATAGTGCCTCGAAACAATTTGTGCTTTTAACAGCACAGATGCAAGTAAGTCAACCAAGGAGGATTTGGGAACACTTTCCAGAAGTTGTCTCTGAGCAACATGTTTTTAAGTCTCAAATTCTCAAGGCTACTGCTTGTTTGTGCACACAATTCAATACAAACATCCATGTACTGGGGACAAATCACACTGACGACTATTCAGACTTTACAGAAGATTTTCAGCAGCACACTGAAAAATCTGAACAAGAGTCAGCACCCGATGATTTTAACATTAATTATGCTTGGTATTTTCCATAATAGTTCGTCAATCAAGATGGTGACTGAGCTTTCCCACACTGAGGAAGATAATGTAAAGGGGCTGTCCCACTTGGGCGACCTAATTGGCGAGTTTAGAAGAGTTTAGGAGAGTTAGAAAAAATAACATGTTGAAGACCTCCTTCGACTATGTAGAAGACCAGCTATGACTAACTTCGGGAAAATTTGGACACCGAATAGTGGAGAGTGAAGCCGACTTCCTTCAATCTCCTTCGACCTCCCTTCGACTATGTTGAAGACTATCTACAACTACCTTCGACTACCTTTGATTACCTTCGACTACCCTTGATTACCTACGAATAACATGCCGACCTACTACAACCTACTTCGACTAAACCTGCGAGTAAAAAAAGTATCGATTTTTTTCCATGGCGACCTTTTTTTACTCGCGGGCATTTTACGTCATGTTGAAAAATACGCCGCGACCTAGCTGAGGCCTCGAGTATGCGGGGACAACTCTCAAGCATGAATGAGAGTTACAAAGACCTCCTAGGACCTCGTGTCGACCATGCTGCGAGTATGAGTCGAGGGCAAACTTGACAGAACTCGCGGATTAGATCGCCCAGGTGGATCAGGTCACCCCTTAAGGAATTCAACAGCCACTGTCAATTTCATAAGATCATAAGTGATAGGATTAGAATTTGGTCATTCGGCTCATCATTTCTTTTTTATATGAATGGCTAGAATTTGACTGCAGTCGCAAATGTCACTTTTGGTAGCTCTGGATTGGTGTAGAACCATTAGGAAAGATTTTCCACACATAGCCCATTATAAATGTCATTAGGCTTTCCAGATATGTAAAATTACATCGTTACAATAATATTACTTAATTATATATTTTTGCATACAAGTAAATAAAGATGATGAAATGTACAGAGCATTTTTACCTTTTGTTGTTTGTGTTTTAACTCCTGAAAGAAGTTAACAATATTAAAATAAAATGAAGTAAAAATAACATCAGATAAATATATATTAAATATATCACATTGAGGTTTATAACACCATGAGCAGACTATACAAGATGGACAGTCACATAAATAGACACATAATGTTGGAATAACTCAACAGGTCAAACAGCATTTCTGGAGAAAATGGACAAGTGTCGTTTCAGGTCAGGACTCTTCTTCAGACTGAGTGTAGTAGGGAGAGTGGGAAATAACTGTAGGTTGAAGGGATAATCATGTTATTTTTCCCATGTAGGAGAGTCTTAAACTGAAGGGCATACTTTTATGTTGAGAGGGGAAAGATTTAAAGGGGAATTGAGAATCAGGTTTTTCCACACAGGTGATGGGTAAATGGAACATGCTGCCAGGGGAAGTGGTAGAGGCAGGTACATTACAATATTTAAATGACATTTGGGTAGGTGCCTGGATAGGAAAGGGCAGGATATGGGCCAAAAGCATATCTAAAAAAGAAATCCAATAGATACCAAGATCTCAGAAATGTTGCTTATTATATGGATGGCTAAGTAGTTGACTGGAAAAGTCACCTGGTAAATTTGTGATTGGAGTAAATACAAGTAAGATCATTTTCTACTGAAGATTCCTCAGAGAATCCATCATCTTTGATCCATCCTATTCTTAATGCAAAACTATATTGTAGTAGAACTACTTCACTAAATCTTTGATGTGCACTTGGTTAATAATAATGTGTAATGCTGCTTTACCTGTGCTGAGTGTGATCTGATGTCCTGAAATTAAGGAACAATTTAAATGAAAATTCATTAGCAACAAAAAGCAATCACAAACACATACATAAAGGATCTGATTGATTTCTGAACTGAAAAATGTTTTATTCAGAGTTTCAGGGGAACATTTTACCTCTGAACATTCTTCTTTAAACTGTTTTCAAGAGAGAGATTTAGCTCTTAGGTCTAATGTAATCAAGAGATATGGGGAAAAAGCAGGAACGGGGTACAGATAGAAATGTCAATGTGGGAATGCAAAGGAGGGTTAAAATGCTTAGCAACCGGGAGATCCAGTAGGCCTTGGTGGACCGAGCGCAAGTAGTCACTGAGTCAACTAGAGAGTGGTCCTGACTTCTAATCAAACGCATTGGAGATCTTTGAACTATCTTTAATCAGACAATACTGGACTTTATCTAGCACTAACCATTACATCCTTAATGCTGTACCTGTACATTGTGAACGGCTTGCTTCTAATCTTGTATTTTTGCGGACTGGATAGCAAGTAACAAAAAGCTTTTCACAATACCTCGGTATGCGTGACAATTATAAACAAAACTAAACTAAAGATGTGACTCTTGGTGGTGATGGAAATGTCGAAAGATGATGTGTTGGATGCATAGGCTGGTGGGGTGCAAGGGGGGGACCAGCGTAACTCTATCCTTGTTCTGTCTAGGTAAGGGGGAGCAGGAGCAGAGAGCTACAGGAGGAGGGTGAGGGATTCATCTCTGAAAGAAGAGGGAAACCACATTTACTAATCTTGGATGTTTTAGTGTGGAACGTCTAATCTTGGGAGGAGATGTGGTGGATATGGAGGAATTTTGAGTAGGGAATAGCATCTTTGCATGGGGCAGGGTGGTAGGAAATGTAGTCCAGATAACGGTGGGAGTCAGTAGTTTTATAATGGACATCAGGTAATAGTCTGTTCCCTGTGATGGAGACAGAGAGACCAAGAAAGGGGAGCAAGGTGTCAGAGATAGTCCGGATGAATTTGAGGCCAGGGTGGAAGTTGGTGGTGAGGTTAATAAAATCCATGCGTTCTGCAAGAGTGCATATGGCAGCCCCAATTCAGACGTTGATGTAGTGCAGAAAGAGTTGGTGGATAGGGCCAGTGTATGTGTAAAACAAGGACTGTTTGACATCATAGAAAAAAGGAAAGCTTAGCTGGGCCAAATCAAGTGCCCATGGCTACACCTTTAACTTAGAGGAAATGAGAGGAGTCAAAAGAGAAATTGTTTTTAGGGTGTATCTCAGATACAAGGAAGTCAGCCTAGGAGGATTTGGAGCTATTTTTACCTTCGACTACCCTTGATTACCTACGAATAACATGCCGACCTACTACGACCTACTTCGACTAAACCTGCGAGTAAAAAAAGTATCGATTTTTTTCCATGGCGACCTTTTTTTACTCGCGGGCATTTTACGTCATGTTTAAAAATACGCCGCGACCTAGCTGAGGCCTCGAGTATGCGGGGACAACTCTCAAGCATGAATGAGAGTTACAAAGACCTCCTAGGACCTCGTGTCAACCATGCTGCGAGTATGAGTCGAGGGCAAACTTGACAGAACTCGCGGATTAGATCGCCCAGGTGGATCAGGTCACCCCTTAAGGAATTCAACAGCCACTGTCAATTTCATAAGATCATAAGTGATAGGATTAGAATTTGGTCATTCGGCTCATCATCTCCTTTTTATATGAATGGCTAGAATTTGACTGCAGTCGCAAATGTCACTTTTGGTAGCTCTGGATTGGTGTAGAACCATTAGGAAAGATTTTCCACACATAGCCCATTATAAATGTCATTAGGCTTTCCAGATATGTAAAATTACATCGTTACAATAATATTACTTAATTATATTTTTTTGCATACAAGAAAATAAAGATGATGAAATGTACAGAGCATTTTTACCTTTTGTTGTTTGTGTTTTAACTCCTGAAAGAAGTTAACAATATTAAAATAAAATGAAGTAAAAACAGCACCAGATAAATATATATTAAATATATCACATTGAGGTTTATAACACCATGAGCAGACTATACAAGATGGACAGTCACATAAATAGACACATAATGTTGGAATAACTCAACAGGTCAAACAGCATTTCTGGAGAAAATGGACAAGTGTCGTTTCAGGTCAGGACTCTTCTTCAGAATGAGTGTAGTAGGGAGAGTGGGAAATAACTGTAGGTTGAAGGGATAATCATGTTATTTTTCCCATGTAGGAGAGTCTTAAACTGAAGGGCATAGTTTTATGTTGAGAGGGGAAAGATTTAAAGGGGATTTGAGAATCAGGTTTTTCCACACAGGTGATGGGTAAATGGAACATGCTGCCAGGGGAAGTGGTAGAGGCAGGTACATTACAATGTTTAAATGACATTTGGGTAGGTGCCTGGATAGGAAAGGGCAGGATACGGGCCAAAAGCATATCTAAAAAAGAAATCCAATAGATACCAAGATCTCAGAAATGTTGCTTATTATATGGATGGCTAAGTAGTTGACAACTGGAAAAGTCACTTCTGGTAAATTTGTGATTGGAGTAAATACAAGTAAGATCATTTTCTACTGAAGATTCCTCAGAGAATCCATCATCTTTGATCCATCCTACTCTTAATGCAAAACTATATTGTAGTAGAACTACTTCACTAAATCTTTGATGTGCACTTGGTTAATAATAATGTGTAATGCTGCTTTACCTGTGCTGAGTGTGATCTGATGTCCTGAAATTAAGGAACAATTTAAATGAAAATTCATTAGCAACAAAAAGCAATCACAAACACATACATAAAGGATCTGATTGATTTCTGAGCTGAAAAATGTTTTATTCAGAGTTTCAGGGGAACATTTTACCTCTAAACATTCTTCTTTAAACTGTTTTCAAGAGAGAGATTTAGCTCTTAGGTCTAATGGAATCAAGAGATATAGGGAAAAAGCAGGAACGGGGTACAGATAGAAATGTCAATGTGGGAATGCAAAGGAGGGTTAAAATGCTTAGCAACCGGGAGATCCAGTAGGCCTTGGTGGACCGAGCGCAAGTAGTCACTGAGTCAACTAGAGAGTGGTCCTGACTTCTAATCAAACGCATTGGAGATCTTTGAACTATCTTTAATCAGACAATACTGGACTTTATCTAGCACTAACCATTACATCCTTTATGCTGTACCTGTACATTGTGAACGGCTTGCTTCTAATCTTGTATGTTTGCGGACTGGATAGCAAGTAACAAAAAGCTTTTCACAATACCTCGGTATGCGTGACAATTATAAACAAAACTAAACTAAAGATGTGACTCTTGGTGGTGATGGAAATGTCGAAAGATGATGTGTTGGATGCATAGGCTGGTGGGGTGCAAGGGGGGTGACCAGCGTAACTCTATCCTTGTTCTGTCTAGGGGAGGGGGAGCAGGAGCAGAGAGCTACAGGAGGAGGGTGAGGGATTCATCTCTGAAAGAAGAGGGAAACCACATTTACTAATCTTGGATGTTTTAGTGTGGAACGTCTAATCTTGGGAGGAGATGTGGTGGATATGGAGGAATTTTGAGTAGGGAATAGCATCTTTGCATGGGGCAGGGTGGTAGGAAATGTAGTCCAGATAACGGTGGGAGTCAGTAGTTTTATAATGGACATCAGGTAATAGTCTGTTCCCTGTGATGGAGACAGAGAGACCAAGAAAGGGGTGCAAGGTGTCAGAGATAGTCCGGATGAATTTGAGGCCAGGGTGGAAGTTGGTGGTGAGGTTAATAAAATCCATGCGTTCTGCAAGAGTGCATATGGCAGCCCCAATTCAGACGTTGATGTAGTGCAGAAAGAGTTGGTGGATAGGGCCAGTGTATGTGTAAAACAAGGACTGTTTGACATCATAGAAATAAGGAAAGCTTAGCTGGGCCAAATCAAGTGCCCATGGCTACACCTTTAACTTAGAGGAAGTGAGAGGAGTCAAAAGATAAATTGTTTTTAGGGTGTATCTCAGATACAAGGAAGTCAGCCTAGGAGGATTTGGAGCTATTTTTACCTTCGACTACCCTTGATTACCTACGAATAACATACCGACCTACTACGACCTACTTCGACTAAACCTGCGAGTAAAAAAAGTATCGATTTTTTTCCATGGCGACCTTTTTTTACTCGCGGGCATTTTACGTCATGTTGAAAATACGCCGCGACCTAGCTGAGGCCTCGAGTATGCGGGGACAACTCTCAAGCATGCATGAGAGTTACAAAGACCTCCTAGGACCTCGTGTCGACCATGCTGCGAGTATGAGTCGAGGGCAAACTTGACAGAACTCGCGGATTAGATCGCCCAGGTGGATCAGGTCACCCCTTAAGGAATTCAACAGCCACTGTCAATTTCATAAGATCATAAGTGATAGGATTAGAATTTGGTCATTCGGCTCATCATCTCCTTTTTATATGAATGGCTAGAATTTGACTGCAGTCGCAAATGTCACTTTTGGTAGCTCTGGATTGGTGTAGAACCATTAGGAAAGATTTTCCTCACATAGCCCATTATAAATGTCATTAGGCTTTCCAGATATGTAAAATTACATTGTTACAATAATATTACTTAATTATATTTTTTTGCATACAAGAAAACAAAGATGATGAAATGTACAGAGCATTTTTACCTTTTGTTGTTTGTGTTTTAACTCCTGAAAGAAGTTAACAATATTAAAATAAAATGAAGTAAAAACAGCACCAGATAAATATATATAAAATATATCACATTGAGGTTTATAACACCATGAGCAGACTATACAAGATGGATCAGTCACATAAATAGACACATAATGTTGGAATAACTCAACAGGTCAAACAGCATTTCTGGAGAAAATGGACAAGTGTCGTTTCAGGTCAGGACTCTTCTTCAGACTGAGTGTAGTAGGGAGAGTGGGAAATAACTGTAGGTTGAAGGGATAATCATGTTATTTTTCCCATGTAGGAGAGTCTTAAACTGAAGGGCATAGTTTTATGTTGAGAGGGGAAAGATTTAAAGGGGATTTGAGAATCAGGTTTTTCCACACAGGTGATGGGTAAATGGAACATGCTGCCAGGGGAAGTGGTAGAGGCAGGTACATTACAATGTTTAAATGACATTTGGGTAGGTGCCTGGATAGAAAAGGGCAGGATACGGGCCAAAAGCATATCTAAAAAAGAAATCCAATAGATACCAAGATCTCAGAAATGTTGCTTATTATATGGATGGCTAAGTAGTTGACAACTGGAAAAGTCACCTGGTAAATTTGTGATTGGAGTAAATACAAGTAAGATCATTTTCTACTGAAGATTCCTCAGAGAATCCATCATCTTTGATCCATCCTACTCTTAATGCAAAACTATATTGTAGTAGAACTACTTCACTAAATCTTTGATGTGCACTTGGTTAATAATAATGTGTAATGCTGCTTTACCTGTGCTGAGTGTGATCTGATGTCCTGAAATTAAGGAACAATTTAAATGAAAATTCATTAGCAACCAAAAAGCAATCACAAACACATGCATAAAGGATCTGATTGATTTCTGAACTGAAAAATGTTTTATTCAGAGTTTCAGGGGAACATTTTACCTCTAAACATTCTTCTTTAAACTGTTTTCAAGAGAGAGATTTAGCTCTTAGGTCTAATGGAATCAAGAGATATGGGGAAAAAGCAGGAACGGGGTACAGATAGAAATGTCAATGTGGGAATGCAAAGGAGGGTTAAAATGCTTAGCAACCGGGAGATCCAGTAGGCCTTGGTGGACCGAGCGCAAGTAGTCACTGAGTCAACTAGAGAGTGGTCCTGACTTCTAATCAAACGCATTGGAGATCTTTGAACTATCTTTAATCAGACAATACTGGACTTTATCTAGCACTAACCATTACATCCTTTATGCTGTACCTGTACATTGTGAACGGCTTGCTTCTAATCTTGTATTTTTGCGGACTGGATAGCATGTAACAAAAAGCTTTTCACAATACCTCGGTATGCGTGACAATTATAAACAAAACTAAACTAAAGATGTGACTCTTGGTGGTGATGGAAATGTCGAAAGATGATGTGTTGGATGCATAGGCTGGTGGGGTGCAAGGGGGGACCAGTGTAACTCTATCCTTGTTCTGTCTAGGGGAGGGGGGACAGGAGCAGAGAGCTACAGGAGGAGGGTGAGGGATTCATCTCTGAAAGAAGAGGGAAACCACATTTACTAATCTTGGATGTTTTAGTGTGGAACGTCTAATCTTGGGAGGAGATGTGGTGGATATGGAGGAATTTTGAGTAGGGAATAGCATCTTTGCATGGGGCAGGGTGGTAGGAAATGTAGTCCAGATAACGGTGGGAGTCAGTAGTTTTATAATGGACATCAGGTAATAGTCTGTTCCCTGTGATGGAGACAGAGAGACCAAGAAAGGGGAGCAAGGTGTCAGAGATAGTCCGGATGAATTTGAGGGCAGGGTGGAAGTTGGTGGTGAGGTTAATAAAATCCATGAGTTCTGTAAGAGTGCATATGGCAGCCCCAATTCAGACGTTGATGTAGTGCAGAAAGAGTTGGTGGATAGGGCCAGTGTATGTGTAAAACAAGGACTGTCTGACATCATAGAAAAAAGGAAAGCTTAGCTGGGCCAAATCAAGTGCCCATGGCTACACCTTTAACTTAGAGGAAGTGAGAGGAGTCAAAAGAGAAATTGTTTTTAGGGTGTATCTCAGATACAAGGAAGTCAGCCTAAGAGGATTTGGAGCTATTTTCCAGTTTTCTTTGATCCAGATATGTTGTTCTCCCTATTTCCCAAGGCTAGCTTGTTATCTTTAAACACAGTTTGCAGTACCCATCCACATCCAGGGTACAAATCAAAGGACGATCAAGAAGAGATTTAGAGTGGTGCAGGCAGCGCATTAAAAGAAATAGCCGATCTGAACTAGTGACAATCCAAAGATTTTATTTGTGCCCTGCAGACCCAGTTGATGAGCCGGAGAGAAGGAAAAATATCTCCAAGCAATAGGGCTAACAATGCACTGAGACCAAGTGTTGATGCAGACATTGGGTGGAGGCAGTAAACAAATTAAACCTGTAAACAAATTAAACCTCACATGGAAATTTACAAAAGACTGTGTAAAGTTTAATAACCTCAACAGATCAGGGAGTAGGCTATCAAATCCTATCTGCTAGGACCTTGCATTGGTCAAAGCAATACACCTATCACTCACCGATCTCAATTACTCGGGGCCAGGACCTAACTTTCAAAAGTGCCACAGGACATTGCCACATGTAGATCTACTTCCCACCAACACCTCACTCTGCAAACACTTCTGTTATTTAAGTAGAGCAATTATATCCCCTCATCTCTTTTCCAGTTTCATTAAGGTACCACTCAAATACTGCACAATATGTTTGGGGAGGTTCCATATTCACTTGGCCGTCTTGATGAAGATCAACTCATGACCAGGATGTAAACATTGTGTGTCAATGCACCATTTGTCTGTGTTATATTGGCTGCCCCAGATAACATTAATTATGTTCTGTAATTTTCTTAGTAATTTACCAATCAAGAGTACGACTGCGCTTTCTCACTCTCATTTCACTTTCCTTGAGGAATTAACACAAGGCATTCAGCAGCCACTGTCAATTTCCTTATTATGCGCATGGCAAATGTTGACCACGGTTGCAAATGTCACTAGATGTTGTTCCGGCGGGTGTAAAACCATTAAGGATTAATTTCCACACTTAGTCCATTATAAATTTCATTCATATTTCCCAAAATATGAAATGACAATGGATGATATTACCTCATTATATTTTTATCGAATGCTTGAGAAAAAAGATGAACGTTGTACACAGTTGCTTTACCTGTTGTTGCCTGTTTTTTATCCCCTGAAAGAAGTGAATAATATTAAATTAAAGTAAAATAACAACAGTCAATCATGAGCACATATTAAAGATATCACATTGAAGTTGATGAAATAGTAAGTGGCTTCGACAGGGTAGATAGCAAGAGTCTTTTTCCCAAGCAGTAGAAACATAGAAAATAGGTGCAGGAGTAGGCCATTCAGCCCTTCGAGCCTGCACCGCCATTCAATATGATCATGGCTGATCAGTAGTCTTAAATCGGAGGGTATAGCTTTAAGTTGAAAGGGGAATGTTTTAAAGGTGATCTGTGGGTCAAGAGTTTTCCCTCAGAGGATGATGGTTGAATGGAACCCGCTGACGAAGGGAGTGATAGAGACCGGTACATTAGAATGTTTAAATTACAGTTGGGCAGATACCAGGATCGGAAAGTTCTGGAAGGATATGGGTCAAATGCTGTTTAACAGAAGAAATGTAACAGATTCCAAGGTCTCAGAAACGTTGTTTATTATATGGATTTCTAAGTGGTTGACTAAACTGACAAAGTCACTGCTGGTGAATTTGTGATTGGAGTACAACCAAATAAAGATGTTTTTCCACTGACGATTCTTCAGTAAATCCAGCATGAAAATATTGGATTCATTGAAATGACCTGAAAAGAGATTTATTCAGCCCTTCATGGGAACATTATGTCTTCAAACAGTTTGTGGTCTAAACATCACAGACACAGCAAATCAACCAAGAACGATTTGGAGATACTTTCCAGAGGTTTTTTCTGAACCAGACGTTTTTCTCTCTAATTCCCAAGGCTAGTTTGCATGTCTGTCGACACAGACTTGTAATGAAAAACTATATTTTCATAACATTATGTCACTAAATCTAATAAGATTTATGCATAACGTTGCTTTACTTGTGGCTGTTGCTGCATGATCTCCTTCAAATAGAAAACAATTTAAATGCAAATTCAGAAACACTAAATGTCAACAAACACTTGGATAAGGGATTTGATTGATTTCTGAACTGAAACGTGTTTTGTTCAGCTTTTCAGTGGAATATTGTGCTTACAAGCGGTTTGTTCTTTAAACATTTCAAATATATGAAAGTTAATTAAGGTAGATTTTGGATCCTTTCCAGAAGATTTCTATGATCCAGATTTTCTAAAGGTTTAGGCAGCACACTGAAACAAATGGCAGATCTGATCAAGAGTGAGTAGAGAAACTAGATAAATCAACATTCATACTGCTGGGTTGTAAGCTGCCCAAGCAAAAAGTGAGGAGCACCTGACTTGGGATGATTCAACTGGGTAAAACACAGGAAGTGAAAATCATTTTTCTTGGTTTTACTCCACTCACGGTATATTGGATAGGAATATAACCAAGTGAAATGATTTTCCACTGAAGGTTCTTCAATAAGTCCATTTTGACTTTGATCAGTCCTTCTCATAATGCATAGCTATATTGTCGTAGAACTGTTTCACTAGATCCATGGTGTGCACTTAATTAATAAGACCTATGAATAAAGTTGCTTTACCTGTAGTTGGCATTGAGTGACGTTCTGAAAATAGGGAGCAAAGTAAATTATAATTCAGTAACAATAAAAGTTAATCACAACACATGCACAAACACATTGATTTCTGAACTGATGAAGAATAATCATCATATGGATGATTAGCAATAGGTTTTTAGAGGGGTTTAGGCAGCACAGTGAAACAGATGGCAGATGGGAACAAGAGCGGGAACCTGATTATTTTGATGGTGCTCCGCAGATCCAGTGGATTCACTGGAGAGATGGAAAAAAATCACCAAGCGACAGGGCTGAGAGGCACTATCAGCAAGTGTTGAAGCAGATATTGAGTGGAGATAGTAAACAAATTAAACCTGAGAAATTAACCCAAATGGAATTTTACATAAGACAGTATGAAGTTTATTGACCTCACAGGTCAGGGAACAAACCATCAAATCCTATCTGTCAATGTACACTCTGCCAGGATCATACAATACTCCAAGCAATAAACCCATCATCCACTCATGAGTAGTCCCAATTATTTGAGGCCAAGACATAACTTTCAAATGTCCCACAGGACCTTTAAATATGTATCTCTATTTCACCCCAAAATCTCACTGTGTGAAAACTTCTGGTTATTTAAGTGAAGCAGATGCATCACCACAATATAATCCATGGTACTCACCAGCAGAGTTTGATCTCTTTTTCAGTGGATGGTTCCACACAAATAGTGCACAATATATTAAGGGAGATTCCATATTCACTTGTGTGGGAAGGAACTGCAGATGTTGGTTTAAACCAAAAATAGGCACAAAAAGCTGGAGTAACTCAGCGGGACAGGCAGAATTTCTGGAGAGAAGGAATGGGTGACATTTGTGGGTCGTGACTCCTAAGAAGGATCTCAACCCAAAAAGTCACCCATTCCTTCTCTCCAGAGATGCTGCCTGTCCCACTTAGTTACTCCAGCTTTTTGTGTCTATTTTCTATATTCACTTGCCAGTCTTAAAGCAGATCAGCTCAAGGATAGGATGAAAGCCTTTTGTATCAATGCGTGACTGAGCTTTCTCACCCACCTTTCTCTTTCTTTGAGGAAATTCAGCAGCCACCGTCAATCTCTTCATTATATGGATATTCAAGTGTTGATTACAGTGGCAAATATCACCGGTAGTAGCTCTGGATTGGTGTAAAACCATAAACAATGCCTTTACGCACTTAGCCCATGCTGAATTGCATTAGTCTCTCCAGGGATTTAAAATTACATTATTATAAAACATAATATTATTTCATCATATTGTTGTGTGCATGAGATTAAAGTGTATCAAGGTACATAGTTGCCTTACCTGTTGTTGGTTGTGGTTTAACGCCTAAAAAAAGTAAACTATATTAAAGTAAAGTAAAATAACAACAAAGTTAATCAAGAACATACAGTATATTGAAGATATCAAAACTGAGGTTTATAAAACCAGGAGCGGTTTAGACCAGATGGGACTTTTACAGTCTATTCCTAGGTGTGGGAGTCTTCAACTATAGACCATAGGTTTAAGTTGATATTGGAAAGATTTAAAGTGGATATGAGGGTCAATTATTCTACACACAGAGGGTGATGGGTAAATGGAATGAGCTGCCCGAGGAAGTGCTGGAGGCAGGTACATCATAACGTTCAAAGGACATTTGGCCAGGTACCTGGATAGGAAAGGGCTGGAAGGATATGGGCCAAACACAAATTTACAGTAGAAATATAATAAATACTGAGGTCTCATGAACTTTGTTTATAGTATGGGTGGCTAAGAGGATGACTAAACTGGGAAAGTCACTGGTTATGAATTTGTAATTGGAGTATAACCAAGAAAAATGATTTTCCACAGAAAATGTTTCAATGAACTCCTCATGACTTTGATCAGACCATTTCGTACTGCAAAACCATATTGTTGTGGATCTACTTCTACAACTCCATTTTTTGGTGTACACTTGATTAATAAGATCTTTGTGCAAAGTTGCTTTAGCTGTGTTTGGTATTGTAGGACCTCCTGAAAATAGGTAACAGTTTAAATGAATATTCAGTAACAATGAAAGTTAATACTAAACACATGCATGAGGGATCGGATTGATATCAGAACAGAACAATGTTTTATTCCTTTTTGCGTCCCAACAGTTTGTCCTTTACACATCACATATCATGAAAGTCAACCAAGAAAGATTTGGAAAGACGTTCCAGATGTTTTCTCTGATACAGATAATTCTTATTCTCTAATTCCCAAGGCAGGTTTACTTGTCTGTCCACACAGTTTAGAGTGACCATCCATGTCCCGGGATATATCATCGGGATGATTATCAAGAGTATTTAAGAGAGGCTCAGGCAGCACGCTGAATCAAATGGAAGATTTGAACAAGAGTGATTTTGATTGCGCTCTGCGGACTCAATGGATGAGCTGGGATAAGGTAAAGTATCTGAGCGACAGGGCTGAGAAGGCACTGAGAGCAAGTGCTGGTGCAGATATTGAGTGAAGGCGGTGAACAAATTAAACCTGAGGAATCAATTCCAATGGAAATTGACATAAGGTTGTATGAAGCTTAATGACCCGACAGGTCAGCGAATACACCATCAAATCCTATCTGTCAGTGTACATTCTATTAGGGCCATACAATGCTCAAAGGAATACACCATCACCCACCCATGCGGAATCTCAATTATTCGGGGCCGAGACCTAACTTTCAGATGTCCCACAGGACATTTACACATGTAGCTCTACTTCACATCAACACATCAACACATCAACACATCAACACATCACTGTGCAAACGCTTCTGGTTATTTAAGTAAAGCAGATACATTTCCACGATATAATTCAAGGTACTCACCAGCAGACATTGATCTCTTTTTCAGTGGGTGGTGCAGCTCAAATAGTGCATAATATATGAGGGGAGGTTCTATATGTATTTGCTTCACTTTAATGGAGATTGGCTGATGAACAGGATGAAATGCATCCTTCCCCAGTGCTACTGGCTGCCCAAGATAATATAATCATGCGCTGTATTTTTCTTAATAGTTTGCCAATCAAGAGTGCGACTGAACTTTCTCACACACATTTCTCTTTCCTTGAGGAAAATAATGCAAGGAATTCAGCAGTCTCTGTCAATCTTTCTGTTATGTGGATGGCCAAATAACATTGGTGGTAGCTCTAGACTGATGAAGAACCACTAATACTGAATTTCCACTCTTCTATATTTCATTAGTCTTTCCGAAGATTTAAAATTACATTATTACAATGCATAATATTATTTCATCATAATTCTTTTGCATGCATGAGAATGAAGATAATCAAGGTACACAGGTGCCCTTTAACAGTTGTGTTTTATCTCCTAAAGGAACTAAACCATATTAAATTAAAATAAAGTACCAAAAGAGTCATTCATGAACATATATTAAAGATGTCACATTAGGGTTTATAAAATAATGAGTGGCCTAGACACTCAGTCTTTTTCCCAGGGAGGGGGATCTTAGGTTTAAGTGGAGAGGGGAAACATTTAAAGGTGATCTGAGGGTCAGGTTCTTCCACACAGAGAATGATGGGTATATTGAATGAACGGCTAGAAGAAGTGGTAAAGGCAAGTACATAATAACATTTAAATGACATTTGGGCGTCTAACTGGATAGGAAAGCTCAGGAAGGACATGGACCCAACCCAAATTTACAGATGAAATCCAATAGATGCTAATGTCTCCAAACCTTGCTTATTGTATGGATGGCTAAAAGGTTGGCTAAACTGTGAGTCACTGGTGGTGAATTTGTGAATGGAGTATAACCAATAGAGATGATTTTCCACTGAAGATTCTACAATGAATCCATCATGAGTTTGATCAGGCCTCATAACACAAAGCTATATTTTTGTTGACCTATGTCACTAACTCTTTGATGTACTCTTTATTAATAAGGACTATATGTAAAGTTGCTTTACCTGTTCTGGGGGTGGTGAGATGTCCTAAAAGTAGGAAACAATTTAAATGAAAATTCAATAACAATAGATGTCAATAACAAACACATGCATACGAAATCTGATCAAGTTCTGAACTGCAAAGTGTTTTACTCGGCTTTTCATGGGAACATTGTTATTTTAATCAGTTTGTTCTTTAAACATCACAGTTAAAAAAGTTAATCAAAAAAGATTTGGAGATACTTTCCAGAAGATTTCTCTAATCCAGATATTTCTTTCTTTCTTATTACTCGACTCATTTGTTTGTCTGGCCACACAGTTTAGAGTGACCCTTTGTGCACAATGTCTGTGCCAAACATGACACCAGGACCAAATCTTATCTGCCTACATATAATCCATATCCCTCCATAACCTGCATATCCAAATGCCTATCCAAAAGTATCTAAATGTTGACTACAATGCCAAATGTCCCTGGTATTGGCTCTGGACTGATGTAAAATCAATAAAAATTAATATATTCATTAATATATTCATTAATTTCATGAGATAATTATAAATTTCATTTGTCTTTCTGAAGATATAAAGTTACATTGTTACAATGTATGATATTATTTAATCAAATAATCTTCAATGTATGAAAACAAAGATCAGCAATGTACACAGTTGCTTTACCTGTTTGTGTTTTAACTCCTGAAAAGAGGAATACAATTTTAGTTAAAATAAAGTAACATCACAGTCACTCTTGAACATAGACTAGAGATATCATATTGATTTCTACAATAAAAGCTTGCTTTTTCATGGCCAAATTCCACTTTCAAAACATTTAAGATGTCAAACATGTGAGATACCTTAACCACAGGCCATAAAGCTAACATAATTTTCAACATTTTTATCCACTTGGATCTTTTCTTCTCTCTAGTCGATGAGGCTACAATTCTTGCATTTGCTCAAGGTTGTATTAATTATAGGTGACATATGATCTCAGCTAAAACATTCTCGGCGATGTCAGTAAGCTAATTGTCGATCATCGAGAGAATTGGATTGAATTATTTTGTTTACAATTTGAAAGGATGTTGGGAATAACTTGGATAGTATTGGAATTCGGCGCTGAGTCCAGGATTAATGTACATCCAAAAACACGAAGTGCTGAAGTAATTCAGCAGGTCAGGCAGCATTCTGGAGAACATGTATAGGCGACAGTCTGAAGAAGAGTCCCGACCCGAAACATCACCTCCCGAAACATGTTCTCCAGAGATCCTGCCTGAGCCGCTGAGTTGTTCCAGCACTTTGTATCTTTTTTTTTTTTGTAAACCAGCGTCTTCAGCTCCTTGGTTCTCCTTTAATGCCCACCAATTTGACCTGCTGCAGAATGTACATAAAATTATTGTTGCAACCTCCTTAACATGATTTCATAGAATAACTCATCCAACTGCTTTGTGACATTCTGAACCAACACAAAACCATATTAACTCATTTTGTGCATGGTCAGCACCAAACCATTCATCGAGCACTAGTTAAAACTGGTCTCTAAGTTGAGATGAAGCAACCAGTGAACTTAGTTGTTGTAGTGTTTTTGGAGGGTTGTCGTAGGAAATGACAGAAGTAAGGACACCAATATCCTGATTTAGTTCATGAGCTGGATGGAAGGAGAAATGCCTACAGGCTATTAAAGCATTGCAGTTTAATTATCACCTCAAGGTCTGCATTCAAACAATTTCACATCTTTTTTCAGGAAATCAATCTAATTTGTGACAATTAGAA
The DNA here is from genome assembly GCF_010909765.2 of Amblyraja radiata. Classification (NCBI taxonomy): domain Eukaryota; kingdom Metazoa; phylum Chordata; class Chondrichthyes; order Rajiformes; family Rajidae; genus Amblyraja; species Amblyraja radiata. Next base: position 23,008,142 of record NC_045970.1, read on the forward strand.
CACAAAATAATGGGTGAGGTTATATATCCAGTTCATGACTTAATGATCAACACATGATTGGAATGGAAGCATTTCCTGTTAGTATCACCGATGGCTGTGTTGTTAGCTGCCCAAACACCATTCTGTTTTAAAAATGTATTAAATCAGAGCACCTCTCTACTTCCTCACACTCTGTTCTTCCTTGTTTGAGGAAACTAAGAGAAGAAATTCACCAGCTACCAATTCCTCTCTAACTTAGTGATATAGATGGCAAGTGCTTGACTAAACTATGAAATGTCACCCGACGTAACTTCGAATGAGCGGAAATGGTTTAAGGATGAATTTCCACCGAGGATTCGTCCTTTAATTCATCATGACCCTGCTTATTTTTTCTGCTAATGCAAAATTATATTGATTTGTTCCTAAAGAGTATTGCACTAAGATCTTTGGTGTGCACTTGATTAATATGATCAATGGTTGTTTTACTTGCAGTTGTTCGCACGACACCCTCTGAAAAAATGAAGAATGTAAAATTAGAATCTAGTAACAGTTGGAGTCAATCACAGACAAATATAAAAGATATCAAATTGATTTGTGCAGTTTTTATTTCATTCAGTTATTCAGGGCAACATTTTACTTTTAAATAGTTTTGTTCACAATGTGTGTCATTGCAATAAGAGTTACAGGCATTACAGAACTGAAAACAACATTATGATTTATTTGTGTAAGGAGGGTGAGAGTGGTGATTGATTCAGAAGCTGAAAATGGTAAAACCCTTTTTTATGTTTAGCTCAGAAACCTGAGCTGATTCAACAGATTAAAGATAATGGCAGATGATGATATAATCAAGATCATTGTGGTAGGAAAGTCAGTGAAAGGAACAATCCATTATGATAAAGTAATAATGAAAATGTGCATTTCCACTATTGGAAATAAAAGGAAAAAGAACAATTCAAATAATTAATTTTATTGGTTTAGGCAATGAGAAACAAACTAATGCTACAAAGAAACAATTTCATGAGTGATTATTCTTAAATTAATGTTAATAAAATTAGACAGATAGCCGAGTCAGAGGTTACAAGCACCTCTAACCTCATCTACTGCATTCCGTGCTTCCAAAGTGGTTTCCTTTACATCAGCAAGATTAATCATAGACTAGTCGAGCATTTTATTGAACACTTGCACTCCGTCTATTTAGGCCTGCTGGATCCCCTGGTTGCTAACCATTTGAACTTCCCTTCCCATTGCCATCCCAACCTTTCTGTCCTAGACGTCCTCAATTGCCAGTGAGGCCTCATGCAAACTGGAGGAACAGCACATCATATTCCGCTTGGATAGTTTACACCCAATGGTATGAATGTTGAATTCTCCAATTTTAGGTAACAACCCACATCCCCTCTTTTTCTCTGCTGTCTTCCCTATGCCCCACCTAATGCATTCCCATTTCTCCCGATATCTCCCATTCCACCTATAACCCTTCCTCTGGCTTCACTGTTTACTCTTCTCTCCTTATCTTACAACCTTGTGTTTTCCTTTCATCTCTAACCATCATTTACCCATCTGCCAATAAAACCCTCCCTCACCTGTATCCACCTATCACTTGCCAGGCTTTGTCCCATCCCCACCTCCTTCCTCAACGTTCTTCCCCGCCCACCATAACAATTAGTCTGAAGAAGGGTCCTGACCTGAAATATAGCCTATCCATATTCTCCACAGATGCTGCCTGACCCACTTTGTGTCTTTTTAAATAACCTTGAGGCTTGGGAACAGAAGAGAAAGGTTCATGGAAATTTAAACTGATGTCACTGAGGGATTTTTAAGAGGTTTTTCAATAAGTAATCTACTTTTAAACCAGTCAATTATTTAATTTGAGAAATGTGCAATTCAACCTATCCATTGTCCACCGCACATGTGTTGCTTATAATATCAATTGCACAGTTAACTGGCAGCGTCAGGTGCTATGACTGTGCAGGTTCATTATGTATAACAATGTGCAGATATCTGCAAAATCCAGCAGGAACAACTTGCGCCCATTTTGCTCCATATTTATTTAAAACTAAGGTTATCTTAAAAAACGAACCTAGATGAATTTGAACTTGCACCTCGGATTCTTTAATCCAAGTCTCTGGATTATTGGATCACTAAAATGATCACCACACAGTTACATGATGGATTACAGTAGAAACAAGTATCTTCCCACTGACACACATAATGGTGTATCAGTGGGAAGAACTTTTATTTCCCACTCTTATAACACTGTTTATTACAAATTAAAAAAACATTGAATAAAACAAAAAATATAATACTTACTTTTCTCAATTTGATAAACTGCATGAAAGCCCCTTTTCCGAAATAGTTTAGCTTTAAAATGAACTGTCATGAGATTGCCTGAACTGGAATATTTGTTCTCATCTGGAGTACATGTTGTTCCAAGTAATTCAGAATCCAATGAACCTCCATTATATATTTCAATGCGATCAAATTTGCAATGTGCTGCAACATTCATCCTGTGCAAAGAATGGTCACAGATTGCAAATGTACTGTATCTGGAATAATCCCATTTCATCATCTTCACTACATAACCTACATAACATGTAAAAACAGAACATGCGATAAATTCTTACCAGGTCAGGCAGCATCGACGGAAATAGAAACAGAGCTAATGTGTTAGGTTAATGATTTTGCTCATCGGAACTAAGAAAAATTGGAAATTGATCAAGGCATAAAGGGGACTGTGAAGAGAATGAAGGGAAAGTGTTTGATGGCATGGAGACCATGAAATGACAACAGTGATGGCAGTGTTGATTGTGAAAAGGCGATGAGGGATTGTTAATCGCCTTCCACTCTTCCGGAGGAGATGGAAATAGAAAGAGTTAAAAAGGAGCAGAGGGGAGAGAAAAGAAAAGCTGGGACTGTTAGATTAAAACAAAAACAGTTGCTGGAAAATTAAAATAAAATGACAATGCAGGAAATATTCAGCAGGCCAGAAAGCATATGTGGAGAGACAAGAACTGAGTTAATATTATAGGTTTAAAAAGGAACTGCAGATGCTGGAATCGAAGGTAGACAAAAATGCTGGAGAAGCTCAGTCGGTGAGGCAGCATCTATGGAGCAACGGAAATAGGCGACGTTTCGGGTTGAGACCCATCTTCTGACAAATATTATAGGTTGATGACTTTTCATGAAAACAGGCCAGTTCTGACACAAACTGGAACGAATGACTGTAAGGCTGACTGTCTGAAATTATTAAGTTTATCTATCTTACATTTATTTATTAAAATATGGAAGATTGGTGTGAAGATATATTCAGGATTACATCATTTTTAATGTCTGTTTTTTGATGATTAAAGGAAGCTGCTAACTACTAATCTTTCTGTTTATTTCTAGGCTGCATCGATGAGTAGGAGTTAGCATTTTTAAAACTCAAAGACATAAACCCACTGTTTTCCACAGCCATGGCTGATGCAAGGATGTTGGGTTTTATCCAGTCAAGTGACAGCTTCACAGGGAGGAACTGATCTAAAGCAGCACCGAGGAGAATTACGTTCCATCCTTGTCATTTTGACTTTTTACCGTGAAGTTTCTCTTCAAATGGCAAAATAAAGTTGTAACTTTCTGTGCAGAGGTGATCCGTTTATCCGAAATAAACTAGCCAAAGTTAACCCATCAGGAATAGTTCGTAAATTAAGTTATTTCATGTTCATAAGTTATAGGAGCAGAATTAGGCCATTCGGCCCATTGTCTACTCTGCCATTCCATCATAGCTGATCTATCTATCCCTCACAACACCATTCTCCTGCCTTTTCCCCAGAACCCCTGACACCCTTATGCCCCTGTCCCACTTAGGAAACCTGAACGGAAACCTCTGGAGACTTTGTGCCCCACCCAAGGTTTCCGTGCGGTTCCCGGAGGTTCCCGGAGGTTTTTGTCAGTCTCCCTACCCGCTTCCACTACCTGCAACCTCTGGCAACCACCTGCAACCTCCGGGAACCGCACGGAAACCTTGGGTGGGGCGTAAAGTCTCCAGAGGTTTCCGTTCCGGTTTCCTAAGTGGGACAGGGGCATTACACAGGGGCATAACACAGCGATAAAACAGAATTCCTCCTCATAGGCTCCAAATCCACACTCAGCAAAATCAATAACCCCACTCTCACCATCGACGGCACCACTGTCTCCCCATCTCCCCAGGCCCGCAACCTTGGTGTGATCTTTGATTCCACCCTCTCCCTTGAGCCTCACATCCGCCATGTCATTAAAACCTCCTTCTTTCACCTCCGCAACATCGCCAAACTCAGACCCTCTCTCACACCTCCCGCTGCTGAAAGACTCATCCATGCCTTCATCTCCTCCCGACTGGACTACTGCAACTCACTTCTCCTTGGCATCAGCTCCACCTACATCAGCCGACTCCAACTGGTCCAGAACGCAGCCGCCCGACTCATCACCCACACCAAATCCTGGCATCACATCACTCCAGTCCTCAAAAAACTTCACTGGCTTCCCATCTCCCACCGGATCACCTACAAAATCCTGGTCCTCACCTACAAAGCCCTCCACCATCTGGCCCCCCCATATCTCACTGACCTCCTCTCCCCCTACCAACCCTCACGGTCCCTCAGATCCACATCAGCCGGTCTCCTCTCCATCCACAAGTCCAACCTCCACAGTTTTGGGGACAGAGCCTTCTCCAGGGCAGCTCCCATGCTCTGGAACTCCCTCCCCCAACTGATCTGCAATTCCGTGTCCCTCACCATCTTCCAGTCCCGCCTCAAGACCCATCTCTTCACCTCTGCCTATCCTTAGCCCCACGTCCCCCTCCCTTTTCATCTGTGCTTGAATTGCCTCATATTGTGTTTTGAATTGAATTCTGTCTTTAATTTGTGTACTAGTCATGTCTCTACTATTTATTTCATTCCGCTTACATGTTTTTCCTCTACTTGCTAAATTTTTGTAAGGTGTCCTTGAGACTCTTGAAAGGCGCCCATAAATAAAATTTATTATTATTATTATTATTATAACTAATCAAATTATTTGTGGTTAAAATTATTAAGTGGCAGCATGGTTACTTACATAATGTCAATGAACTTTAGTGTTATTACTTTGTCAGCATCCCCGATTATGTACCAAGTGCAATATGATTTTGAAGAATAGTTCCCTGGGTAGTTAGGGCTGGTAAAAAATCCAGTGTTGCCCTTCAGAGTCCCTCCGCATGATGGTCCGTCTTGTACAAGGGGAAACAAGTATCAGGTAAGCAGCCACCATTTTTATTTCTCAAACATTTCACAATCTCCCCTCCACTGACTTTCAGAGGCACTTAATATGATCCAAATGGAATGAATAATAACAAAGTCATTCTTAAATAAATTAGGAATAAAAAATAAACTTATGAAAACCCATAAATACTTAGAAATAATTGAAAACACTATGCTAAAGTAAAATAATTAGAACATTATTAGCTTTTGCCAAAGATAGACACAAAAAGCTGGAGTAACTCAGACAGAATCTCTGGCGAAAAGGAATAGGTGACATTTCAGGACGTGACCCTTCTTCAGTCTGAGAGTCAGAGGAAAGGGTAATGAGAGATTTAGACGGTGATGTAGAGAGATGAAGAACAAATGAATTAAAGTTATGCAAAAAGTAACGATGATAACGGTGAGCTTTTCCCTCCTAATGTCTAATTTCTCTCAGCTGTTGCAGAATCAGGAGGCTCATTGAGATACACCACCAGTGGTTATAAAAACCTGTGGCCCTAAACCTTTTCCCATCATAGATGTCACTGGATTATTGGTATCTGTATATGTATCTGTACACTGTGAATGGCTTGATCGTAATCATATATTGTCTTTCCAATGACTGGTTAGCATGCAGCAAAAGCTTTTCACTGTACCTCGCTACACGTGGCAATAAACTAAACTCAGATGGATAGTGCTGACTGCACCACAATGGAAAGCTGCCTTTGCTGCATTATTCCTGATCCTTGCTTCAAAACAACCAGCATTGTTCTGGAACAATTGGAAGGAAGGGTGGGGGAGGAAGCCTCCTGCATTGTCACAGTGAGGCCCAGTCCATGCTTGAGGAATAGCACCTCATCTTCCATCTGGACATCTTGCAGCCTCCTGCCCTCTATAATGAATTCTACAGCTTTAGAGATGGTGCCAGTCCCGCTGAATTACTCCAGCAATTTGTGTCTATATTCGGTGTAAACCAGCATCTGCAGGTCCTTCCTGCGCAACTTAATTTCTCAGTCTGTATTAGTTGCCCATCTGTGATATTGTCCTACCTTGTCTTTTTATTGCTCTTTTTTGCTTTTCTTCTCTCTCTGGGAGAGGACATGCCTAACCTGACCAGCTTGATGTGCTCCCTTTGTTCTGCATTTCACAACTCACACATTCTTTGGTCTGTGTTCCTTGTGTATGTCCTCATGCTCTAACTGCTCCTATTAACCTGTTCAAAAAGGAACTGCAGATGCTGGAATATCGAAGGTACACAAAATTGCTGGGGAAACTCAGCGGGTGCAGCAGCATCTATGGAGCGAAGGAAATAGGTGACGTTTCGGGCCGAAACCCTTCTTCAGACCTGAAGAAGGGTTTCGGCCCGAAACGTCGCCTATTTCCTTCGCTCCATAGATGCTGCTGCACCCGCTGAGTTTCCCCAGCAATTTTGTGTACCTCCGCTCCTATTAACCTGTTGACCTGAAAACCTGTTTACAACTTACCCCTAGGGTCAACTTGGTTTCACCCAATCAGTGACATCCCCCTTCATCCACTCATTCTTGCAATTTTACAAGATACTTTTGTAAGTGTCAATGATTAAGTGGCAGCATGGTTAAGTGGCAAATGTCCTGACATTTAACAGTATGCCAAACAAATATACACAATTTAAAGGGATCTGCAATCACTTGAAGGTTGTTGAATTCCAGCAGTCCACCAGCAACCTTCAAGTGATTGTAGATCCCTTTAAATTGTGCCCATTTGTTTTGCGTAGGAGGTGGGCAACTGCTAAATGTCAGGGTCTCCGTGCATGACTAACAAATTAAATGATTTGTCACATCACACTGTAGGAAAACATTGTCATTGATGTTATCAACAGTACATAGGGAATCTTCTGAGCTTTCAGCAGTGCATTCACACTACTCCACTCTTCAATTTGTTAACAATTAGAAATCACATTAAAAAATATAGACCTGCAATCCACAAATTAAGTTGGGAATACTGTAAATTGGAGCTTTCTGTTTAATAAATGACCAATTTTAAAGTCTGCATCTCAGTGTTAATAATGAGTGCTTTCAAAAATCTTATAGAGTCATAGAGTGTGAGAACAGGCCCTCGGTCCAACTTGCCCACACTGGCCAACATGTCCCATCCACGCAAGTCCTTCCTGCCAGTGTTTGGTCCATATCTCTCTAAACCTGTCCTATCCATGTACCTGTCTAAATGTTTCTTAAATGTTGCAATAGTACTTGCCTCAACTAGCTCCTCCGGCAGCTCGTTCTACACATCCACCATATTTTGTATAAAAAAGTTACCCCTCAGGTTCCTATTAAATCGTTCCCCCCTCGCCTTAAACCTGTATCCTCTGGTTCTTGATTCCCCTATTCTGGTCTAGAGATTCTGTGTGTCTACCTGATCTATTCCTCTCATGAGGTGCACATCTCTATAAGATCATGTACTATGAGATCAGTTATGTTGAGCATTTATTTTATTTCTTTGTTAATTAGCGATAATAAAGAAATGAGGAAAGCTCTATGACATTTAGATTGCAGTAATGATTCAACACCATACTCTGTATGTGAACATTGACACAAGTGATCTAATACCAAGAATAAAATATCTAGATTACTTATCTGTTGCTATCTGGGACATGTACTTACTGTAACTCATTGGTATAGAGTGGTATTCTGCAGAAAAACCTTGTGCATTTCCAATTGCATCAGAAACAAAATAAACAGTCATGGCATTAGATGATGATACAAATAAATTATTTAAAGAAGTGCAGGTTTTTGCAATCAAATTAGAATCCCTTGAAGATCCATCATATATTAGAATATAATCCATGGTGCAGTCATATGAAATCTGAAGCCTGTGGAAAAATAATCATGGTTTAAAAATATATTTTGTGGATATAGCTTTTAACGTCATTCATTTTACAGTGCGGAAAATGCCAATATTTCTTTTTAATTGCAATTTGCAATTTCTATTAATCCTCACTATCATCAGCCTAGAATAAATATTTCTTCATGTTTTATAGCGTTCAGCTTTGACTTTGGAAATGCCGACTTCCTGTAAGACATTTTGAAAATAAAAAGAATGTTGGAAAAATCTGCAACTTTTCCGCAATATGAAGAGATGAGATACATTAAGAGAACCATCTCCCTTTTGTCTCTTACAATATGATGCATCTATTAATGGAATCAGAGAGAATGATATGGAGTCTGACTTGAATACAATGTATAAAGTTTCAGTGGATCAACATAAGGTGACAGCTGTTAACCTGTTAACCTGCATAACGCAAAATATCAATACTGATTAATTTACCGACTGATCAATATATTGATGATGTCAACTCAGTGGGAAACTGAAAAAGTGGTATTCGCTCTTTTAAAGTTTTTCTTTGCATCTTGAAAATGTGGATGTATCTTGATCTCTGAGATTATTAATAATACCTTAAATACCATGTCTTATAATAATATAAAGCAGGATAGTAAAAGCTTCTTGAGATATCTGAAGAAAAATTAGTTAAGACCAAAGTTGGACCCTTGAAGACCGAAAAAGGTGAATTTATTATGGGGAACAAGGAAATGGCAGATGAGTTGAACAGGTACTTTGGATCCGTCTTCACTAAGGAGGACACAAACAATCTTCCTGATATAGTAGTGGCCAAAGGTTCTGGGGTGACGGAGGAACTGAAGGAAATCCACAATAGGCAGGAAATGCTGTTGGATAGACTGATGGGACTGAAGGCTGATAAATTACCCGGGCCAGATGGTCTGCATCCCAGGGTATTTAAGGAAGTGGCTCTAGAAATCGTGGATGGATTGGTGATAATTTTCCAATGTTCTATAGATTCAGGATCAGTTCCTGTGGATTGGAGGGTAGCCAATGGTATCCCACTTTTAAAAAAAGGCAGGAGAGAGAAAACAGGGAATTATAGACCAGTTAACCTGACATCAGTGGTGGGGAAGATGCTGGAGTCAATTATAAAAGATGAGATAGCCGAACATTTGGATAGCAATAACAGGATCGGTCCGAGTCAGCATGGATTTATGAAGGGGAAATCATGCTTGACTAATCTTCTGGAATTTTTTGAAGATGTAACTAGGAAAATGGACAAGGGAGAGCCAGTGGATGTAGTGTACCTGGACTTTCAGAAAACATTTGATAAGGTCCCACATAGGAGATTAGTGGGTAAAATTAGGGCACATGGTATTGGGGAAGAGTGCTGACATGGATAGAGAAGTGGTTGGCAGACAGGAAACAAATAGGGATTAACGGGTCCCTTTCAGAATGGCAGGCAGTGACTAGTGGGGTACCGCAAGGCTCGGTGTTGGGACCGCAGCTATTTACAATATACATCAATGATTTGGATGAAGGGATTCAAAGTAACATTAGCAAATTTGCAGATAACACAAAGCTGGGTGGCAGTGTGAACTGTGAGGAGGATGCTATGGGAATGCAGGGTGACTTGGACAGGTTGGGGGAGTGGGCAGATGCATGGCAGATGAAGTTTAATGTGGATAAATGTGAGGTTATCCACTTTGGTAGCAAAAGCAGGAAGGCAGATTACTATCTAAATAGCGTCGTTGGGAAAAGGGGAAGTACTACGGGATCTGGCGGTCCTTGTACATCAGCCTATGAAAGTAAGCATGCAGGTACAGCAGGCAGTGGAGAAAGCGAATGGCATGTTGGCCTTTATAACATGAGGAATCAAATAGGAGTAAAGAGGTCCTTCTGCAATTGTACAGAGCCCTAGTGAGACCACACCTGGAGTATTGTGTGCAGTATTGGTCCCCTAATTTGAGGAAGGACATTCTTGCTCTTGAGGGAGTACAACAAGGTTAATTCCCGGGATGGCGGGACTGTCATATGCTGAGAGAATGGAGCAGCTGGGCTTGTATACTCTAGAGTTTAGAAGGATGAGAGGGTATCTCATTGAAACATATAAGATTGTTAAGGGTTTGGACACGCTAGATGCAGGAAACATGTTCCCGATGTTGGGGGAGTTGAGAACCAGGGGCCACAGTTTAAGAATAAGGAGTAAGCCATTTAGAACGGAGACGAGGAAACACTTTTCTCACAGAGAGTGGTGAGTGTGGAATTCTCTGCCTCAGAGGGCGGTGGAGGCAGGTTCTCTGGATGCTTTCAAGAGAGAGCTAGATAGGGCTCTTAAAAATAGCAGTCAGAGGATATGGGGAGGAGGCAGGAATGGGGTACTGATTGTGGATGATCAGCCATGATCACATTGAATGGTAGTGCTGGCTCGAAGGGCCGAATGGCCTGCTCCTGCACCTGTTGTCTATTGTCTATTGTCTATTTTGTTAGCAAGAGATTCTATTGTAAACATTCTTTAAGTGAATGAAATTCTTCTTAATATACTCTACATTGTAAACTTATGGAAAGAAGATTAAGAAAACCATTGAACTGACAAACCATGTTTTGTTCCAAAGCTGGCCATTTTTAATCTGTTTATCAGCTTACTAAACAAAAATAAGCATTCCCTATGCTTTCCAAAGAAGGAACTGGGCATGGGACATGAAAGACTCAGTCAAACAATTCAGAGATCTAGATCTTAGAAAGAGTTTAGTGAAGAAACAATTAACTGCAGATACTAAAGATAGACACCAAATGCTGGAGTAACTCAGCGGGACAGGCAGCTTCTCCTGATAGAAGGAATGGGTGACGTTTTGGGTCGAGACCCTCCTTCAGACTTCAGGTCTTGATCCGAAATGTCACCCATTCCTTCTCTCCAGAGATGCTGCCTGTCCCGCTGAGTTACTCCAGCATTTTGTGTCTATCATCGGTTTAAACCAGCATCTGCAATTCCTTCCTACATATTTTTACTGAAGATATTGGTTGATACACAAAAGGACACAAAGTGCTGGAGTAACTTGCACTTGGTCTGCCAAGGCCAACTGGATCTCGCGGTTGTGCAGACATCGACCTCTCATAACTGCACTGAGGTTCCCACCTGCTTTAAAAGCCCAAGAAGAGTAAGGTGACATGTCTCAATGACTACCGACACGTGACACTAATGCCCGTGGTGATGAAGTGCTTTGAGAGGTTGGTTATGGTGCATATCAATTCCTACCTCAACTAGAACCTGGACCCACTACAGTTTGCCTACCACCACAACAGGTCAGTGGTGGATGCGATCTCGCTGGCTTTCCACTCTGCACTGGTCCACTCAAACAATAAATAACACAGTCAGTCTGTTGTTCATAGACTACAGCTCGCTGTTCAAAACAATCGGCCCCTCCAAACTGGGTCCACACATCGCTCTGCAACTGGATCATCAACTTCCTCATCAACAGACTACAATCTGTACAAGTTAGCAATAACAGTTCCTGCTCGATAACCATCAGCACAGGAGCACCTCAAGGCTGTGTGCTCACCCCCCTGTGTGACTCACTCTATACTCCTGACTGAGTAGCCGGACACATTTCCAACTCTGCCATGACACCACTGTAGTTGAGCGAATTGCAGATGATGATATGTCAGAGTATAGGAGAGGGATCGATCGACTGACCATGTGGTGTCAGGGCAACAACCTTGCTCTCAGTGTCAATAACACGAGGAATGGATTGTTGACTTTGGAAGAGGAAGGTTGAAGATCTGCAAACCTGTGTTCATCGACAGTATGGTGGGTGGAGAGAGTCTAAAACGTCAAATTCCTGGGCGTGCATATCTCTGAAGATCTGTCCTACCCGCACTTTAATCCAAACATAATGAAAGCTCATCAACGCCTCTATTTCCTTAAACGATTGAGGAAATCCGGTATTCCACATTCTCATTTCACTCCTGCCATCGGGATTTGGAGCAACACTCTTGGCTTTTCTGTCCTGACCCTCCTCCATTGCCAGACTGGGGGTAGAACAGCACCTCACATTCTGCTTGGGAAGCTAACAATATGAACATTGAAATCTTCAATTTTAGGCAACTACCAACTAACCCCCTTCCCCCTTCCTTCTCCTGTTCCCCACGTGGACTCTCACCTCCTGTATTTCTTCCCTCCAATCCACTGCTACATTCTTCCCTCTGGCTTCACAATCTATAACTCTTGAAACCTGTCTCAACCCTTCTGTTCTTATCTTTGGCCATTGTTCCAACCATGTGCTTTTCAACAAAAAAAAACCTTGCCTATGTCAACCAATTGCCTGCCCCTTGTCCTGCCTCTCCCTTTTTCCAGCTTCCTTATCCCCCTCGACAATCAGTCTGAAGAAGTGTCTCAACCCAAAATGTCATCTATCCATGTTCTCCGGACCTGCTGAGTTACTCTAGCACTTTGTGGCCTTAAGAGAGTAATGAAGGAGGCCAAAAGAAGTGGTGAGTATGTTGAAGACTTCAAACTTTAACCTGCAGTTTAAGATCTCTTTGGAACTTTTATAAGCATGGTCTGATAGCCACATCAATTCCTTCAGTATTTGTTAATGTGATAATCTCCGTACTGCCAAAGAGGGAGCTGGAAAAGTCCTACACATGGCGTGTTAAAATGAAGCAACTTAGATCACTGATTACTCATTGTCCAGAAGGATCTTTGATCGCTTCCCCTTTGACCATTGCAGAAGCTGATAAAGCTAATCAGTTGACTAAATGTGGATCAGCAACTGGTAATAATACAATCCATTCAGGCCTGCTACATAGTTTGGCTGGAAGTATTCACCAATGCTTGCAAAAAAAATATCAGACCTAAGCATTCAGTACACCTGATGTCTACATGATACACTACATGATGTCTGGAAGGAGCATCACAAAAAAAAATCTAAATAAAAATCACTGAAGATGTTGGAAATCTGAAATAGAAACAGAAACTGATGGAAAAACTTGGCAGATCAGGAAACGTCAGTGGAGAGAGGTGAGATGGTTTTCTTTCTCATAGACACTGCCCAACCTACTAAATGTTTACAATATTCCCTGTTTTTAGCACCAAAGCAAAGCCAGGTTAACACTGTATGTTCCAGCATGCCAAAGGCAATCTTTCTTTTATAGCATTGCACATTAATGATTCCAGCAATTGAGAATTGAATGGTGACACAAGAGGCTGCAGAGTTTTCAAAAAGCTGCCGGAGGAACCCAGCAGATTGGGAAGCATCTGTGGATGCAGAGAAACCGTCCTGAAACATCGACTCTCTCTTTGCCACCACAGCTGCTGCCTGACCTGCTGAGTTCCTTCAGCAATTAGTTATTTGTTTTGAGATCTTAATACTATTCAAATGGAACATGAAAGCCCTTTTGACGATGTACAGAAATGGGTATTGAGAATATATTCCTCTGACATTGCAAACAGTCATTATGCTTGAATGGAAAATCTGTTACTTACTTAAAGTGTGTGAAATTCAGCATTACTTTTTGGCCATCTAACACGTGTATTATCCAGGTGCATTTTGCATTATCTGTATAATTATCTGGGTAATTGGTGCTGGTAAAAGTTCCATTATCAGTTCCCAGACTTCCACCGCATGTTTCAGCTAATGAAACAAATGAGTAAACACAAAACAATGAAAGAGGCACGCATTTCCCCTTTCAATAACCATATCTCCATTATTTTCCCACTTCCAGTGGCATTTGGTGCAGTCTCACGGGCACTGCTCACATCCTTGTCCGGGTGCTATTTGAGCTTTGGATTTATAATGACTGAGCAAGTTCAGTATTTGTCACAGTTGAGCTCCTCAATAGACCTTCAGTTGTTTTTTGGAACTTAGTAAATCAGAGATCCAAAAATGAAGAGCCTTTCCCTGATAATCTGTGTGAATGGGATAAGTAACTTTCCATCCAGTGCCTGAACCCATCCGAGTGCCAAATCTTTTATGAGGAATGCAGAATTGGGGCTCAGAAATACCAGTTAAATAATAAACCTCATAGCTGTGGTTCTGTGTGGAAAATTGATCCTGCTGTATTTAACTGCCAAAAGATCCCTACATATCGCACCGCAACTTTGGGATTTCTGTGCGAATGTGAAAGTCTTAAAGCTGCTGTTGGCTGTTTCCTGTATTTTTCTCAGCTGTACTCCCTATGGAAGGCAGTGAGAGTAGTGAATTTGCAGAGACAGCCCAGCTCTTTTGGTGAGTGACCCCACACACAAAAACTCTCCATGAGGGAGTGGGCCGTAAACACGGGAATCAATATCAAGTCTGTGGACAAATGTATTTGTCTCACCTGGTTTCAAATATTTTGTTAATGAATGAACAACATTTCAAAACAGATATTGTAATTGTCAGAAACATATTGGAACAGGAATGAAGACATTCTGTGAAGAGATCACCTATTTTATGTTTGATCTTTGCAGTTTCAAGGAAACTATACTGCAACCAAACACATAGTTATGAACTAAATCTGAAAAAAAACTGCTCCCTCAGACTAATGGAGCGTTTTGCTAGACCAGGCCATAGACACATTGATAGTAACACAATTGTAGATAGAAACATAGAAACATAGAAAATAGGTGCAGGAGTAGGCCATTCGGCCCTTCGAGCCTGCACCGCCATACAATATGATCATGGCTGATCATCCAACTCAGTATCCTGTACCTGCCTTCTCTCCATACCCCCTGATCCCTTTAGCCACAAGGGCCACATCTAACGCCCTCTTAAATATATCCAATGAACTGGCCTCAACTACCTTCTGTGGCAGAGAATTCCACAGATTCACCACTCTCTGTGTAAAAAATGTTTTTCTCATCTCAGTCCTAAAAGATTTCCCCTTTATCCTTAAACTGTGACCCCTTGTTCTGGACTTCCCCAACATCGGGAACAATCTTCCTGCATCTAGCCTGTCCAACCCCTTAAGAATTTTGTAAGTTTCTATAAGATGCCCCATCAATCTTCTAAATTCTAGCGAGTACAAGATGCCAGTGAATATTTATGAAATGTATTCCATAATCACTCAAAGTGTATCTAAAGCATACATTTAGTGAATAAACTAACATGTTCACATGCCCAAAGCCTCATGTCGGGCTTGGATCTCAAATCTTATTATTCCTTCACATCAATCATATTAACTAGCATCCATATTGCTCTAAATATTATTATCTGCAGGATTTTTAAAACAATGGATATCTGTCTTACCTTTATCTTGTGCCCAGATCCTGTCATGCAGATGAAAAACAAGGAGAACAACACTTAAAATAACTCTCTCTGTGGATACCATTTTCTTAATGCAACTTGGAAATGTGTTTCCAACCTATATCTTTCATTTATAAACAACTTATGTTGTCATTTGCTACATATGAATTGTTTGCACGGAAATCAATAAGTCATAGATTATGTGTGATGCAGTGTTTGTTAGCATAAACATGATAGCAGTGGAACAATATTAGATTGTTAAATATTAATCCCTGGTCATTGGCCATAGTAATCTGCAGGGGAAACATGAAGTTACAGCAACCAATAAACTAAGCAGTGATATTATTGAACAACATTCTGAGTATTGACAAAGAAAAGCATAATCTACTTTTGCAAGATTGAACATTGAGATCGTAAGTGGAGTTAAGCACAGTATTCCAATTCATAACCCGCTATGAATGATTGAATTATGCTTTACCTATATTTGTTTTATTCTTTGTGAGCAAACCATATTACTATTCATAAGGAACAAATAGTGCAGAATGGTATCATTAGAAAACAATGGCAGTAAAGAAATGGAAACAATGAAGATAAACATTCCTCTAATGGGGCAAAGGGATTGTTCCCCATAAGGGAGAATGGAGCAGATAGTGGCACAAGTGGCCAAAGGAGAATGCTTAATTGCAAAAAAAAAGCATTTGCGGGAAATTTGTAGTTCAAAAGCACTTTCAAGGAATCAAAGAGAGGGAAAGTATTGCAACATCAGATTTGTTAAAGTGCAACTGCATCGAATGGAAGTTCCCTTCCTTATTTCGTACAGCAACTTGTTTGATTTTTCACTGCTTTCTTCAGTTTAGGTGAATGATAAGCACTATAGTAAACCCGAAGAATGAATCAGATTGTACCTGCAATTATGCTGGGGAATCATTAGTTGACCATTTAAATTGGCATTTGCATGCAACTGACAGAAGACACAGCTTTAGATTAGATTAGATTAGATATAATTTATTGCCACACAGCCAGGCTGGTGGAATTTTGGGTTGTCTGCAGCAATACAATAATAAAGAACACACAACCACAATAAAACTGTAACACAAACATCCACCACAGCATTCATCACTGTGGTGGAAGGCACAAAATTTGGCCAGTCCTCCTCCATTTCCCCCCCGTGGTCAGGACCAGAGTCCAGAGTCAGTCCAGGATCGGCTCTTCCCCACCGGAGACCGCGGCTTTAAGTTGTTGTAGGCCGCAGACCGGCGGTCAAGATTTAAGTCCCCGCCGCAGCCAGAAGCACCGTAGACTGCAGGGCCGGCGGTCGAAGCTCCCCTCCAGGGGCGATGGTAAGTCCACGCCGGACCCGCGGTAGAAGTCGGCCGCGGGCCGGCAGTGGTGGCTTCTTCCTCCCCCGGGTCCCCAACGTGAGATCCCGGGCTGTAGACGCCGCACCAGCTGGAGCTCTGCAGACCGCGGCCTCAGGCTGCGACTTCAGGCTGCCGGCTGCCCCGGGCCAGCGAAACGGAGCGCTCCCCTCCAGCGAGCCCCAACGAGGGCTCACCCGCTCCATGCCGAGAGTCCATGCTGCGCCCGCCGCTGAAGCCCCGGGTGCGTCTCCGGGAAAGGCCGCGTCGATCCTTGATGTTAGGCCACGGGGGAGGCGACCTGGAAAAACTCGCCTCTCCGTGGAGGAGGCGACCAAAGCGGTTCCCCCCTTACCCCCCCACACCACCCCCCACACAAAACACACAAAGAAACATTAAATACAGACTTTAAAACATACTAAAAAAAAAAAAAAAATTGAGAAACTGACGAGCTGCATGACATGGCTGCTGCCAGAGCAGCGCCCCCTCCGCAAGCCTCTTTAGTCAATCAGATTATGATTAGATGGTCAATCAAATTAGAAATTTGTACATTAAAAGAAAGAACATGACAACCTGTAAGTGTCCAAACAAACAAAACATAAAATGAGCAATGGGGAAACATCTCTCCAAACAAAAGATAACAAAATGAATATATTCTGCCACCAGCTGTACACAGAAGCTTATGTTGATTGAAGGGAAAAGAATAGCATTAAGGCAAGCCACAAATAATGAGAACCAATGTGTGAGGAGATTTTGATCAACTTGAATTGGAGGTTGGAGCAAGAGCGGCAGCTTGGAGCAGCAAGTGTGTTGACTAATTGCAGCAAGGGAATTCATGGTTAATACAAACACGGCAACTTCAAGAGGCCCGCCCAGGGCCAGGTCTGAGCACATGAATCGCAGGTCAGAGCAGGAGCAGCAGCTTGGAGCAGCAAGTCAGTTGATTGGCTGCAGCACCCAAATGGGTTCATTGAGTAGCAAATACAAATAAGGCAAAATGCAGTGGGGCGGCCTATCAGGGAGCTGTCGTGTTAGGAGAGAGTAGAGTTGAAGTGTTGTGTGGAGGTCGTGCGAGTCTTTAGCTCATGAATCTATGGTGAGGAGGCTGAGGCAAGGTGGCTATCTCAGAGGCAGATAAGCAGAGAAGATTTACGAGGAATTTGCCAAGACTCGAGGACATTAGCTATCGGGAGAGGTTGAGTAGGCTAGGACACAATTCCTTGCAGTGCAGTAGGATGAGGGGTGATCTTATCGAGGTGTGCAAAATCGCAAGAGGAATAGATCGGCTAAACGCACAGGGTCTCTTGCCCAGAGTAGGGGAATCTAGAACCAGAGAACAGGTTTAAGGTGAGGGGGAAAAGATTTAATAGGAACCTGAGGGGTAACTTTTGTGCACAAAGGGTTGTTGGTGTATGGAACAAGCTGCTGGAGGAGTTTGTTGAGGCAGGTACTATCACAACATTTAAGAAACATTTAGACAGATACGTGGATAGGGGGGGTTTAAAGGGATATGGGCCAAATGCAGGCAGGTGGGACTGGTGTAGACGGGACATGTTTGTTAGTGTGGGCAGGTTTGGCTGAATGGTCTATTTCCATGCTGTATGACTATGACTAATCACTAATCTTTGGTACGTGTAGGCTCAATGCCGCTGAGCTGAATGTTTTTATTTCATTATGGACCATGATCAGCCATTGTCCTACATTGACAAGCAATGCAAGCATCTTCCACATTGCATTGCATAATGCGACAGATTCAAGTATTTTTCCACATTGATTGCAGTCATGGTAAACCAGCACGGGCAGAATTTAAACTGGTTCAGTTGCACTGGAATGCCCGGTCACATCTTTGGGAAGATGCTGTGGGATACCCAATCTAATGTAATACGTGGATTTAGAGTCATAGAGCTATACAGCATGGAAATAAGTTTGAAGATGAGTCTTGACCCGAAATGTCACCTATTATCTTTCTCCAGAGATGCTTTCTGACCTGCTGATTTACTCCAATGTTTTGTGTCAATCTTTGGTTTAAACCAGCATCTGTAGTTCTTTCCTACACCTTCAGTCTGCCTTGTCCATGCCACCAAAGTTGGCACACAAGGCTTGTCCCATTTCTCTGCATTTGGCTCATAGCAAATCCCTTCCTATTCATATATCCATCCAATGCCTTAAAAAGTCATAATTATATCCACTTCTATAGCTCCCTCTGGCAGTCCACTCCAAATACAAATTACACTCTGAATGGAAAAAAGTTGTCCCTGAGGTCTCCCTTAAATCTCCCCTCTCACCTTGATCCTATCTCAAGTATTAGAATCCCTCTACTGGAACAAAGACTGGGAGTGTTCACTTGATACATGCCCCTCACGATCTTGTACACCTCTATAAGGTCGTCCCTCATACTCTTATGCTCCGAAGAAAATAGTCCCAGCCTATTCAAACTCTCTCGTTAACTCAAGCCCACAAGTCCATATAGCACCCGAGTGAATCTCTTCAGCACCCTTTCCAACACTGTCACGTCCTTCCTATTGATTGAAGAACAGTCGATATGTTACTGACATCGCCCTTGGTTCATCTCCCAAACTATTGCTATGCGGTAGATTATTGAGCTCTGAGCAGCTGAATATCGTCTACTCATGGTCCAGGTAAGATGGAAGGGGGAATATGGTGATGTTTGAAAGGATACATGGAAGAAGGAAACTTGGGACATCTTGGGAAGCGACAAATCAAACTTTCCCAACACCACTGTAAGGAGGAGTAGGCTGTGGGTTTGGGAGTGGTTGATAGGGAGGAGTGTGTGGTGGATAACATAGGCTTGGTAGTGGAGAGAAGAAAGATATAGGGTGAAGGGGGACGTGAGTTACCTGAAAAAATTCCCACAATATCCACTAGCCTCCTATCTTGTTTCTTTTCCATCCAATCCCCCACCCTCCCCCAACACACCTACTCCATCTGCTCTTCATCCACACACTCCTCCCACAGGACCTCTCTCCCCCACCCACTGGTTCGCTTGCCCTGCTGTTCCCATCTGCCACAATCCCTTCTTATGTGGTTCCACTCTTCACCTTCCTTTCTTATCAGATTTCAAATTCTGTGGCCTCCCAGACTCTGTCGCTATCAATACCCACCCCCACATAGACCCAGCTATAATTAGCCTGCTCTCGCCCCAGCTCTCTCCCCCAGCTCTTTATACTGGCTACTTCCCCTTCACTCTTTTACTCCGGGTGAGGGGTCTCGACCTGAAATGTTGTCTGTCCACAAATGCTGCCTAAGCTGCTGACTTCCTCCAACAGCTCATCTCTACTTGTCCCTATTTCCACCATATACAAATGCATTTCACCATATACTTTTAATATACAGCCTCATTCAATGTTTATAAGATCAAAGACATAGGAGCAGAATTAGGCCATTTGGGTCTGTTCTGCCATTCGATTGTAGCTGATTTATTTTTCCCTCTCAACCTTATTCTCCTGCCTGCTCCCCATAACCTTTGACATCCTCACAAATCAAGAACCCATCAATCTCTGCTTTAAAAATAACCATTGACTTGGTCACAGCCATCTGTGACAATGAATTCCACAGATTCACCACCCTCTGGCTAAAGAAATTCCTCCTCATCTCCATTCTAAAGCTATGTCCTCTGAGGCTGTGCCCCCTGGCCCTGGACTCTCCCACTACTGGAAATATCCTCTCCATACCTAGGCCCTTCATTATTGACAATGTTACAAAATAGTAAGATTAAACGAGAACTTACCAGTTTGAAGTTTGATCTTTATTTTATGAGGAGTTACGATGAGGGATTACGTGAAGACCCCGTCCAGCACGCATGCGCGACATACTTCAAAGCAGCGGTGTGGAATCACAGAAAACAACACAATAATTGAAATAAACATAGTAAAGATAAGGAGAACTAAGTTACCAGTTGATCTCTATAATTGAGGGTGGGAGCGGAGGGCACGTAATCCCTCATCGTAACTCCTCATAAAATAAAGATCAAACTTCAAACTGGTAAGTTCTCGTTTAATCTTACTATTTTACTTCGGAGTCACATGAGTGACTACGTGAAGATTTTAAAGCTCTGTGATTTCAAACCGTGTAACAGTTCATACTTCACTCGCTGCCGAAGTCATCCAAGGGAGGAAGTATGTTATCGTAATCAAACATGAATCTGTTGATAAAACAATAATGGTATTTATTTGAAAACAATAACAAAGAAAACAATGCTTAAATTATATATTTGCAGTCTAAAATTCTCTCTGCAAATAAAACAGGTTCTGCTAATGGCTTGTTATAGAACGTTTGAAAAGTTATTTCCATGGACCACCCCGCTGTTGCCAGGATGTGGTCTAATGGCACGTCCATTCTTTTAGCCACCGACATGGATGCTGCCCTGGTGGAGTGAGATGAGTAAATATCAGTATCCACTCCAGCAGCTCCCAGTACCTGTTTGAGCCATCTAGAGGTGGTTTAACTCGACATCCGACCATGTGGCTTTTTGTGGCTGACCCATAGTGCTTTTTCTCTCCCTCGGGAATCTTTGGTTGTGTTGATGTATAGTAGAAGGTGAGTCATTACACAAACGGGGGTCAGGTGGGTATGCCCGGAATTCCATAATAAGACCTGAAGTTCCTGGTCTGCTCTGTTTTACCAGCTCCTGAATGGTGAATGTTATTTGGTCTGGTGTTACGACCATATTGTCCAGTCTGAGTAAGTAAAGGGACTGGACCCTTTGCGCTGAGACTAACGCCATCAGCATGGCTGTTTTCAGGGTTAGCTGTTTCAGAGTGAGGGATCTGGCTGGTGACCATCCCCTTAGGTAGGTCAGGACAACACTGACATCCCAGATCTTGGTGTACCTAGGTCTAGGGGGGTTTTAATTGAAGATCCCTCTCATTAATTTGGTCACCAGCGGATGAGACCCTATGGCCTGTTGTCCTGGTGCCTGTCGTAGGTAGGCTGACAGTGCACTTCTAGCACAATTGATAGCGCTATAGCTCAGACCTTCATCATGGTGAAGGCTGACCAGGAACTCCAGTACATTTGTTATGGTGGTTGATGTGTAGGTTGTCCCTGTTCTCGAGCAGTATGTTTCCCATTTTCTTATACTCGAGAGGTATTGTTTCTTGGTGGAAAGTCGGTGAGATGCTGTCATCGTGTCCATGGTCCTGTTTGACAATCCCAGGTCCAGCAAAGGTCTTTTTAGAATCTGCAACCCAGTAGGTTTATTCTGTCATGGCATGGGTGACTTTCGCCTGATACAGGGTGGATCAGTAGATCTAGTCCGCTGGGAATGGTCATGGGTGTTTCAACGACCCTGTCAAGGACCACTGGGAACCATGGCTGTGTAGGCCAGTCGGGTACTACCAAAATGCCTGAAGCAGAGTCCATCTGTATTTTGCATAGTACCCGACTGATGAGGCAGAAGGGGGGAAAAGCATAGAAAAAATAGTTCCCCCAGTTCAGCGCGAATGCATCCATCGCCGCTGCCTCAGGGTCTGGTTCCCAAGCGACATACATCGGTACCTGGTGATTCAGTCGGGATGCAAAGAGATCGATATCTGGTGTTCCATATTGCTTTGTAATTTCAGCAAATACTTTGGGGTTTAACATCCATTCGGTGTTATCATTGAACTTGCATGACCTGGTGTCTGCCACTGTATTTAGCTTACCTGGTAGGTAAGTAGCTGATAGCCAAATATGATTGTCGACACACCATTGCCAGATTGTGTTGACCAAATTATCACATATCGATTTTATCCCGCCCATATGGTTAATCTGCAAACGAACATGCAAATGGTGCATATTTGTACAATATGCTTTTAAACCATAGAACGCACCCACCATTTCCAAATAGTTTATGCCCAGTGTCTGTAGTAGTGATGATTCTAGATTAGTCCATCTACCACCTGTACTGGATATGGTATTAGTTGCTCCCCAGCCTTGAGCACTGGCATCTGTTTGTATTGTTAACGTTGGGTTATTGATAATGATGGGACTGGAACTATGCCAAATGTTCTCTATCCACCATTGTAACTCTGATATTGCTTCAATGGGCAATTTCATGGTTCGGTCAAAGTGACCTGCATGTTGTTTTAAGGCTTGCACCTTTGCTCTTTGTAAGTTTTGATAATGCAAAGGTCCAAATTGGGTAGCTGGAAATGCTGCTACTATTTTCTTAATTACTCTTGCCACTTGACGGATGGTTGGTCGATTGTTAACCATTAATTTGTTACAAGTTTGTGCCAATTCTGCTGATTTTTCTTTTGGCAACGTTACAGACATGTGGACTGAGTTAATTGTGAATCCCAGATAGTCCATAGTTGTGGATGGCGTCAACTTAGATTTATCTGGATGTATGACAAAACCTAAGGTTTCAAATAAATGTCTAGTAGTTACAACTGCTGAATTAGCTAATTTCATGGTTTTGCCTATTATCAAAATATCATCAAGATATGCCATGACAATATGTTTTTGTTTTCTTAATATTGCCAATGCTGGTTTTAATATCTTGGTAAACAGTCTTGGGGCTGATGTTAGTTTATTAGGCAACGATTTGTACTGCCAATGTTGCCCCATCCAGGTAAATTTTAGGTATCTATGATGATCCTTATGAACAGGTACTGATTTTAAAGTATGCATCTTTTAAATCGATGCTTGCCATAAAGTATCCTTTGGAAATCAATTATTTGGCAGTCACAAATGTTTCCATTTTAAAGTGTATATACTTAACAAAAGTATTCAATGTAGTTAAGTCAATGATGAGAAATGGGAAACTGAGAAATGGGAAAGGTGTAGCAACACTTATAGGGGTGAATTATAGACCGCCTAATGGGGAGCGAGAATTGGAAGAGCAAATATGTAAGGAGATATTAGTAGTCAGCACAAGGTAGTGATTGTGGGAGATTTCAATTTTCCACACATAGACTGGGAAACACATTCTGTAAATGGGCTGGGTGGTTTGGAGTTTGTAAAATGTGTGCAGGATATTTTTTTGCAGCAATACATAGAGGTACCTACTAGAGAAAGGGCAGTGCTGGACCTCCTGTTAGGAAATGAGACAGGTCAGGTGGCGGAGGTATGTATTGGGGAACACTTCGGGTCCAGTGATCACAATACCATTAGTTTCAATATAATTATGGAGAGGGTCAGAACTGGACCTAGGGTTGAGATTTTTGATTGGAGAAAGACTAACTTTGAGGAGATGCGAAAGGATTTAAAAGGAGTGAATTGGGCCATTTTGTTTGACGGGAAGGGTGTGGAGGAGAAATGGAGGACATTTAAAGATGACATTTTAAGAGTACAGAATTTTTATGTCCCTGTTCGGTTGAAAGGAAATAGTAAAAATTGGAAAGATGGTTTTCAAGGGAAATTGGACACTTGGTTCGGAAAAAGAGAGAGATCTACAATAATTATAGGCAGCATGGCGTAAATGAGGTGCTTGAGGAGTATAAAGAATGTAATCTTAAGAAAGAAATTAGAAAAGCTAAAAGAAGATATGAGGTTGCTTTGGCAAGTAAGGTGAAAGTAAATCCAAAGGGTTTCTACAGCTATATTAATAGCAAAAGGATAACGAGGAATAAAATTGGTCCATTAGAGAGTCAGAGTGGACAGCTATCTGCAGAGCCAAAAGAGATGGGGGAGATATTGAACAATTTCTTTTCTTCGGTATTCACCAAGGAGAAGGATATTGAATTATGTGAGGTAAGGGAAACAAGTAGAGTAGCTATGGAAACTATGAGATTCAAAAAAGAGGAAGTACTGACACTTTTGAAAAATATAAAAGTGGATAAGTCTCCAGGTCCTGACAGGATATTTCCTAGGACATTGAGGGAAGTTAGTGTAGAAATAGCAGGGGCTATGACAGAAATATTTCAATTGTCATTAGAAACGGGAATAGTGCCGGAGGATTGGCGTATTGCGCATGTTGTTCCATTGTTAAAAAAGTGTTCTAAGAGTAAACCTAGCAATTATAGACCTGTTAGTTTGACGTCAGTGGTGGGCAAATTAATGGAAAGGATACTTATATGGTGCGACATCCACCATCTTTTTTGGTTTTAGTAAATATATTTGATACAAATTCCAAAGGTTCATGTTCAGATTTCTCTATGATACCCTTTGTATGTAACCTCACCAGTTCTGCTTGTCCCTCCCATTTTTCTTTTAGTGAGAGGGTAAAACCCCTTTGGGGTGCATGCTGAACTGGTGGCATGTTTTCTTGAATGAATTCAATTTTATATCCTCGTATACTGTTAAGTATATACCTATCAAGTGTGATAGTCCTCCATGCTTCCATAAACAGGTGTAGTCTCCCCCCTGTTAGCACAATCCCCGCACCTTTTATGTACTGGTAGGAACCAGACCCACCTACCTCCATTGTTATTGGTGGTGTATTCATTTCTTCGGTTTCTGGTTCCTTGTCTGTCGGGGTGGTGCTGTTGGGGGGTGGCACATTTTCCATGGGGCCCGCTCTGGGCCCTGTCCTAAAAAAGACTTCCAGGGATGGTATGGGGGCCCCGAGCTTTCACCAGTACCATGAAGTTGACGCCTACTGGTGGATGCGATGGGGTACTGCCGTCTGGTTTGCGTGGTTCTGCTCGTTCCGGGTCCTGCCCTCATGAGGCCAAATGCTTTGGATTCTTCGTCCAAGTCTTTGACTTGCTTGGGCAAGTCATTGCCAAATAGCAGGATCTGTGGTTCTGAGGTCGGTGTTCTACACAGTCCTGCAAATTTGGGATTGAGGGCAGGTCTTATTGCTTCCTTACGGAGGTTGTTAATCTCGTACTGTGTGTTGCACAGTAGAGCCAGGGTGTCTTGTTGGTTAGTTGTCATGTCTACCCCGTCCACGGAACGAGCATACGAGGTGATAGCCCACGTCAGGAGCTTCAATATTTTCTGCAGTTTTAATTCTTGGGTTCTGAAACCCTGCCCAATGTACCCCCAGATTTGACTATTAACGGCAGGCACATTGAGCAAAATGCAGTTTTCAGGAGGCGTGTAGAGGTCCAACGCCTCATTGACTACCTGTTCTTGCAGTGGTTTAAAGGACAGGTAGTCAATGCTGGCCGCCAGTTTAGGCTGTAACGGCCGTCCCACTTGTGTTGTTGCCGCGTAGCGGTTCACCACTCCCAGCAGCTCTTCCTGATCCTGTACCCCAAGCAAACTCCCGGTATCTTAAGCCAGTGACCCCTGTTCTTGACCAGCCCAGTCCTGGTCGCCAACGCTCCCCTCTGCTGAGGGAGATGCGATGGCCAGTGCTTGATAGTGCACTGGAGCGGGAGTGCCTGTGCTCCCTTGGCGAGCTTGACCCATCTCCCGGAGCAAGTCTCGCTGGAGCATTTGCTCCATGAGCCTTTGCATTCGGCTCAAACGGCCACCTTTGTCGCTCTCGGACGGTGAGTCTTCCGCATCGGACTCGTCTGAGTATACCGGCCGGTTCGACTTCCGTTTTGCCTTACCTCCAGCCCGCTGCTGTTGTTCAGGCTGTGCTAGCGGCGCTGGGCTCGGCTCGGAAATGCTGTCGGTGACTGTGGACCGCAGCGTGTGCGGTCCAGGTGCCGCCGGTCGCTGATGGAACCCTCCTGTTCCGTTGCAGTTGAACGGGGTACGACCTTCCTTGGTTGTTTTCCCTTGTTCATGATCCTGTGTGAATAAACCAGAACAAGGGTTCGAAAACACGACCTCAGAATAAGTTTACTTACCTGGAGGTCCCGTTTTTAAACTTGTTGCGAGAGAGCCCATACTCCCGTTCGTCGCTGTTGCACTGCGTGAGACGCAATGTCGCGCATGCGTGCTGGCGGGGTCTTCACGTAGTCACTCACGTGACTCCGAAGTAATATTCTAGATACTGATATCCACATATTCTAAGAAGGAACTGCAGATGCTGGAAGGTTGACAAAAATGCCAGAGAAACTCAGCGGGTGAGGCAGCATCTATGGAGCGAAGATAGATGATGTGCCGGGTCGAGGCCCTTTTTCAGACTGATGAAGGGTCTCGGCTGTTTTCTTACTTTACAATAGCGACTATATTTAGCATGTGCTTCACTGTTTGCAATGTACTTTAGGGATTCCTGATATTGTGACATGTGTTAAACGATTGCTCGCTCTTTTTTCTCAAGTGGCTAAATCCATGCAGTGCTCAAATCTGGGAGTTTTCACATTTATTAATTCCTAGAGTCTGAACCAATCTGGAACCTTGGTCAATTTTGGATGGTGCTATAGTTTTATTTTTAACAGCCTGTATTTCCCAAACTGTAGTTCCATTGTGAGTGACGTTATTTTCCCAAATAACTGTTAGGACATTTAGAACTCTTGCAAAAGGAGCTGCAGATGTGCCAGTTCAGAAGATCCTCAGCATAAAACCATGGAGCACAAAGACAGGCCCTAAAGGTATGCCAACTTTGAAGAAGTTCCAGCTCTGATTTTCTGGCACAGAAGGTTGTGGAGGCTAGATTTAACGTAGCCCTTAGGGCTAAAATCCCTGTCCCACGGCACGAGTTCATTCCAAGGGCTCTCCCGAGTTTAAAAAAAATCAAACTTGTGGTAAGCACGGAGAATGAACGTAGCAGGTACGTCGTAGCTCGGGGACGTCTCTAAGTGGCTCGTAATGCTAACGGCAGGTACTTGGGAAGACTCGCTAACGGCAGGTAAGCTCGGGAAGGTTGGGGAAGATTTGTTGAAAAATGTCCACGAGAGCCCCGAGTACCAACGAGCGGCCATTACCATAAATCTCCGAGTTCGAATAAGGGCAAACTCGGGAGAGCTCTTGGAATGAACTCGTACCATGGGACAGGGCTTTAACGGAATCAAGGGATATGGGGAAAAAGCTGGAACGGGGTACTGATTTTGGATGGTGAGCCATGATCATATTGAATGGTAGTGCTGATTCGAAGGGCCGAATGGCCTACTCCTGCACCTATTTTCTATGTTTATATGCCTTTGTTTCTATGTTTTGTACCTTTTCATATCTCTACTGTCCATCTCCCTGACTGTCCGTCTGAAGAAGGGTCTCGACCTGAAACGTCACCTATTCCTTTTCTCTAGAGATGCTGCCTGAACCGCTGAGTTTTGTGTCCCTTCAGCCCATCACGTCCACGTCAGCAATCAGTCAAACAAATCCTATTTCCCAACATCTATTCTGTGGTATTCTACGGCTTCAAGATTCAAGAGTTTGTTCAGACATTTTTCAATTGTCGTGAGAGCACTTAAATCCATCGTCTTCTCAGGCAGTGCATTCCAATCAGGCAGTGCGCTCTAATCAAACACTATTGTAGTCTGATATGGGATTCCTTGTGGAATTCTGCAGCTGTGAACATTTCCAACATATACAACAACTTCAATGCCCAATTACCCAGCACCCAAATCAGACAGGATGCAAGTTCGTCAATGCCATTCATTTGCATGGAGAGGAATAACTGCAATGGGGTTTTAATAAATTATATTTATTTTAATTAATTGAGTAAAGGATGTTCAATTCAATTGCCTTAATTTTCTAAATATGTTTTGAACCTTGTAAATGGACTTTGAATATTTCTGATTAATACATTCACAACCTTTAAATTAATTTGGCAGCTTTAATTACACATTAAGTCAAGGTAATTTACGATTATAAGATTGTGCACTGGATTAATGAATCCGGCCATGTCACGTCAGAACTAGCTCCATGGATCAAGTTAACACTAAAAGATCCGGTCCATGTATATATATATGGGCACAGTGGCTGTGGAAATGGGGAATTCGGGCATAAATTCAGAATTAAGCCATACAACAGATCAGGCAAAGAGAAAAATAGCAGGGTGTAGAATGTGGTGACCTTTTTTTGTATTTATGATCTTGAATGTTGCTGAACAAATAACATCAATGCAAATGATGTACTCAAAAGTAAACTTGTCTTGCATGCTCATTTTGTCACTAAATCATAAAATCTCTTTAGCTCTTTATGAGATTGTTGCAATTCTGATCTCATTTATTTCAGATAATCTACAGCATTTCAAAATAAAGTTAATGAGCAATTTTGTAATGAGAGCACAATGATCCTGGAAGATGTAATGAGAGTCTAACAATGCAGAGAAAATTAGACCACGTCCATCAAAATGCATTTATAGCAAACCTATGCATGTATTACAAATCAGCAATGATGTTACTTGGCTGCACACAGAAAGTAGACTTAAAAATATCTCTTTATACTGCTGTCTAAATTCTACATGTTATTAATGTTCAGCAGTATGTTGTGCATTTCGCTATTTTAATGCCATTTTAATGCAATGCAAATGACGTAAACATTCAAAAAATGTAATCTGTGCTGTTTATCAGAGATAAGGATTTTAATATTACATGTAATGGCAAAACGTAAAATCAAACACATCTGTATGTTTACTTTGCTGTGTTCCAACACATTGTTCCTTGAGTAGAACACAAACAATTATTATTACTGTGCTGATGAGTTGTCATTGGACTAGAAACTTAACTCTCTTTGGCCCATCACAATTTCTGAGCAAATCTGGCATTTTTTGTTATCATTTTAGGTTTTAAAATTTTACAGTTGTCTTGCTTCTGAATGAATAATCTGTATTGCATTTGAGATTGCTGTGTTTGGAGATAAACTATTTGTTTCCATCATTTTAAGTAGAAGACAATAGCAAAGACATTTCTCAAGGCACTGGCATGACTGCTCTGGGGTGTTAACTCTGTAACTGTAACACTTGTAACTATGTTTGCTTCTCTCTCACTGATTGTGAAAAATGCACTACAAAAGAAAGTAAGGAAAGTGAAAATGAGATTTCACCAAAGCAAAATGGAGAAAAAATTGTCAGGCCATTGTATAATTCTCTGGCCAAATCAGTAATCATGTGGTAATTCTACTGAATAGTGTTTTGAATGATTGAAAGGTACAGCATGGAAACAGGCTCTTCGGCCCAACTTGCCTAGAACTGCCCAACATGTCCCATCTACACTAGTCCCACCTACCTGCGTTTGGCCCATATCCCTCTAAATGTATCCTATCCATGTATCTGTCCAAATGTTTTTCACATTGCAATAGTACCTGGTTCAACTACCACTTCCATGCACCCACCACCCTTTGTGTAAAAAAGTTACCCCTCAGGTTCCTATTAAATCTTTACCCCCTCATCTTAATCCTATTGTATGTCCTCTGGTTCTCGATTTCTGTACTCTGGGCAAGAGACTCTGTACGTTTACCCCATCTATTCCTCTTGCGGCTTTGTACACCTCTATAAGATCACCCCTCATCCTCCTGTGTTCCAAGGAACTGGGCCCTAGTCTGCTCAACCTCTCCCGATAGCTCAGGCCCTTGAGTCCTGGCAACATCCTCGTAAATCTTGTTCACACTAGTTCTATGTTATCCCATTATCACATCCATTCCCTAGAGGCTTCATAGGGGCCAGCAGCACAGAGGTGCAG
This sequence comes from Amblyraja radiata, assembly GCF_010909765.2. Lineage (NCBI taxonomy): Eukaryota > Metazoa > Chordata > Chondrichthyes > Rajiformes > Rajidae > Amblyraja > Amblyraja radiata. The sequence continues at coordinate 23,038,162 of NC_045970.1, forward strand.
TGGTAGACTTGCTGCCTAACAGCGACAGAGACCTGGGTTCAAACCTGACGATGGGTGCTGTCTGTATGAAGTTTGCACGTTCTTCTTGTGACCGCTTGGGTTTTCTCTGGGTGCTTCAGGTTCCACTCACATTCCAAAGACGTGCTGGTTTGTAGGGTAATTGGCATCCATACATTGGATTGCAACCTTGTTGTGGTCGGGGAGCTTGTGTGTCTCAGTGACCCCTAGAGCTATGCCAGCCGGAGATTCGTCTCCTGTTAGAGTCTCCCATGCTGGACAGGTCGGAGGGTAGAGGCGAGACGAAGAGCGATCCACTGGTCCTCCAGGTTGGATGTTGAGCACAGGGCTAACAACCCTGTCTCGTAAAACAAATATGTTACGGAAACAGCAACTGAAGGAATCAACACTACTGGGCGTGATGGGGACCTGACCTGGGGTAGTGTCCAGAAGCTAGCCCAGAACAGACAGGAGTGGAGGGCCTTCGTTGCTGCCCTACATGCCAGGAGGCATAATAAGCAGTAAGTAAGTAAGTATACATTGTTGGTAGAGTGTAGGATACAACTAGTGTATGGGGTGATTGTTGGTTGGCGCGAACTCCGTGGCCGAGGGGCCTATTTTCATGGTGTATCTCGAAACTAAATTAAACTAAAACAACACAAAGAGTTGGACTAACGTAGAAACAAAGAAGTGCAAATAACCTACAAACCTGCACAGCTTTGATATTCAAGATTATTTGCTGGCAAATTAATAGAATATTCATGTAACCCAATATTGTCTTGCTAGAAAGCAGTGCCATAGGAAACAAAAGTTTCAAGGGGACATTTACTGATTTTCTGTTTTCAGTGTAGGATGTTTCCAGGGACAAATCAGGGTAAAAGGGAAGCAGAAACAATATAATTTCCCTGACCATAAAGTCTGTAAGCTTCAACTCAGTTATAACCTGTGAAACAAATATACGGATTACAAATATGTATATTTGGCTGATAAATGAAATAGGACATCGGAAAACATAATAAATGGCAGAGTTTACCACGAGGCAGCCATCCTTCACAGAGAGAGTGGTGAGTACCTGGAATACACTAATTGCTGGAGTAACTCAGCGGGTCAGGCAACATCTTCCGTGTAAAACCAGCATTGGCAGTTCCTTCATACACATCTGGAATACACTGCCTGAGAGAATGGTGGCAACTAAGTCACTGACAACATTTAAGAGGCATCTGGATGAGTATTTGAATTGCTGACACATAGAAGGTTGTGGGCCAAATGCTGAAAAGTGGAATTAATACTGGTCGGCATGGCCATGGAAAGTTGAATGGTCTGTTTCCATTTGTAGGAAGGAACTGCAGATGCTGGTTTAAACAGAAGATAGACACACAATGTTGCCTGACCCGTTAAGTTACTCCAGCAATTAGTGTAACTTAGTGTAAGAAGAGTAACTCAACGTGACAGGCAGCATCTCTAGAGGACACAAAATGCTGGAGTAATCCAGAGATGCTGCCTGCCCTGTTGAGTTACTCCAGCATTTTATGGTCTGTTTCCATATTGTATGGCTGTATGTTTAATGCCTATCATGATTTAACTTGGATAGTGCTCGCATCACCTTGCTATACGAGCTGATTTTCTGGACTGCTAATTTTGATACTATCTTATAAAACATAATGACCACCATTAAACAAAGTACTAAATATGTGGATGTTCTCAACAAGAACTGTAAACTAACCACAATGAGGTATATTGCATCATTTCTCACATATAAAGAACAATAATTGTGCTCCTCAGCATCAGGCATTATGTTTATAATATTTCTTGAAAGTTTCAAAACTTGTGTTTCAAAAATACAATGAAAGGATTATTTTTTTGATTTAATTATTAACAATAACATTTCAAGATATGGGCAGGTGTTTCAGGTGTCATAAGAGGGGGGAAGGAAGGCAAGGTTGTTTGTAGGTCAGTTACCTAAAATTGGAGTATTCAATATTCATACCGTTAGGCTGTAACAACCCAAGTGGAATATGAGGAGAGTGTCCCTCTAGTTAACGTGTGACCTCACTCTGGCAATGGGGGAGGCCCAAGGAAGAAAGGTTAGCATGGGAATGGGAAGGGGAGTGTAAATGGGTAGCAACCAGGAGATCTAGCAGGCCTTGGTGGACAGACTATCAACTAATGTCTACAACACACACACATGCTCTCACAGTTATCTGGACTACACTTTCTCCTACCCTGCTTCTTGCAAAGATGCTATCCCCCCTCTCTCAATTTCTCCTTCTCCATTGCAACCATTCCCAAAATGAGGCTTTCCACTCTAGGACATTCAAGATGTCCTTTTTCTTTAGTGAACATGGTTTCCCCTCTGGTGTCATAGATGGAACCCTCACCCACATCTCCTCTGTGTCCTCTAGTTCTGCTCCCTTCCCCCATGTGGAACAAGGATAGACTTTGCCAGGTCCTTACCTTTCACTCCACCAGCCTCTGCATCCAACATTTTGTTTTCTGACATTTCCACCACCTTCAATGTGATCCCACCACCAGTTACATCTTCTCAACCCACTTCTACCTTCCACAGAAACCACTCACTCCACAACTCCTTGGTTCACTTAACCCACCCAGACCACCCTCTCACCAGGTACTTTCCCCAACAACTCCAGGAGATGTAATACTTGTCCTTATACCTTCTCGCTCACATCCTCCAGGGACCCCAGCAGTTCTTCCAGATGAGAAAGAAGTTCACTTGCACCATCTCTAACCTCATCTACTGCATCCAGTGTTTCTCTAGTCCATGCAGTCCAAGCTAAAAACAATCTTTCCTTCCTCCCCCCTCTCCCCACTTCCCTGTGTCCCACCTGGACTCGTACCCATTTCTTCTCTTCCTCCACCCCTTCCACCTATATCCCTTCCTCTGACTTCACAATTTGCGCCTCGTCTATCTTTACCTCACACCGTTTGTCTTTTCCTGCCTTTGTCCAACAACCTGACTATCAACACTCGCCCACACATGTATCCACCTATCACTTGCCAGGCTGTGATCTGCCCCATCTCTCTTCTAGCTTTCTCCCCCCACCATAATCAGTCTGAAGAAGAGTCCCGATCCGAAACACCACCTATTCATGTTCCCCAGAGATGTTACCTGACCCACTGAGTTACTCCAGTACTTTGTGCTTTTAACATCTAATGGTTCCTGTACATGAAGGTTACTATTTGTATACAAACATAAAAGTGCTTGTAATTTGATTTTGAATTACCCTTAGAAGTGGTCTAACCAATTGGTTAGTAAGGGTAGGAACTCACATCCCAAGAATATATTTAATGAGAACATATATATTGCTGTGACATCCAATATTTGGGAAACAGGCCCTTTGGCCCAGCGAGTCCACGCCGACCAGGCATCACCACACACTAACACTATCCTAAACACACTAGGGACAGTTTACAATTTCCCCAAGCCAATTAGCCTACAAACCTGTGGAAACTGGGGAAAAATCACGCAGGTCATGGGGGGAACATACAAACTCCGTACAGACAGCACCGTAGTGAGGATCGAACCTGACTCTCTGGCAGTGTAAGGCGGCAACTCTACCGCTGCTCCAACGTGCGGCCCTGTGTAGTATAAGATTCACAAAAGTCTAGTGTGCAGGCACAGCAAGTAATTGGGAAAGCTAATGGGGCAATGCCATTTATTTGTGAATTTAATTTTGGGGGGAATTAGATGCAAAAGTAGGGAAGTTATGCATCGGCTCACTCTTTGATCTACAGTTATATAGAAAAATGGTGGTCATATCTGGGTTGCTGTGCATGGGTATATTTATTTAACATACTGGAAGCAGAGTAGAAAAAATGGAACATGGAACTGCACTGCACAGAAACAGATCCTTCGGCCACCAACGATTGTGCTGAAAGATGCTGTTAATCTCATGTTATGCTAATCATTCCATTCCATTCCCTGCATATTCATGTGCCAATATAAACGCCTCTTAAATGTCACTATCATAGCTGACTCCACCATCACCCCTGGCCGCTCATTCCAATCACCCACCGCTCTCTGAGAATAATACTTGTCCTGCATATCATCTTGAAACTTTACCGTTCTCACCTTAAACCTCTGCCCTTTACTCTTTGGCATTTCCATCCTGGGGAAAAGGTTATGAATATCTACCCGGCTATGCCTCTCATAATTAATATTATTCTATCGGTTCTCCCCTCATCCTTCGACACTCAACAAAACAATCTAAGTGTATCCAATCTCTCCTTGTAGCCCTAACCTGCTAATCCAGACACCATTCTGATGAACGCTCTTTCTACACCAACTCCAAAGCCTTCACATCCTTCCGGTAATGGGGCAACCAGAACTGTGCACAGTACTCCAAAAGTATACGAACCAAAGTTTTATAAAGCTGCATTATAACTTACTGTTCTATGTAAAACAAGAATGTTGAGAGATAGCAGAGATATTGTAATTTAATAATAGTAATTGTAACATTCCACATCTGCTTGTTCAGCTCTGTACAGATGCAATATGACATGGTTATTTTACAATTTTATGAAAAACATGGAGTCCACTGTAGTCAAACAGGGCTCCGCTCTCGCCCCAGTACCGTTCAACCTCTTTTTCAGCTGCGTTCTGCATCCTGCCCTCCAAGATCTCGATCACGGGATCTTCATCAAGTACCGACGACGGCTCACTCTTTGATCTACGTCGACTGAACTCTTGAACACCTCATCATCAAAGCGCTCTTTACGGATGATTGCGCTCTCATGGCACACAAGGAATCCGATCTCCCATTTATCGTGTCCAGATTTGCAGAAGCAGCACAGCTGTTTGGTCTTAATATCAGTCTCAGTAAGACGGAAGTTCTCCACTAGCCAGCCCCAGGTTCTTCAGCCACCAAGTGTACACATTGACAACACACAGCTGAAAACAGTCGATGCTTTCAAGTACTTGGGCAGCGTGATATCTTCTGATGGCTCGCTGGACAAGGAAATATCGAGCAGAATCAGCAAGGCCAGTCACTTGGTCGACTGCGAGCATGCATGTTAAACCACCACAATATCAAGCTGCCAACTAGGGTGAAAGTCTATAAAGCTGTAGTACTCTCCAGCTTCCCGTATGGATGTGAAACATGGACCTTGTGTGGAAATACATCCGCCAGCTTGAGAAGTTCCACACGCGCTCTCTGCGGTCCATCAAGGGCATTCGCTGGCAAGACAGGGTGACCCAACATGGAAGTGCTGGACCGGTCTGGCATCATAAGCATCGAAGCAATGATCATAAAGGCCCAACTTCAATAGATAGGCCATGTGATCCAGATGTATGTGCCTCGTTAACTCCTGTACGGAGTTCTGTCTCAAAAGAACCCAGGGCGGCCAAAGAAATGGTTCAAAGACTGCATCAAGGACCACCTCCAGTACGCAGGCCTAGCCTGAAAAGAATGCGCCACTGGCTAGCGTACAACCACTAGGAAGGCGGTCAGCAGTTTCGAAAACAATCGCTGAAGCCGATTAATTAGTTCCAGAGACGGGAGGAAGGTTGCAGCTCGAAATCTCCCCACAGCGACCTTCATGTGCCCCCAATGCCCCCACGTGTGTGGCTCGCACATCGGACTCGTGAGCCGCACTCGATCCCACAAGTTCACAAGTTATAGGAGTAGAATTAGGCCTTTCGACCCCATTGAGTCTACTCCGTCATTCAATCATGGCTGATCTCTGCCTCCTAATCCCATTTTCCTGCCCTCTCCCCCATAACCCTTGACACCAGCTCTAATCAAGAATTTGTCTGTCCCTGCCTTAAAACTATCCACTGACTTGGCCTCCACAGCCCTCTGAGGCAATGAGTTCCATAGATGAACTAGCTCTGACTAAAGAAGTTCCTCCTTTCTAAAACAGCGCCCTTTAATTCTGAGGCTATGACCTCTGGTCCTAGGCTCTGCCACCAGTGGAAACATCCTTTCCACATCCACTCTATCTATGCCTTTCATTATTCTGTAGGTTTCAATAAGGTGCATGAAACTGCACAACCATGCTATGACGGGCCACCACCATGAAAAATATTTGTGCTCCTAGCTTGTTCTAATAAAATTGCCTTTCTCTTCCAAAATTCAGTTTTTGCCCCATAGTTGCACTCTGCTCTTGTAACTAAACCATGTAGCCTTTTGATAAATCCCCTGCGGTCTACGATGGCCAAGGAGCAGTAAGATTAATAATTAACAAAATGAGAACAATTTTTATATCTAACACAAACAATGGTCCATTCATTGTGTACATGTATATTTAATTCAGCAAACAAAAAAGTGCCCAATTAGAAAAATAACAACACGATTGTCTATAAATAAAGGCATGGGTTGAAACCACATCATAAATGAGCAAATGGCGTCCTTAAGTGTGCTTCCTTTATGTATTTTTCTCATTGCTTCCGTTTTTGTTATCAACTACAGTGAAGCCCAAGGTAAGAGAAAGATTCATTAATTATTAATGATCTCCATGCACAAAGGCTATATTCATTTCAGTGCATTGAACAAACATGAGCAAGTAAATGTTTCATGTTCATTCATCTATTTTTATGCATTTAAGCAACAACTGCAGGTGCTGCAAACCTGAAACAAAAACATAAAAAAATGCAGAAAGCAATCTCAGGGAAAAAGGGGAACGAGAGATGGCACTTCTGGGTGAAGGGCACTTCATCAGAACCAGAAATGCAATGTGTGGTGTTGCACAGTGAGGAGGACAGGTGGGTGAAGATAATAGGGAATGTTTATGAAAAGGGAAAAGTTATCACGCTAACAAGCAATTTAAAAATCTGTGGTTGGAAACAGGAAAGGAAAAAAGAAACAAACTGAAAAAGAAATGCATAACCACATCTATGGGAGAAAAGAAAAAAAAACATAATGGTTACATGAAATTGTTGCATCCAGTGCTGGGACCACTGTTGTTTGCGAAATATATCCAAGTGACTCGGATGAAAATGTAGATGGAATGGTTAGTAATTTTGCAGATGGCACAAACATTTTGTGGAGCTGCAGACTATTAAAAAGGCTGTCAAAGGATACAGCAGGATATAATGCAGTTATAGAAACGGGCGTAGAAATGGAAGATAGAGTTTAATCCAGGCAAGTGCAAGGTGTGGCAATTTTGCAGGTCAAATAGAAGGTAAAATTGTGCAGTTAATGGTAGGATCCTTAACAACATTGGTGTACTGAGGGATCTTAGGGACCAAGTCGATAGTTTGCTGAAAGCAGCAACATGAATAGATAGAGCGGTAACGAAAGCGAAAGGTATGCTTGGCCTCATTGGTCTAGGAATTGTGTATATTGTGTACAGCAGCTTTATAAAAAGTTAATGTAGTTAATAAAAAGGTTCAATAAAGGTTAATGAGGATGATAGATGCTTAGATACTTTCAATATCTCTAACGTTCACTGCCACCGCTCGAATGTTATGTGGTAGAAAGAAGAGAAAGAGATTGAACACAATCCACTGAACGACATCAAGTGAGGGTTAATATCATCAGGAGATGAAAGAGATAACGGGGGCAAAGTAAAATATCTTTTTATTGATATTTATTTCTCCATTGCTATTAGATGGCGAAACATGTGGAGGAGTTCTTACCGATGAGTGGGGATCCTTCACCAGTCCCAATTATCCAAAGAATTATTCAAATAATGCGGATTGCATCTGGTGCATATTTGTGGAGAAGAACAGAAAAATAGTTTTGAATTTCACTATCATTGAGTAAGCTCCAGTGTTTATATTTATGCATTTTAATTGTAGATAAAGTCAGGGGTATCTGTTGCTCAGAACCTGAGGGTGGCACAATGGCGCAGCATTGGGCTTGCTGCCTTACAGCGCCAGAGACCCAGAGCCCGATCCTGACTAAGGGGGCTGTCTGTGAGGAGTTTGTATGTTCTCCCTGTGACCACGTGAATTTTCACCGGGTGCTCCGGTTTCCTGCCACATTTTAAAAACATACAGACTTGAAGGTCAATTGAATTCTGTAAATTGCTTTTGGTGTGAAACTGGGAAAACATAGAACTAGTGAACTGGTGTTCATTGGTCAGCGCGGACCCAGTGGGGCGAAGGGGCCTGTTGCCACGCTGTATCTCTAACCTATTCCTCACAGAGTCACGGTAGAAACATCAGAGAATCATAAAAATGTATGAGATAGGATGTGGCCATTGTATCCACTTCAGTTGAGTTTTCTTTTAGCTGACGTTCTCTGCAAACTGAAAATGAAGAAAATGGTAAGAAATCAAATATCTCTTCAAGTATATTTAAGATGAATGCTCTCTGGCCAATTATCACCAGGGTTCTCCCTGGGCCCTGTTGAAAATAACTCAACGTTTGTTAAGTATGAGATATTTGCACTATTGAGCATTTTGAGTTATCAAAATAAGGAAAGATGGTACTTCCAAGGGGGGGGAGGGAGGGTGGGAGGGAGGGGGAAAGGGGGGGGAACCTGGAAAAAACTTCGAAGTTAGAAATAGAATTAAACCATCCAAGTTTGGACGAATGAAAAGCCTCAGAGGAAGAACTTTAGTCATGTTTTGTAAAAACAAACTGACATTGCCAAGGAGTCATTGCAAAATATATTTTCAATCTCAGATCATTTTCTCCACAGGATAGACATTTCCAAAGGTTGCTCAAATGACTACATTGTAATTTATGATGGACCTTCACTAAATTCTGCTGTGATTGCCGTAACATGTACTTCTACAAACAGTACATTTAAATCAACGTCCAACAGTATGATAATCAGATTCAAAACTGACGCGACAAAAACTAATCGCGGCTTCATTGTTAATTACCATTCCATACCGTTGTGTCAATGTAAGTATGGATTTTTTTTCTGTCCTGTTTTAGTGCAGTTTAAATTATAATGGAATTTATCCTCAATTAATTGTGCTCGATACCCAATAGTCACATTGAGAAGCATTGTTCTCTGAAGCTTATACCAAATCATATGTTTACATGACTGATCAAGAATGAGTTAACTGGAGATTAATTACAGAGAATAATAATTCAGAGAACTTTTAAGAAGTTATTAAAAATATGTTGCCTAATGTTCTTCTCCATTGCATTTGGCAATTACTTGGAGAATAAATCAGGCTGAAGGAAGCCTGATGTTTGACTGAACTGGTAACCGCTGATTCAGAACCAAAATTAATTTTAAATTTCCAAAACTGACCCTCATTAATAAGATGTTTTTAGTTAATTAATTGAAGTTTGAATAATAGACCAAAACTATAGCCTCAACTTTGGAAAAGCCAATAGAAGAAATTTACTCCCAATCTGTACCCTAAGTAATAACAATATCTTAACTTTAATTATATATAATCTTATATCTATCCATCTAATGATCTTATGATCTTGGTTTATGCACTTCTGAAACTCTGAATATTGGTTTAGAATTTATTATTTTTTAAACTGAAAACATCTGAAACATAATAACTCAATAATATAAATAACTGAAACACTAAATATCTACAGAAATTTATATTTAAAAAAAACATCTTTTGCTTCCCAATCCATCGTCCAGTGAACATAGAACATAGATCAGTACAACACAAGAACAGGCCCTTCATGCACAATGTCTGTGCCAAAAATGATGCCAAGACCAACTCTTATCTGTCTGCACGTAATCCTTATACTTCCATTCTCCACATATCCATGTGCCTATACAAAAATGTCATAAATGCTACTATTGTATCTGCCTCAACCACCACCCTGGTAAGCACGTTCCAGACACCCACCTCCCTCTCTGTAAAATACTTGCCCCGCACTTCTCCTTTAAATGTTGACCCTCTCACCTTAACGCTATGTATCTGATATTTCCATACTGGGGAAAAAGGTTCTAATGTCCCTGACCCACTTAGGAAACCTGAACGGAAACCTCTGGTGATCTTGCGCCCCACCCAAGGTTTCCGTGAGGTTCCCGGAGGTTGCCGGAGGTTTTGGTCACTCTCCCTAATGGTCGAAAGTGGTTTCCACGTAGTCGAGGCTTCTTCTATGTTCCTGCGATTATTTCAACATAATCAAAACCGGCCTCGACTAAAAATAGATTGCCGTTTCGTCTAAGCCAAATAGTGGGGTCGCTGTTTACTTACAGGCAGTCAAAGGCAATCTCCTTTGCTGACCAGCCATTTTGATTGGCTCATTGGAGTTCTCAGCAAAGATCCTATAGGATCTTTGGTTATCGGGACGTAGAAGACCAGCCGGAAGGTAAAATGCCCGCTAACTTTATTAAACTTCTTAAAACTGTCTCCACTCCTTCTCCCCCCCCCCTTCTCTCCACTTCTCTCCCCCTTCTCTCACCTTCTCTCCCCCCCTCTTCCACTTCTATCTCCCATTCCCTACCTCCCTCCCGCGCTCTTTAAAGGACTTACCGCGCTCTGTGGCAGCCGTTTACCTTCCTCTTCATCGCACAGACAGCGCTCCTCCAGAGAGAGTGTGTGTGTGTGTGTGTGTGTGTGTGTGTGTGTGTGTGTGTGTGTGTGTGTGTGTGTGTGTGTGTGTGTGTGTGTGTGTGTGTGTGTGTGTGTGTGTGTGTGTGTGTGTGTGTGTGTGTGTGTGTGTGTGTTAGGTAGCAATGATCCTGTAGGATCTTTGGTCAGTAGATGCAGCTCATGCTTTGGTCAAGGCTTTCCAGGCGAGTGACCAAAACGTCTGGTGACTCATGGAAACCTTGGGTGGGGCGCAAGGTCACCAGAGGTTTCCATTCAGATTTCCTAAGTGGGGCTTAACTGTCTCCCCTGTCTGTGCCTTTCATAATACTGGGGAAAAAGGTTCTAACTGTCTCCACTGTCTATGCCTCTCATCATTTTATATAATTCAACAATCAATACGTCAGATCCCACAGAACATCTAAACTGATGCAGGATCTGAAGAGCGAACCTTCAGTGCAGTTCCAGAGGATTTCAGCAAAATAGTCTCTGCCTCATGGAGTCCAACAGCAACAGTGAATTGGCAAACTTGCCAGCCGAGATCTGTCAGTAAGTTTAGGTTTAGGTTTACTCATGTAAACCACTGAGTGGTACCACCTGGAACTGTTGGGGCCACACAGTAAGATTTGGCCCACGGTTACAGTAAATGACCTTTTCTAATTATAACCTGACTTAGAGTGCAGTGGGAAGATTTCTCCCTGGCTCAATACCAGACTCATGTCCTCTTTCTTTCAGAGAGGAACAATGCAAAGCTGAATTCTTAAAAAGAAAGAATCGACCAGGATTTCCTCTCATGTTCTCCTTCCAGAAACTAAAATAGCTGGACTTGCAAATTTGTGGATTTTGGAATAGAACAAAAAAAACCCGATTCCGTTTCAAATTCCCAATGGTTATAGGGAGTCCCAGAAGAGAGGAATACCATTAAAACAGATACTTCAACCCGGCAAGTACATGCCAACCTTCAACAACCTATTTTCACTAATACTCCATTAAATATATATTGTTTACCCTCACCACATTCTCATCAACAACCCCTCAACCTGCACATCTGTGGGTGTGTGAGGAAACCCTAGCACACAGGGGAAACCCACGCAATCACAAGGATGTTGTGCAAATTCCACATACACAGCACCAAAGGTCACGATTGAAATGGGTCTATTGCACTGTGAGGAACCAGCTCTACTAACTAGATTATCGGCCAATACTCATATCTAAACAAACCTGAAAACCTTCAGTAAAAAAAAAGAAGCAAAATAATGAAGAATGAAAGTATGTTAATTTGATTTTTATGCACTTACCCATTTCTTCATTATTACTAGACAGAGAAACATCGTGTGGAGGCATTCTTGTGCAAAACAATGGTTATTTTACAAGTCCCAATTATCCAAAGAACTATCCAAATAACCTGGAATGCACGTGGTACATATATGTGGCACATAACCGAAAAGTAAGGTTGATTTTTCTTAATTTGAAGTAAGTAACTGCATTTCCGTTTCCACACTGTGACCATCAATGGTGTCAGAGATATCTATTTAGAAATAACCATTCTTGATGGATTGACTGAAGGGTCACCAATACCCATGGTAATTCGAGTTTCACTGCGCCTTAATTGGTGCATGTGCCAATAAACAAACCTTTGAACCTTTGAACCTTTGAACTGTAGCAAGCCTTGGAGGGCCAAGCGCAAGTGTACAGCAAAACGGTCATCCAGTCTGCATTTCGTCTTACCATTTTAACTCCCTTTCCCATTCCCACATTGAAATTTCTGTCCTTTAGGGTCTGTCCCATAGATCTTTCTGTCCTGGACCTCTTCCGTTACTAGAGTGAGACCATACACAAAGTGGAAGAACTGCACCTCATATTCAGCTTGGGTAGCTTAAGCCCCTGTCCCACTTAGGAAACCGAAACGTCAACATCTGGTGACCTTGCCCGCCACCCAAAAAAATAATCAAGGTCGAGGTGACCTGTAACCTCCTACCACCTCACACGCATATGTTGAAAACCTTCCTCGACTATGTAGAAAACCGGCTTTGACTAGACCTGCGACTAAATAATTATCGATTTTAAAAACGGCAACATATTTTTAGTCGAGGCCGGTTTTAATCATGATGAAAAAATAGCAGCAACCTAAATGAAGCCTCGACCATGCGGAAACCACTTTCCACCATAAGGGAGAGTGACCAAAACTCCGGTGACCTCATGGAAACCTTGGGTGGCGGGCAAGGTCACTAGAGGTTGCTGTTTAGGTCTCCTAAGTGGGACAGGGGCTTTAGCTTACAATCCAACAATATGAATACAGAATCCTCCAATAACCCCCCCCCCCCCCTTCTCTTTCCTCTCTTTCCCCTGCCCCAGTGCATACTCATTAGTCTCACTCTCTCCCACCATCATAGTCACTCTTCCGTTTGATCGCCCATCCACGTCCCATATTTCCCTTTTATCCCCCCTCTTTCCCCCACCTGTGTCCCAATTCACCCAAATTCTTCCTTCAGGCATTACAATTGGCACATCCTTTTCATTACTTATCCGACACCCTTATGTCTCATTTTCACCTTTCTTCAGCCATCTGCAGTCACCACCCTCCAAAACACCACCTATCCATGTTCTGCAGAAATGCTGCCTGACCCGCTGAGTTACTGCACGCTTTGTGTGTTCTCTTCGGCCTACAAATAAAAATGGATAAGAAGATATAAAAATCATCTTTCAGCACTGTAAAGCAAAAGATTCAATTTGTTATGGTGTGTGAATCGATCTCCATCCCAGACTTACTGATGATTTTTAAGAGGAAATGGGATCATGTTTGGTTTTTGAATACATTTGTTTGCATCATCTCATTCCAGGTTTTCGATAGGGTGCATATCTTTCTAACGTTGCTGCTTTTAACTATCATACAGGATCAGAAACCCTTCAGGCCAACCATCAAAATTATTACAATCAATTAAAATATTATATTCAGAGGATAAAATGCTGAGAACAATGCTTCAAAATTAAGAAAGACAGAAATAAAAATATAAAGTATTATTAATACTCAACAAACCACTCAACATCTGTGGAGAGAGAAGCACAGTTAATGATTCATGGCAATTACCTTTCATCGAGGCTGCTTTGATATTAGATTTGGGGAGGGGTACATAAAGAAAGCTGAGCCTCGAAAGGGATAAATGGGATGAACAGTTTGGAAGGCTGTTTGGCAGGCCCCTGTTCCACATTTCTTTATTATTTCCATATAAGTGACCTATGCCTCCTGATTGTGTTTGCAAGTGCATAAATATGAAGTAAATAAAAAATGAAAATAAAAACAATATTTTCATTTGCTTTTTTTTCCAATTTCATTCCACAGGATAGTAAATGCATCAAATTGTAAATCTGATCAAATTAAAATATATGATGGGCCTTCACCAAAATTTAATTTGCTTGGAATAATATGCAATGCTTCAGAGAAAACATTCACATCAACATCCAACAGTATGACGGTTCATTTTCAGTCTGGTGGCAATGAAACTAATCAAGGCTTTATTGCAGATTTTCGTTCTTTGCCATGTAAGTATATTGAATTTCATGTTTCTTTCTTTCTCTATACTGATTAGTTTAGTTTAATTTAGTTTAGAGATACAGCACAGAAACAGGCCCTTTGTACCACAGGTCCACGCCAAACAGCGATCCCCGCACATTAACACGATACTACGATACGATACGATATGATAGAACTTTATTTATGCCAGGAGGGAAATTAATCTACACACACTAGGGACAATTTACACTTATATCAAGCCAATTAACCGACAAACCTGGAGTGTGTAAGGAAACCGAAGATCTGGCGAAAGCCCATGTGATCACGGGGAGAATGTTCAAACCCACACAGCCAACATCTGCAGTCGGGAGTGCCACTAAGTGCCGATTCTGTTAGGTGGTAAATCCGAGAGTACAAGAAAGAGTATGGTGATACTGAGGCCAAGGAGCTGGTACGAAAACCATGCTTGAGCCATCCAGATGTCACAAGGTAGTAGAGATTGTGGGATGAAAGGGAATGGGGATATGAGAAAAAGGATCCAACAGGAGAATACTGAACCATTACAAGAGCTGCCATGGGATTGTCTTATCAGTCCTAATCAATCTAGGGAAGACTCAGCATTCACTAACAACAACTTGTATAAGAATCATAAGATCATATCAAAATAGGAGCAGAATTAGGCCATTTGGCCCATCAAGTCTACTCCTCCATTCAATCATGGCTGATCTATCTCTCCCTCCTCGCTCCATTCTCCTGCCTTCTCCCCATAACCCCTGACACCTGTACTAATCAAGAATCTATCAATCTCTGCCTTAACAATATGACTTGGCCTCCACAGCCTTCTGTGGCAAAGAATTCCACAGATTCACCATCCACGACTAAAGAAATTCCTCCGCATCTCCTTCCTAAAGGAGCATCCTTTAATTCTGAGGCTATGACCTCTGGTCCTAGACTCTCCCACAGTGGAAACATCCTCTCCACAACCACACTATCCAAGCCTTTCACTATTTGGTAAGTTTCAATGAGATCCCGCCTCTCCTTCTGAATTCCAGGGAGTACAGGCCCAGTGCCGTCAAATGCTCATCATATGTTAACCCACTCATTCCTAGGATCATTCTTGTAAACCTCCTCTGGAATCAAAGTGTTTTCGTTAAATCCAAGAGTATGATTATTACTCATCAAAGTGTAACCACAGGGAAATAGAAATTTGGAGAATAAACTTTTTGATATTCTGTAAGAGCTTTTTTATTTCTTTATCATTACTAGTTATAACAATCTGTGGAGGGTTCCTTCTGGCTGAACGTGGAATTTTTTATAGTCCCAATTATCCATATGATTATCCAAATAATGCTCAGTGTAACTGGTACCTAAATGTGGACAAGGATCAACAAATAAAAGTGGAATTTATTGAGATGCAGTAAGTAGCATTATTTCTATTTACACTTGAACATGCAGATATTTTCAGAGATGTCTATTGCTTAGAAGCATTGATTTCTCAATGGACTCACTTAAAGGGCATCATGATATGAGTGATAGCTCTATGCCAAATTAATCACTAGCAAAGGGTTGGTGGTGGGGAGAATGCATTAAAGCCATTGGATGTGTATCTTTATTTGTAATCACCATGACGTCTAGCAACCTTAAAAGACCTGTGGATTGATGCCAACAGTTTTAGAGGTGCAGGTTTGCGTTAATCAGCTCCAGCTGGTGAATTCAATTGAGTCACTCAAGAAATCAAACCCTGTGGTGATGCGCTTAGGATGTACTGGAAAACATGATGAATTTGTAGCACAAATCCTGCATGCATCTTAACCATATAATAACCATATAACAATTACAGCACGGAAACAGGCCATCTCGACAATTTAGGCAATTTAGTTTAGTTTATTGTCATGACTACTGAGGTACAGTGAAAAGCTTTGCAAAGGCAGATTTGGGCAATCACGTTTTGCAATCTCATGACCTGTTTATCAACTCTATCCCGCTTGAATTATTTTTTATTTGGATTTACATCTAATATCTCCCAACGGTGTTTATGTGTGAACATATAAATTGCACGGTTTCTGAAGTAGAAGCTTCTGGGAAATAATATGGAATGCTGTAGAATAGATTTCCAATAATGTCAACATAGACAATCACTATTTTAAAAAGGAGTGAGAGTCAAAATGGGAAACGACTGATTCATTGGCCTTACATCAGTTGTTGTGAAAATACTTGACTTTTATAAAGGATGGGAGAACAGGAGAGTTAGGCCTCACCAAATGAGCTGAAACAAAATCAACTTAGATTTTTCTGAATGGGATATCACATTTCAGAGGTCTCCTAATGTTTAGTAACTGTGGAAACGATAAGGGAAAACCAAGTGCAATGTTGTACTTGGATTTTTAGCGGCTTTTGGTAAAGTCTTGTGTAAAATATTAATGTTTCAAATAAAAGCAAATGGAATTAGGGTAACATGTTACGATGTATTGAAAACTGATTGGAAAAATAATTGGAAAATATGGGGACAGAGTGGAGCCTTTTGTGATGGTGGGAGGTAACCAGTAGAGTAGAGCAGGGATCAATGCCTGGGCCTGAGTTGTTACATCAATAATTTGGATCAGGAAACAAAATGGAGAATTTCAATATTTGCTGATGACAGTAAAGTAGACGGGCCTGTAAATTGTGAAGAGGATATAAGGAGGCTTCATGGTGACTTAGATTAGACAACTGGGCACAAACGTTGGAATATAACAGGTATAAATGTGCAGTTATCTCCTTTGGTAGAAAAAGCAAAAAGGCAGTGCTGTTAGACTGGGAAATATTGATGCACAGGAAGGTTTGGATATCTATGTACACTAGTCATTAAAAACAACCACACAGGCACAACTTGCAGCAAATAATTCAGTTGGTTTGTTGGACTTCATAGTGAAAGGATTTGATTTAAGGAGCATGGGTGTTTTGCTACAATTACCATAATAATTGAGACCACAGTGAGGGTGCATTGTGTAGTTTTGGTCTTTGCATTTAAGAAAGGATATACTTGCCATAGATGGAATGTAATAAAGCTTTATTCAATTGCTGAATGAGGAGAGATTAAGTTGACAAGTGTTTTCATTAGATTTTAGAAAAAAGATCTAATTGAAATTGAAATTGAAATTCTGACAGATGAGATGTGAGGAGATTGTTTTCCCTGGAGGAGCATCTGGAATCAAGAGTCCCAGTCACAGGATGCAGGGTAGAACTGAGAAGAGGGTAAATCTATTCACTTGGAGGATGATAAACCTATCGATTGTGCAACCACAGGCGGTTGTAGAGATCAGATCACTGAGCATTTTTTGACAAGAAGTTAGATAACATTGTAGACTCAAAAATCATAAGAAGGTAAAGAGTGGGAATAAGGGATGGATGATTATTCATGATCGTATCGAATAGTAGGCCAGGTTCAAAGAGCCGAGAGGCCTACACCTGCTTGATTTTTTCCATGTTTCTATGTAATTTATGATCATTCTCCACAGGCTGGAATATGAAACAAATTGCAGATATCATTTTGTTGCACTATATGATGGACCTGGAACAAAATATTCTTTGATTTCATCAGTGTGTAAAGGAACAGGTTTATCATTTCTATCAACGACAAACAGAATGCTGGTTGTTTTTAAATCTGGCAACACTGGGAGTAGCCGTGGATTTATTGCTTATTATGTGTCTGTTCCATTGAATGCAGGTGAGTGTTCATCATCTAACCCTGTACTATGCATTTTAATTGAGCACAGAATGAAAATGATTCAACAGCATAAATAGCTTTGCAGTTATTATCACCCTGCTGCAGTTTCCATCTTATCTTAGGTTAGATAATTTAAACACCGTTTTAATTTCATTGCCAAACATTTAAAGAGAACGGTATATACTATGATTCCATAAGAAAGGAAGTGATGACTGAATGCCTTTCATCCCCACATGTGTGGTCAACAATACCTTGTACCTGTGGGAACTATTTAGCGAAACAAATGTGGGTGCCTGCCCTACTGATTTGTTTGATTATGAGCAGAATTGACATAATTTACATCCATATTAAATAGAATTATGTGAACCACTAAGTCTGAGATGATGCACATGTCTCTGGCAGAGTCCTGCAAGAGTCCAAATGGTTAGGATCCCTTTAATCATGCTCTGTATCAATGCGTGTCTTTTTATTCAGCATCACGTGAGGGGAAAGATGGGAAAGTGGCGCATAAGAATAATAAGCACAATACCCCCAAAATTAGCGGTTAATAAATGATCAGGTCAACAAGGTAGTTTAGTCCAATTTTTTGACACAATCCAGCAATTGAATGACTGGTACCCTAGAGAAGGGAAACATTGTTCAGGAAATGCAGCCTGAAAGCATTTTACCCGCCATTAACTAACGTGGTATATAATACTTTTAAAATCGAAACAATCTAAATGATACAATGTTATCAAGAAGCACAGGATGAAATATTATTATTTATTTATGTTGACCTATTATCTGTCAAATATCTTTCCATTACTGTTTGTGATATTGATGAGTTTTAATTTAACCTTTTCAGCTAGTGATGCAACACCGAAAGCAGGTAAAGCAATTATAAATGTTTACCTTCCTTATTCAAATTCATAATCAATACAATATACAGTAAAATATAACCTTACAAGACCAAGAGGAGTTACTTGCTTGTTAGATATCAAGAGTTAAGATAGTTTATTTATCATATGCACCAGATATGAACTGAAACAATGAAATTCCTACTTGCTGCATCTTTACAGGCACATTAGATGCAACAACAGTAAATGTACAATAAACTATCAGTAATTCTAAGTAAAAACAGCCATGGTAGTGCAAACACCGACATCTATAGCGAAACCATAATAGTGCATAGTCTTTTGGAATTTCTAAAAACATCCTGGAATATGCTTTAACTTAATTTATTTTCACATCATCCACAACTACATTTTTTTAATTAAGTCACCTATTGTTATCTGTTGCAAGTTGTAAAACATATCTTAATAAGTAAAATTTATACTGGTAACGCTATAATTTCCAAAGATGCACTATGCTCATGCAAATCCACATTGGTCAGCAAGACCGTGTACATCCCAATTAGACTGTCAGACTGATTGTCAGTGCGGCCATGTTGTTGACACACACCTTAGCAATTATAGTTTGGAAATGCACTAGCCAGACAATTAGTAAACTACCATTAAAATGTCTAATTAGAAAGCCAATGGTTAATCAAACATTGCAAATCTTACACTGTCTTCAAATAGCACTGAATTTAGATCTTTGATTTATATAAACCAATTAGAAACTTGTCAAAATTATTAAATTAATTTATTTAAAATTGACTGCTATACTGATTAATTATTAACTTATGTTTATGTACTCTTTTCAACAGATCGAAGGAACTCACTATCAGGTAAAGCCATCATGGATATTTATGACTCAGCGGGTCAGGCAGCATATCTGGAGAAAAGGAATAGGTGACATTCCAGGTCGGAATCCTTCTTGAGACTGAAAGATAGAGGTCAGAACAAATCAGGGCCGGTAGCAGATAACCTTGGGAAGGGTGGAGTCCATAATGGTCCATTGTTGGCTGGGGAGGATGTGCAAGCGACAGGGATACAAGGATCCAAACGGTTCCACCCTTCCTGAGGTCATCTGTTGCTGGCCCTGTTTTGTTCTGGCCTCCTCTATCTTTCATTCTGAAGAAGGGTTCCGAACCGAAACATCACCTACTCCTTTATTCCAGAGATGCTGCCTAATCCGCTGAGTGACACCAGCATTCCATCTTCAGTATAAACCAGCATTTGCAGTTCCTTCCAAAGCACATAGGAAATTTATGATGCTGGTTCAAATGCACACTACAAAATTTCAATGAAACACTAAGGAATTACATAATTTTCCATAATCATAAAGATTGATCAGATAATTATTTTGTAGTAGTTCAAACCTATTGAATGAGCAACATATTGATTACCCAACATGGTCAATATCTTGTGTAGGAAAGAACTGCAGATGCTGGTTTAAATCGAAGATAGACACAAAATGCTGGAGTAACTCAGCGGGGACAGGCAGCATCTCTGGAGCGAAGGAATGGTTTCGGGTCGAGCCCCTTCTTCAGATTGCGTCCCCATTCCTTCTCTCCAGATATGCTGCCTGTCCCGCTGAGTTACTGAGTCCAGCTTTTGTGTCTATGGTCAATTTAGTCTCCAGCAACATATACAAGAAGTAACAGTTATCTTTCTTAATGAGGAAACATAGAAAATGGCATGGGAGAAATGACAAAGGTGTGGTTTGGGAATTTTCTTCATTAACACATGTTTGTCATTGCAAAAACTGGGAAAAGATCTGTTCACATTAATGGCACCGGCTTTCATGTCATTAACTCCATTCCACAACACTGTAATTTTGTTGTTGATCACTGTGGCAATAATGTTTAAAGGAAGAACCTGGTTGAATGAAGACTGCTTGAAATTAAGTTACAAAATGCAGACACCTTGAGGCATCTGCACAGATTGGACCAAGACACAATAAGGCTGTTCAAACACACTGGCCCAAAGATTCTGATTGTTTAGCAGACCAGAGATTTCAGCTGTAAAATAAACACGTTAAAATGTGCATCCAATTCGCAATGAACAATTTTGACATCAACAGAGGAAAAGCGTTGCTGTATTAACCTTTGATGTCCACAAGGATGAACAAAGGGTTGAATCAAATATGAAAATAATTGAAATTCAACGAGTTAAACGCTTTCATGTTCTGCAAAAATATAAAAGATACTTTGCTCTCAAGCGCACTATTGACCATTGAGATCTTCTACATCCCAATACAGATGTTAGATTTAACATCTGCTGCAGTGGGTTGTTGATATACATCAACGCAACTTAGTCCAACTTTTACAGGGCGAAAATTGCAAATCCCGGGGAATTGATCAACAGGAGTCAGAATCCTTTTGGTTAAGTTAAGCTCTGAAAATAGGGCAACAATCCATCCTCACAAGATGAGGACTGGACTGCAAGGAAAAGAAATCTTTGAATAAAATTCCAATTGATGTGGACATAACAAATGGTACTGTAGAATTCCAATTGATGTGGACATAATAAATGAGAATGTAGAATATTTTCCCAGCATCCTTTCCATTCAGCTCTGTAAGAATCCTGAAATTTCAATGAGATGTCCCTCATTATACTAAATTCTTGAGAATACAGGCTTCATCGAGTAATTTTTGCATCCTGTGCTCATGTAATTTAGATTGTTATGGGGTTTGATGAGAAGGGAGAAAATGAGCAAATCTTTACATTTCTCAATAGTCTCTAAGAACATATTGAAAAAGATTTTCATTTTGAACTGTCGTACACCGATCAAACATGTTTCTTTCATTTGATTACAGTTGACTACCACTTATACTGATTTGTAATTTTTTTACTCTTTTCAGAAGTTTACAGTATGCCAGAAGCAGGTAAAGTTTCAGTGCATGTTGATTATTTTTATTGAAATGCAGAAGTGACAATTTTGATGAAAGAGTGTATAACAATTTCCCAGCATCCAATCCATCCAGCACTAAGAATTCTGCAAATTTCAATGAGATTTCTCGTCATTATACTAAATTCTTGAGAATACAGGCTTATTGTTGATATGATGTAACACAACAATTTTTGAATTATGTGTGCATGTAGCTTAGATTGTTTTGGAGTTCGATATGAAGAGAAAATGAGCAAATTGTAAACTTTCTCAACATGAAATAAAAGTGTCTAAAAATGTATTGAAAGGGATTTTCACTTTGTACTGCCACACCTGTCACACATGTTATTTTCACTTAATTAACATTGATTAACGCAGTTAATGATTTTTTAATTATTTACTCTTTTCAGAAATGGGCAGTGCATCATCAGCAGGTAAAGTTTCAGTGCATGTTGATTATCTTTATTGGAATGCAGAAGTGCCAATGTTGATGAAAGTGTGTGCAACATTTTCCCAGCATCCAGTCCATTCTGGTACTGTAAGAATTCTGCAAATTTCAATGAGATTTCCCTTCATTATACAAAATTGTTGAGATTATAATTGTTATTATGATAATTTTTACATCTTGCGCTCATGTAACTTAGATTGTTGTGGAGTTCGATGAGAAGAGAAAAAAAATAGCATAAAAAATTTCTCAACATGAACTGAAAGTTGCTAAAAATGTATTGAAAAGGAATTTCATTATGAACTGCTTTCACCTGTTAAACCTATTTTAAAATGTTGATTACAATTGGCTACCACATTTATTGATTTTGAATTATTTAATCTTTTCAGAAGTTGAGAGTGCACCAGCAACAGGTAAAGCTTTAGTACATGTTGATTATCCTTATTGAAATGCATGAGAGAAAATTTTGATGAAAGAGTGTGGAACATTTTCACACCATCCAGTCCATCCAGCACTGTCAGTGTTCTGTAAATTTCAACGAGATTTCCCCTCATTGGTGTGGAGTTTGATAAGACGGAAAACAAGCTCATCTTTACATTTCTCAGCATTTGAAAATCTCTAAAAACATCAAAAAGAATTTTCGTTTTGAACTCTTAGACACTTTCCACCAAGCATTGATTATTCTTTAATGCTGCTGTCCAATTTACATGTGATGCAAATTGTAGTGATTTACTTAATGTTCAATGATTCCAGAAGAAATTAATGAAATCCATAATTTCCTGTAAAAAACATTTTTCCATACGCCAAATTAGTCAAAAAGCCCACCTACTTCCCAACAATATGAAGGATTATTGCCACGTGAAAGGTGTTGATGAGTTATGTCATACTAATCTGATTTACAGCATTGAAAATCATGATTCTCTTGAGAACTTTACAACTATGGTTGGATTGCCTGGTTAATCAATTTCAGATAGCACTAGTCAGTCAGGTACTGGAGCGAAGGAACAAACTGTGTAGGGAAAACTTCTCAAAACTTTTCAAAACCATTCTTACCTACATTTGTTTTATTTTTTTTATTTTTTTAGTATGTTTAAATGTGTGTTTTTAATGTTTCTTTGTGTGTTATGTGTGGGGGGTGGTGTGGGGGGGTAAGGGGGAAACCGTTTCGGCCTACTCTTCGATGGAGAGGCGACTTTTTCAGGTCGCCTCCCCCGTGGCCTAACAGCAGGATCGGCGCGGACTTTCCCGGAGACGCGCTCGGAGCTTCAGCGGCGGGCGCAGCGTGGACTCTCGGCGCGGAGCGGGTGAGACCTCGCTGGAGGGGAGCGCTCCGTTACGCTGGCCCGCGGTAGCCGGCAGCCTGAAGCCGCGGTCTGCAGAACTCCAGCTGGTGCGGCGTCCACAGCCCGGGATCTCACGTTGGGGACCCGGGGGGAAGAAGAAGCTTCCACCGCCGGCCCGCGGCCATCTTCTACCGTATGGACTTACAATCTCCCCTGGAGGGGAGCTTCGACCGCCGGCCCTGCAGACTGCGGTGCTTCCGGCTGCGGCATGGCAGGTACTTTAAAACTTTGACCGCCGGCCTGCGGCCTACACCAGCCTGAAGCCGCGGTCTCTGGTTGGGAAGAGCCGATCCTGGACTCATCTTGACTTTGACTTTGTCCCTTACCATCTGGACGCCCGCAGCAACGGCTGTGGAGGGTGGAGGTCCCGACCACGGGGGAAAATGGAGGAGGACTGGCCAAGCTCTGTGCCTTCCACCACATTGATGAATGCTGTGGTGGATGTTTGTGTAAAATTTTTATTGTGGTTGTGTTCTTTATTACTGAACCGCTGCTGGCAACCCAAATACCACCGACCTTGGTTGTGTGGCAATTAAATTATATCAATCAATTATATCAATCAATTTACTGCCATCTTGCCATTCGATGACCTTTTAGATTAAAGAAAAGTTGATGGCCAGAAGCCTGGGAGGAACTTCTTATACTTTTACAAATCTAGTTAATTTCTGACAGAATAAGATATGAATGATATCCTGCTGGATCTCCCGGTTACTGACCATTTTAACTCCCCGTCCCATGCCCATCCCGACCTGTGTGTCCTGGGCCTCCTCCATTGCCAGTGTGAAGCCTGAGGACAGCACTTCAAATTCCGTTTGGGAAGCCTTCCACCCAATGGTATGAATATCCCTCTCCTGTGCTGCCCCCAGCCTAGAGCACACCCCTTTCTCTCACTATCCTGCCCCTTTCCCCACCATGGTCCCCTTCCACTAATATCCCTCCCTCTTGCTTAACACAGGTATTTCACTCTATGTCCCTCCTTACTGACACTCTTTTAACTCCTTTTCATCTCTAGCCTTTGTTCATGCATCTGCTAATCAAAAACCCCTCACGTATCCACCAATTAATTGCCAACCCTACCACGTTTGCAGCTCCCCCCCACCCCACCCCACCCCACCCCCACACACCCCCCCCACCCCCACCCCACTGAAGCAGGGTCCCAACCCAAAATGTCGCCCATCCACTCCTTCCACAAATGCTGCCTGGCCCACTGAGCTACCCCAGCACTTTGTAATTCCAGCATCTGCAGTCCCTTGTGTCTCGCTGTCAGATATAATCTAGGTCCTTGCTTACAGGCAACCACATCTTACTGAATGTGATTTGATCTTGCTTACTCCACTTGATAGATTATAAACTACCAGAAGTAAGAAATGGTAGATAATCGGTTTATGTTTCTTCAAAAGTAAGCTAAAGAAAAGTGATTAAACAATGATAACACTATCACAACGACATCAAATATAGAAGCAGAATTAGGCCATTCAGCTCATCAAGACTACTCTGCCAAACTATCATGGCCGATCTAATTTTTCCTCTCAATCCCATTCTCCTGCCTTCTCCCTGTAACCTTTGACACCCATCCTAATCAAGAAACCGTTAATCTACACTTTTAAAAAATCCAATGCCTTGGCCTCCACAGCCACCTGTGGCAATGAAATCCATAGATTCACCACCCTCTGTGAAATAAGTTCCTACTCATTTACATTCTAAAGGTAGGTCCTTTTATTCTGAGGCTGCGCCCTCTGGTTCTAGACTCTCCCATTACTGGAATCATCCTTTTGATGTCCACTCTATCTAGGCTTTTCATTATCTGGTAGGTTTCAATAAGATCCCCCCTCATTATTCCAACATACAATGAGTACAGTCCCAGAGCCTTCAAACACTCTTTATACATTAACACAACCATCCCCAGGATTATACCAATTTAACCTCCTCTGCAAGTACAGCACATCCTTCCTGAGATATTGGGCCCAACACTGCTCATAATATTCCAAATGTGGCCTCACCAGCACCTTATAAAGCCATAGCATTACATCCTTGCTTTCGTACCCTCGAAATGAATGTTATCATTGCCTGTAGTAGCACTCCTAAGTCCCTTTCCACCACCAATTTCCAAATCCTTTCCCCATTTAGAAAGTAGTCTATGCCTTTATTCCTTCTAGTGTGTAGAACATTTTCCCAGCAACCATTCAATCCAGTTCTGTAAGAAGTCTGCGCATTTCAATGAGATTTCCCTTCATTATACCAAATTTTTGAGAATAAAACTTATTATGGTAATTTTTACATCTTGTGCTCATTAAACTTAAATTGTTGTGGAGTTTGGTGTGAAGAGGAAATATTAGCAAATCTTTACATTTCTCAACATGAACTGAAAGTCTCTAAAAATGTATTGAAAAGGATTTTCATTTTGAACTGTCTTACACCTGTAAACACATTTTTTAAATTTGATTATAATTGATTTACTGATTTTTTACATTTACACATTTACTGATTTTTTATTATCTACTCTTTTCAGCATTTGAAAGTGTAAACGCAGCAGGTAAAGCTTCAGTGTGTGTTGATTATTTTTTATTGTAATGCAGATGTATGAATTTTGCTGAAAGATTCACTATCAAACCCATGACTGTACGCTTTCCCACACAGTACTCCATTTGCCAACCCTTGGTCCACTCTCCCAACCTGTGTAAGTCCTTCTACAGCCTTCTAGCCTCCTCCTCACTATCACCTACCCCTCCACCTATCTTTGTATTATCCACAAACTTGGCCACAAAGCCATCAATTCCATCATATAGATCATTAACATGTAACATGAAAAGTAGTGGACACAACACCAAACCCTGCAGAACATCACTCATCTCTGGCAGCCAACCAGACAAGTCCCCCTTTATTCCCACTAGTTGCCGTCTGTCAGTAAGCCAATCTTCTATCCATGCTAGTGCCTTACCTCTAATTCCATAGGCCCCTATCTTGTTTAGCAGCCTCATATGTGGTCTCTTCTGAAAATTGAAGTAAAAACATCCACTGACTCTTCCTTGTCTATCTTGCTTGTTATCTCCTCAAAAAACTCCAACAGATTTGTCAGGCAGGATCTCCCCTGCTGACTTTGGCCCATTTTATCATGTGTTTCCAAGGACCCCAAAGCCTCATCCTTAATAATGAACTCTATGTTACCAACCACGGAGGTCAATCTAACTAACCTATAATTTATTTATTTTGCATCACTCACTTCTTAAACAGTGGAGTTACATTTGTGATTTTCCAGTCCTCTGGAACCAATCCCGACTTTGCTGATTTTTAAAAATATTACTACTAATGGCTCCACTATCTCTAACGCTTCCTCTTTCAGAACCCTGGGTTGTAGTGCATCTGCGTCCAGGTGACCTATCCACCTTCAGACCTTTCAGCTTCCCAAGCACCTTCTCCTCAGTAATAGTGATACAATGCTAGTATTTATGCAATGCTTACTTTAACAGAAGGAATTATCTTGTTTCCTTCTAATGTTCCCTTTCCAATGTTCTCCCCACTAACACTCAGTCCAAACTTGAATAAGAATATCAGGGTGAAGAACAAACTACCAGCATGTCTGCTGTTATTGTCAAAAGCATCCAAACCTCATCTTCATGAGAGGAGAGGTGAAATTATTTGATGAAAAATGTTATACTATCATTACTTATTTACACATTTCTCTATTGTTATTAGCTGAACTAAAATGTAATGATTATCTTACTGCAAGTCATGGGACATTTACAAGTCCCAATCATCCAAACCAATATCCAACCAATTCAGAATGTATCTGGTACATTAGTACAAGCAAGGACAAAAGGATATCGGTAATTTTCACCACAATTGAGTAAGTAATAATCTTTTCATATTCTCTTAACTGTAAATAATGTCAGGCACATCTAAAGCCACATAGAGTAGGGTTTTAAGCTACCAGTGATGGTACGTGCTGCATATTGCCACCTCTAAAAAGTTAGAAATTAGATATTCAAACTTTTAGAATTTTAATTTTTTTGCATTTCAATTTTAAATGAGATTAGATTTTAGTTATTAGTTTATTAAATTAGAAGCTGTTCGATCACAAAATCAAAGCAGAAGAGAGGGGTTTATTGATGGAAAAATATTGTTGATAAATGTAGCTCATTTTTTATTGATAGGCACACAGGCACCCTTTGTCCACATAAGAGCAAGCTATGATGTTCAAATTAGTGAGGAAAACTCATCCTCTCATCCTGCTTTATCCCCAAATTACTTTAGGAATGCCAACATGAAACATCACCGATCCATGTTCTCCAGAGATGCTGCCTTACCGGCTGAGTTACTCCAGCACTTTGGGTCCTTTTTTACTCTCTCATCAATATTTGTTGTAGCAATAGAAAACATTTTCAATGGATTCGACAATATAACATTCCTGAAAGCACAACATTCATTTAAGTTTGTTCTCTCCAGAGAAGCTGTCTGTCCCGTTGAGTGACTGCAGTCTATCTTTTTTAAATTTATTAGAAGCAAGTGTACAAAAATATAACCAGCGGCATTTGACATAATACAGTCCTACCCCTGTCCCACTTAGGAAACCTGAACGGAAACCTTTGGAGACTTTGCGCCCCACCCAAGGTTTCTGTGCGGTTCCCGGAGGTTGCAGGTGGTTGCCGGAGGTTGCAGGTAGTGGAAGCAGGTAGGGAGACTGACAAAAACCTCCGGGAACCTCCGGGAACCGCACGGAATCCTTGGGTGGGGCGCAAAGTCTCCAGAGGTTTCCGTTCAGGTTTCCTAAGTGGGACAGGGGCATTATTGTACAGCCTCAATTTTGACTTTTAGCTATAGTTAAGAGAAAAGAGAGAAAAAGCAAGAGAGAGAAAAAGTGGAATGTGGAAGGATAGAACCCCTAGACTACCAAAGTGGTGTAGCCAAAGAGTGAGCAAGTAAAAGAAATAAGGAAGACGTAGAGAAATAAAAAGACAAAAACAGAAAGAAAAAAAAGTGATGATATACCTGCCTCGCATTCCTCCGCACCCATCACCCAACCCTGAATTAGGTTTAACTCCAAACTTCTGTTGTACCATACTATCCTTGACATAAATCAATGAATGGTGTCCATGTCTTCGAAAAATGCTCTGGTTTTTCTGCTCAGACAAGTCTAATATTTTCACGATACAGCATCTCAGACACGTTTGTAATCCACATTTTAAGAGTAGGGACAGATGTATGTTTCCAAAATTTGAGAATTAGTTTTTTCGCCGTTATCAGGCCATAATTGAGGAAATAATGATAGCTCAAAGCAGGCTACTGACGTACCTAGAATAACCAATTCCCTGTCGGGGTCCAATTTTGTTTTTAGTGTTTTGGAGAGAATTTCAAAAATTCCTCTCCAATAATTATGTAATTTTATGCAAGGGGCGAAGGAATGTGTTATAGTTGCTTCTTGAAGGAGACATTTATCACAAATAGGAGATACATTTGGAAAGATCTTATTCAGTTTAGACTTTGAGTAGTAGAGTCTATGCAGTATTTTACATTGAATTAACGTATGTCTAACGTTAATCGAACAATTGTGTATATATAAAAGGTTATCTTCCCATCTGTCTTTTCGAGTATTTAGGCCTAGTTACTCTTCCCAGGCTCTTCTAATTGCTTCTGATGATGGGATTTCTATATTTAAAAGGGTGTTATACAAATATGATGTTAACTTGTTTGACTCCGAATTTCTATTCAGTGACTGCAGTCTATCTTTGATTTAAACCAGCATTTGCAATTCCTTCCTACACATTCATTTAAGTATCTCATTACTAAATGCACCTCGCATTTTTTAGTAAAAATCGCAGAAAACCGCACAATAACATTTTGAAATGCAATATTCATTGGTACAAGTTCATCCTCAGATACATAACAATTTGAACACTGAAGCTAGATACAGAGTGCTGGAATAACTCAATGGGTCAGGCAGCATCTCTGGAGAAAAAAGGATAAGTGATGTTTTAGGCCGGGACCCTTATTCAGACTCCTTCTTCAGGGTCCCGACCCATCCTTTCTCTCCTGAGATGCTGCCTGACCCACTGAGTTACTCAAGCTTCAGTGTTTACCAGCTTCTGTAGTTCCTTCCTACACATGATTTGAACACTCCTGCACTACCTGCTTTTTGCATTTCCTGTCAAGAGAATGAGGTGCATTGCCGTCAGTTTGCTCGTCATAAATATAAAATCATGGGTAGAATGAAACCAGTCCATTTTCATATTGAGTAAAAAATTCTTCTGTCTGAACTTATCAATGGGTAAAAGAGTTGCTACAGTTGAATTCACTCAGGAGATGATCGAAATCTGATAACTTCCCTATTAAGTCCAATAATTTCTTAAGTGTATAAGGACAGAGCAAGCCAACTCACTAGCCCATTTTCATTTCATGCTTCATTATTTTTTAACATTTTTAGTTGCCATCTGTATGTTTCAATATGTGTTGCACATGTTATTAAATAAAATGAGATTTTTACAATTAAAATTATGACTGCAAGATACCTTTTCAAGCTATGATCATTCTCTCCACAGCATGGATGTTTCACAAGATTGCACAAATAACTATATAGAACTATATGATGGGTCTTCGTTAGATTCTCCTGTGCTTGCAACAATATGCGCTGGATTAAATATACAATTCACGTCATCATCCAACAATATGATAATTACTTTTGCAGCCGATTCTCATTCAATTGGACGTGGATTTAGTGCAGAATACAAAACTGTGGAATAGTATGCTTGTCTTACTCAATGTGTTGTTCACAATGCAATGATACCAATCTTAAATGTAGTTTCAGTGAACTATTAGGGGTTTACAAAGAATTCCATCTGTTGTGCTTCATAGAAATTAATCCATTTTTAATTGCATTATTGAACATTGAAGCAGGACTTTAAGTGACACCATTTTCCTCCAATGCTTCTCTCTGAAGTAGAATCATATCATTCACATCCTTGATTTTATTTTTGACATTGAGATTTGTCACAGTGTATGTATCATTGTATCATTAAGACAATCTATTCCCACTTGCATGACATGCCTGACACTCTTTTTGCCTCACTCCTCTTCTGCTGAAACCTTCATTCATCAATTTGTTAATAGGCCAGGTAATCAAATACATTTCTCATCAGCCTCCTTTGCTCCACCTTCTGTATATTTGACATCAGTCAAAATGCTGTGGGTCATATCTTAACTCATCCATGTCTAGGTCATCCATTTTGCTGGCTTATTTTTGCTTCCAGATTTGCAAAGCTATTTGTGGTGCTATTTGCAGTGAAAACTATACCTGTAAATGCCTGCAGCCCTATAACCATGCAAGATATTGGTTGTCTTAAAATGCAGCCCCCTCAAACATCCCTGTACCTCTCCTGCTGGCAGACACTCATCCAAATGCCTTAACTCTGGAATTCCCTCCTCAAAATCCCAATTTTCCACATTTAAGTCAATCCTAAAACATATTGCAGTGATCTATTCTTTACTATTCCTCATTTCCACCTATGGCTTAATGTTAGCTTCTTTATGATGCTCCTGTGAACATTCTTGCCACCTTAAAGGTGTGAGGTTCATGCATGTTGTAACAATGTTGTCATTCATGAATGCACAAGTGCAAGACTCTGATCTAGACAGGACACTTCAGGTCACACTTGCTAAACTCCCTTCACCCTCAAACACCGTCACCTGGATGACTCCCTTCCTGTGCTTTACAGATCTCCCATATTGTTATTTGATAAAAAGCCACTCCAATAACAGAGCAAGGTATGTGGGAGCATGTGCCAGAGTGATATGATCAAGCAGAAGGGAGAACATAGTCATATAAAGAGATATGCTTGCAGATGATAGTTGGGGTGTCTGGGGATCAATGGAGGTTCACTGGCAAGTGCAGATTCTTAATTGAGGGACTACAGAGTCTTGAGAAAAAGTGCTTGCTGACACAGAGTTCTGGAACTCAGAGTGGGAATGCATTGCAAGAAGCAATAATTGGCCACTTAGCTTATGAAGTATATCCACTTACATACTGAATAAAACACATGGTAAATACCTTGCTTGCCAATTAATCCCTTAAAACATCGCAAAGAATGGTGGGTGACTGGATGATGCAGCCAAGTGCAGTGTTGGTGGCAGATATGATAGTAACATTCAGGAGGGTTTTAGATAGGCACATTGATATGCAGAGAATAGAGGGGTATGGATCATGTTCTGTTCTGCTTGCCATCCAAACAGATCAGATAATATTATAGATAAATACGATTAAGTCAAACTCAAGTGCAAAAGATGGAGCAAAGTGTAAGATTGTGATTGTATCGGATCATAGTAAATCCTTCTGATAATAGAGCATGCAAAGTGTTGCCATGCTCCAGCGCCAGATGAGATTAGTCAGCACAGACACTGTGTGCTATACTTCTCTACGTTTCATGTTCCAACAATACCAGTTTCCAGATCCTTGCCATCTCAGCAAAGCACAGCAAATCAAGAAATGAAGTTTACACTCACTTCTCTAATTATGAGTGAGTTTGATTGTTTAAAGACTGCATGAAATTTAATTATTTCAAATTAACAATAAATTAAATATTATATAATTACATAGTAGCTTTGAAATTGTAATTATTTAAAATATCATGCAGGCTCACAATTCACTTAGAAAACAAATTCATTTGACATTGATCCTGCCTTTGATGATTTTCATCCATATTGAAACTGCGGATGAAACGACGGTGACTGTGAGGCATCAGTCCTGGAAAATCAGTCACTAAATGCATGTTATAAAAACATATATAGTTTTTTGTTCTTTTACAATTTATGTACATAACAGTCACAAAATCGTCAATTATGTTAATCAATGGTATATCATGTGTAATATGAAACCTAACAGCTGGTCAAAATTATTGAATGATCAAAATTAAGACAAGCACCTTAAGTTGCTTCATCGTGATTCTCAATGAATTTATGTTGATAATGTAATTGTTAACCTAAATAAATCATAAACATTTACAACTATTCCAGTATCTCAGCACTGCTGTCTTTAATGTCCTTTGTTGACATTTTTTGAGAATTGTTGTATTCATTTATTTAATCTTGAATTAACTCAGGGAATTAAAAAAAAACACACATATTGCTAAAATAGATGGCTTCTTACAACCAGAAAAGCAGTAAATGTGTGTATCAAAAATTCCTTTCCTGAATTTCATCAGAACCATTTGCCTACATAGTTCTCATGAGTACCAAAACTGACTGAATACTAAGACTGCAGAGTTTTAAGGTCTAGTTTCCCAGTCTAGCTTTTTTTTTTAATTGCACGATATCCACCTGGTCGGCAGTGAGTAAGGAAATTCTACCAAGAAGATGACATCTGAGTCTTTTTAGACTTTAGACTTTACAAACAGCATGGAAACAGAATCACCCCATACACTTGTATTATCCTTCACACTAGGGACAATTTACAATCTACAGAAGCCAATTAAACCTATAATCCTACATGTATTTGGAGTGTGGGGGGAAACTGTAGCACCCAGAGGAAACCCACATGGTCACAGGGAGAATATAGTCAAAGAGTCATAGAGTCATCGAGTGATAGTGTGGAAAGAGGCCCTCCGGCCCAACTTGCCCACATGTCCCAGCTATACTATCCAATCTGCCTGCGCTTGGTCCATATCCCTCCAAACCTGTCCTATCCATGTACCTGTTTAACTGTTTTTTAAACGATGGGGTAGTCCCAGCCTCAACTACCTCCTCGGGCAGCTAGTTCAATACACCCACTACCCTTTGTGTGAAAAAATGGAAAACTACGTACAGATAGTACCCATAATCAGGAACAAAGCCGGGTCTCTAGCGCTGTAAGGCAGCAACTCTACAGCTGCGCCACTTTGCCGCCCATTAAGTCCATCTATTTTTTTCCATGCACTCAAAGATTCACCATGAACTGAATGAAATAGTTTCTCCTCAACTCAGTCTTGAATGGTCTGCCTTTTTGAGCATTTGAATGTCCATTAAAGTGTCTGAAGGCAGTGGGAAACACCTTGATCTTGAATCTGGTGGTATGTATTTTCTGCCTAATGGGAGAGAGGAGACGGCAGAATGACTAGGGTGTGATAGTCCTTAATTCTTTGCTGCTTCAACATGGTTGGACCAGGATAAGTAGTTGGTGATAGTTACACTTAGGAACACACAGCTCTCAACCATCTCTACTTCAAGCACCACTGATAAAGTCAGGGGCAACCACTCCTCCCTGCTTCCTGAAGTCAATAACCATCTCCTTCATTTCATTGATGTTGAGAGAGAGGTTGTTTTCTTGCAAGCAGACACGATAACAATATTTAAGAGCCAGTTAAACAAACAGGTTGACAAGTTGGAAAGGGTGCAGAGAGGATTTTGACAGAACTCAAGGGTCTGAACTATAAGGAGCGGTTGAGCAGGCTAGGACTGTTTTCCGAGGAGAGTAGGTAGATGAGGTGTTATCCTATAGAAGTGTACAAAATCGTGAGAGGAATAGATTGGGCAAACGCACAGAGTCTCTTGCCCAGAGTCGGGGAACCGAGAACCAGAGGACATAGGTTTAAGGTGAGGTGGGAAAGATTTAATAGGAACCTGAGGGGAAACATTTTTTACATAAAGGGTGGTGGGTATAGGGAATTAACCATGGGAGGAGGTCGTTGAGGCAGGTACGATCGCAATGTTTAAGAAACATTTAGACAATTACATGGACAGGTTAGGTTTCGAGGGATATGGGTCGAATGCAGGCAGGTGGGACGAGTGTAGATGG
The DNA here is from genome assembly GCF_010909765.2 of Amblyraja radiata. Classification (NCBI taxonomy): domain Eukaryota; kingdom Metazoa; phylum Chordata; class Chondrichthyes; order Rajiformes; family Rajidae; genus Amblyraja; species Amblyraja radiata. The sequence goes on from NC_045970.1 coordinate 23,072,101, forward strand.
GACATATGGTCAGTGTAGGCAAGTTGGGACCGATGTGCCTGTTTCCATGCTGTATGACTCCATTAATGGATGGAGATAGAACACATGCAAGCAGATGGGATTAGTTTCAATTAACATCAGGTCGTGGTTCGAAGCACTTATTCCCAAGCTGTACTGTTCTGCTGGCCGTGTTCTTTCATTGGAATTCAGAAAAGAAAAGGAAAGCATGGGAGGGATGCATAGAATCAAAGGAATGTCTGTGATCAGATGAAGCCCAGGAGACACTGAATAAGACATATTATAGTGCGACCAGCTGTGAGGATGATGAAGGCTTGATAATTACTGGTGACCTGAAACATTAACACAATTTCTTTCCTTGCCAGCTGTTGTCTGATCTGTTGTGTATTTCCAGCATTTTCAAATTCTATTGTATATTAATATAAGGAAGTCTCAATACATTAAAATAAAAACAGATTAGATTGTGTCATGCTTTGAAAATGCTTTATTGACTTTTTTTTAAATCACAATTTTATTATGCATTGAGTTAATTGAAACAGAAACAAATGGACAAATAAATTCAAATGACATCCATGTTCTGGTTAGGAATTGTGACAGATGACATTATAATTAAACAATAAACTCAATCTCCAAGCTCATTGCTTCAGTGAATCTTAGAATTAATTTTGATCAGGTTTTGAATTTTGTTCATGCAAGTAAGTTTGTTGTGTCATTGGTTATCTGGATTAGATTCGATCAGATTCATTATTGATTGAAAGTGTCACTTCACAGTAGAATTCTGCATACTGCACTTAAGCCCGTTCTGTTCCAGATTCCTGAATAGTTTTAGCATTGCAGCAGCCAATGGTGAAACAATTACAAACAGAACCAGCAGAGGTAGGATAAATGGAAAATTAAATTAGATATTCGTCTCATCAGCCTCGTCCACTTCTTTTTTCAGACCTGAAAGACATTGCAGTTTATTATTTGCAAAGCAGTAACTCTGCTGTTGGTGGAACTACAAAATGAAAAGTTTTCAGTGAAGTATTTAGAAAATACCATGCTTGTCTCACCTGCACCTTAATGTGTTCAATCTTTCTTCAGTTCAATTGGTCCCAACGTAACATCGACATTTCCCTTTGAAGAAGCTGTGGCCCTCCTTTGCCGAGTCATGCACCCACGGTAACAGCGGGAGGAGTAATCATAAGCCTCGCATATCACAAGTTTACAACGGAGATAGACTGAGGAATGTGCGTTTAAGAATTTAAAGGCACTGAATGTAAATCGGGCAATATTGTTGGCTGGTGAGGGATATGTGGCGTAGGTCTCATCCCTTACACACCTGTAAAATAAATATTTCAAGGTTAATTTCATGAGAAACCCCAGCCAAAGCAGAGTTTCAATGCGTTAAAATGAATCACTGTATCACTGCTAAAAAAAATTGGGAATGCTCAATGCAGTATGGGAACAAGTTAGGTAGCAAAATGCGGTTCAGTCTTTGATAAGGTGCCACACGGGACTCTGCTATGGAAGATGAAAGCCCACGGTACTAAAGGGCAGGTACTAGCACGGATAGCAGGTTGGTTGGAGGCAGAGGGCAATGAGTGGCAATAAAGGGACCTTTTCTGGTTGGCTGCCAGTGACAAGCGGAGTTCCGCGGGGTTCGGTGCTGGGGCCGCTGCTCTTCACGTTGTATGTTAATGATTTGGATGAGGGGATTGAAGGCTTTGTGGCCAAGTTTGCAGATGATACGAAAATAGGTGGAGGGGCAGGTAGCGTAGAGAAAGCAGGGACTGTGCAGAAGGACTTGGACAGGTTGGGAGACTGGGCAGAAAAGTGGCAGATGGAATATAATGTAGCAAAGTGTTGAGTCATGCATTTTGGTAGAATAAAGGCGTAGACTATTTTCTAAATGGGGAGATAATCCAGAAATTGGAGGTGCAAAGGGACTTCGGAATTAAAGGACGTTCTTTTAGGAAGGAGATGAGGAGTCATTTCTTTAGTCAGGGGGTGGTGAATCTGTGGAATTCTTTGCCACAGAAGGCTGTGGTGGGCAAATCAGTGGATATTTTTAAGGCAGAGATAAGTAGATTCTTGATTCACTGTATCAGAGGTTATGGGGAGAAGGCAGGAGAATAGAGTGTGGAGGGAGAGATAGATCTGCCATGATTGAATGGCGGAGTAGACGATGGGCCGAATGGCATAATTCTGTTCCTATCACATGATCTTATGATCTGAAGATGAATAGTTTTAATTTTAATTTTTAGTTTTAGCTTTTAGTTTTAGTGAAAGTGTGGAAACAGGCCCACCCAGTCCATGCCGAACAACGATCACTCATATACTAATTCTATATTAGTCAAGTTTTGCAGCCTATACATTAGGTGCAATTCACAAAAGCCAATTAACCTACAAAACTGTACTTTGGTATATGGGAGGAACCTGGAGAAAACCACATGGTCACAGGGAGAACATTCAATCTCCATGCAGACAGCACCCATAGTCAGGATCGAACTCGGGTCTCAGGCACTGTAAGGCAGCAAATCTACCGCTTCACCACTGTGTCGCCCAGTGTTATAAAAAGTGTTATATTTTTGTTCAAAGAATCAGGGAGAGAAACATATGCTCGCAGACACAACTCCAAAAAGGGCACAGAAGTTTGTGAAATTTGGGGGACATGCATGTATTGTTCACTTACAGTTGGAGGGCAGGTTGAGAAAGTAATTTAACAAAAAGCATAGTTGACTTTATGCATGAACACATCGAATAAAAGAGCAAGGAAGTATGCTGAATCTTTATAACATTTTTGTTTAATTAGAACATGCCCATATTCTGCAAAGATATTATTGCTTAGAAGGAGCTGTAGAAGAGACCTACTTGAATGATTCCAGGAAAGAGGGGCTTGAGTTCTGTGGGATAGATGGGAAACCCTGGGGTTGTTCTCTTTGGATAGAGGAGGTTGTGAGGACATCTGTGTGACTGACTCACACAGATGTACACAATGGGTGCTGCAATTCTAATTTGTGACCTTGGATAATTAGTTTGGAAGATTACTTTTTAAGCTTATCCTCTTCTTCTTGCGTATGGCACGCACGGCCTAAAGTTGTAGGACAACTTGTTCTATTTGATCTTACTTGATTGTGCATGCCAGGTTGATTGCATTCGTCGAAACGGGGCGGACCACGTGAAGGTTGCAAACTCCCACCCCACAAACTTATCCCAAACTTACCCATTCTTGATTAGATCATAAGTCATTGATGTTGAGGTGACATTATCGGGCGCCGCTGTGCAGGTATCCACAAACACTTTAAGAGAAGTATCAGAAGTGTACAGGTTAACCTGCACAAACAGATTCTGCTGAAGATCTACACAATAAGGCGAATCTGACACTGGTGTGACAAATGATGATGAATCATAGAACATCATGCTAGATCTAAACGAGCCAGTTTGTGTTATGTTATCAAATATTCCATTTCCAGAGTTATTGTTTACCAAATACATTATGTTAACCATTGTATCTTGTTGCATTTCACAACCAATGTTGATCTGTAGGTATTGTGCATGAATTATAGTCGATCCAGAAAGTGAAGATTGGATGGTGTTGGAATAAACAATGTTACCGTTCTGTACCTATGAAACAGAATGAAGAATAAAAGTCAAATGTTATTTTGCGCACAATATGATCAAAATGAGATTTTTTGAATTAAAAATTTGCAAATTTGTGTTTGGTAATCTGAAGTACAATTCGTCAAGAGAAAAAGTTACAGGTCTGTAGGATTAAACTGCACACAACTTCAACACTGAATCTTTTAGGGAGGGAAAAGATGTGAAGAATCTTGCTTTTTTTCAGTAGCAAGGAACTAGAGATGGGCACCAATAGCAGCTTAAAATAAAAATATTGAACAAGTTGTGAAAATGACTACAGATAGATGATTCCTTTTCAATTATCCTGTCCAGTGGTAGAAGTGCAGTTTAAGGCTAGGCGACCGTTCTGCTGAACTCTTGCGATCTGTCCGCCAAGGCCTGCTGGATCTCTCAATTGTTAACCATTTTAACTCCCCTTCCTATTTCCATACTGACCTTTGTCCTTGGCCTCCCTCTTTGCCAGAATGAGGCCACAGGCAAACTGGAAGAGCAGCACCTCATGTTCCACTTGGGTAGCAACCCATTGGTATGAAATTCTTCAATTTCAAGTAATACTGCCTCCAACCTCCTCTCATTCCCCTGCCACCCCTCCCAACACCAAAATAGGTGCACATCAATTTCCTACCATCCCAGTCACCCTGCTCCTTTTCCTTTCTATATGCTTATATCCCATCCCCCTATCTCATATTTCTTTATCCCCTCCACTCCAATCTAATCTCCTGTATCTTTTTAACTTTATGTCCTCCCTCAACCTTTACATTTCACTCACTCTCTGCTTCTTTATTTACCTAACACCTTTGTCTGCCTTTCAGCTCTGGGCCTGTCAATTATCGGACATGTTATTCTGTATCTAACCATCATATTGTTTCAGAGGCCACTCAAAATAATAACCAAATTGTAAATGCTGCATCAATGAAATCAATATTTTTTTTAAATGCGTGAACTGAAAATTACTAAACTGTTGTGTATTTTTCACATTTGGGGGGCAAACCTTACCATGGGATTTATTTTAACTTTTTCCCGCCTTTTCTATTTTGATAAATAAAAAATTGGCTATGGATTTATTAAAAATGACTGTCAAGCCATAATTGTAAAATTTCAAATGGAATTTCAAATATTGCTGTCTAATTTCACCTTTACTCTTCAGGTGCAAAGCTGTTTTTTAACTTCTGATGATCAATACAGATTATCTTTACCAGAGTCACAGCAATGCTAATATGAAGTACATCCATATAGTACAATGAAGAACTCATTGCTTTACTATGGGACTGATTACAGACATTAAGTAAATGTTTCATCAAATTAATAAAATGTTTTTAGAGGTCAACCTTTCTGAATAACATTCGACTTATAAAACCTCTGACAATGTGCACATCAACAAATACATAAGACATGTATTAATGAAAAGGGAAAGAAAGTTTAGGAAAAGTTAAGAAAGACACCAGAATTAACAGGACAGAAAGCTCACAAAGGGATAGAAGAGAATGGCCAAGTGAAATAGGAATTGATGTGAAAGGTGAGGTGAGTAATGGATTAAAAGTATTATATATGAATGTGTGAAGTATAAGAAGTAAAGTGGATGAGCTTGAAGCTCAGTTAGAGATTGGTAGATATGACATTGTGGGGATTACAGAAACATGTCTGCAGGAGGATCAAGACTGGGAACTGAATATTTAGGGTTATACGTCCAATAGAAAGGACAGGCAGGTGGGCAGAGGGGGTGGGTTAACTCTGTTGGTGGGGGATGAAATTCAGATCCTTGCGAGGGGTGACATAGGGACTGATGATGTAGAGTCGCTGTGGATAGAATTGAGGAATTGTAAAGGTAAGAAGACACTAATGGGAGTTATCTACAAGCCCCAAACAGTAGCCTGGATATAGGGTGCAGGTTGCAGCAGGTGTAACATTGGCATGTAACAAAGGTAATGCCACTGTGGTTATGGGAGATTTCAATATGCAGGTAGACTGGGAAAATCAGATTGGTTCCGGACCCCAAGAAAGGGAGTTTGTAGAATGGATTCTTAGAGCAGCATGTACTGGAGCCGACCAGAGAAAAGGCAATTCTGGATTTAGTGTTGTCTAATGAACCAGATTTAAGAAGGGAACTCGAGGTAAAGGAACCGCTAAGAGGTAGTGACCATAATATGATGTTTTAAACTGCAATTTGAGAGGAAGAAGGTTAAATCAGAAGTGTCAGTGTTGCAGTTGAACAAAGGGTACTATGAAGGCATGAGAGAAGAGTTGGTTAAAGTCGACTGGAAAAGGATCCTAGCAGGAATGACGATGGAACAGCAATGGCAGGAATTTCTGGCCATAATCAAGAAGATGCAAGACCATTTCATTCCAAAGAGGAAGAAAGATTCTAAGGGGAGTAAGAGGCAACCGTGGCTGACAAGGGAAGTTAGGGATGGAATAATACTAAAAGAAAAGGTGTATAACAAAGCAGAGTAGCGGGAAGCCAGAGGATTGGGTAACTTTCAAAGGACAACAGAAGGTAACAGAAAGGGTAATACGGGGTGAAAAGATGAATTACGAGGGTAAGCTGGCCAAGAATATAAAGAAGGATAGTAAAAGCTTCTTCAGATATGTTAAGAGAAAAAGATTAGTAAAGACAAATGTGGGTCCCTTGAAGGCAGAAACAGGTGAAATTATTATGGGGAACAAGGAAATGGCAGAAGAGTCAGTCTTCACTAAAGAAGACACAAACAATCTCCCAGATGTACTAGAGGACAGAGGATCAAGGGAGACAGAAAGAAAGACCATCAAGGGAAAAGAGGATCAAGGGGAAATTTACATTAGGCGGGAAATAGTATTGGGTAGACTGATGGGACTGAAAACTGATAAATGACCAGGGCCTGATGGTCTGCATCCCAGGGTACATAAGGAGGTGGCTCTAGAAATTGTGGATGCATTGGTTAAAAAAAAAAAATGCAGATGCTGGAAAAATGGATGATAGACAAAAATGTTGGAGAAACTCAACGGTTGAGGCAGCATCTATGGAAGGGTCTTGAACCAAAACGTCACCTATTCCTTTGCTCCATAGATGCTGCCTCAACCGCTGAGTTTCTCCAGCATTTTTGTCTACTGTGGATGCATTGGTGATCATTTTCAAATGTTCTATAGATTCAGGATCAGTTCCTTTGGATTGGAGGGTGGCTAATGTTATCCCACTTTTCAAGAAAGGTGCGAGAGAGAAAACGGGGATTATAGACCAATTAGCCTGACATCGGTGGTGGGGAAGCTGCTGGAGTCAATTATTAAAGAAGTAATAACGGCTCATTTGGATAGCAGTATTGGATTGGTCAAAGTTAGCATGGATTCACGAAGGGGAAATCGTGCTTGACTAATCTTTTCGAATTATTTGAGGATGTGACAAGTAAAATGGATAAAGGAGAGCCAGTGGATGGAGTGCATCTGGACTTTCAGAAATCCTTTGATAAGGTCCCACACAGGAGGTTAGTGGGCAAAATTAGAGCACATGGTATTGGGGGTAGGGTATTGACATGGATAGAGAATTGGTTGGCAGACAGGAAACAAAGAGTACGAATAACCGGGTCCCTGTCAGAATGGGAGGCAGTGGCAAGTGGAGTGCCACAATGCTCGGTGCTGGGGCTGCAACTATTTACAATATATATTAATGATTTTGATGATGGAATCAAAAGTAACACTAGCAAATTTGCAGATGACACAAAGCTGGGTGGCAGTGTGAACTGCTAAGAGGATGCTATGAGGTTGCAGGATGACCTGGACAGGTTGAGAGAGTGGGCAGATGCATGGCATATGCAGTATAATGTAGATAAATGTGAGGTTATCCACTTTGGCGGCAGGAACAAGGAGGCAGATTATTATCTCAATGGTGTCAGATTAGGAAAAAGGGAAGTGCAACAAGGCCTGGATGTCCTTGTTCATCAGTCACTGAAAGTAAATATGCAGGAACAGCAGGCAGTGAAGAAAACTAATGGCATGACTTGACTGTCGGAGGCGTGACTGTCATATGAGGAAAGATTGGAAAGATTGGGCTTGTATTCACTGAAATTTAGAAGGATGAGAGGGTATCTTATAGAAACATATAAGAGTAACATCTCCTGTGCTTTTAATTTCCAATCAGGGATACCGATTACCTCACCAGACTAACAGAGATGCTGAAAGCACAACAAATGGGATTGATTTACCATGGGACTGATATACAATATATAAACATTTTGTCAAATAATCAGTGATTTTTGTGGAAAGACAGGACCGGCAGCACAGTACCACAGTGGTAGAGTTGCTGCCTTACAGCGCCAAAGACCCAGGTTCGCTCCTGACTGGGTGCTGTCTGTACGGAATTTGTATGTTTTTCCCGTGACCTGCATGGATTTTCTCTGGGCTCCTGGTTTCCTCCCACACTCCAAAGGCATACAGATTTGTAGATTTATTACTCTTTGGTAAAAAATTGTAAATCATCGCTAGTGTGTAGGATGGTGCTAGATCCGCTGGTCGGCGCAGACTCGGTGGGCCGAAAGGCCTGTTTCCGTGCTGTATCTCTAAACTAAAGTAAACTAAACAGTATGTAAACATCTTGTCAAATAATCAATGAATTTTTAGGACAAATATCCTGAATAAAAATTCAATTATAAAATGCTTGTGAATGTGCAGACCAAGAAGTTTATAAGAATGATTGACAGTAAATAATACTGACCTATAGTAGTTGTGTAAAGGCCACAATATCCTAGAGAGAAAGAAATTAGTAATTTAAATTATTCAGTGTCTTTTATCAAGTTGCTTCTAGTCATACTCAGAAATATTATTCAGACACATGGCAGAAAATGCCAAGTTCAGTTCTGACTGAAAGGGGATGAGCAAGTTCACAACAGTAGTCAGGAAACTTCCTAGTGGTGTCAGATGACTGTCACAAATAGCACTCACAGCAAATGCTTCCCTACCCTGCCCGCCAGCAAACCCTGCCCTAATGCCTCACAAACCTCACAAAGTCTTAAATTCAGCAATGATTATACTCAGGGAAGGTTGGAGAACAAAAGAGAGAGGCCACCCTGCTTCTCCATACCAGAATTTGTGGAAACAAACAGGTTTCACCAACACAAACCATTTCCATCAGTTTTATCAAACCACTCCAATCTTTCCTTCTGTCCTGATACATGGATAATATAAGCAGTAAAAGAGGAAAAATCTGCTCTTTACTTTGAAAATGTGTTATTCAGGTAACATATGGTTGAAGCTTGATCTTAAAGGCATACATTTATTTTCCAGTTGAAATTAGTCTAGGATCTCATGAAGGTCTCAATACTGACATAGGAAAACTGTCTGAAGAAGGGTCTCGACCCGAAATGTCACCTATTCAATAGGTGATTAAATCAATTATAGATCCACCAATTTCCCCCCTTTCCCTGGTGGTGACAATTAAAATACTAGATTCTAGTTTATGTACAAAACATAATTTATGCTCTATAATTTGAAAGAAGTTGAAGGAATTATGTCCTAGTGTGGAGTAGCTGGATGGAATACAGCCAAATGTAACGGTGTGCAGTGATCCAAATTGCTGTATCCACGTGCATTGTGAAATTCCACAACTTCCTACAATTACAATCATGAAACATTATTTATTAATTGTCATTTTGTGTGTTTGAATGAATCAGCTGCAGTTGGGGATTTAGTGGAGCAAGCAGTTGATTTCCCAAATGTCTGATAAGCAAATCACCAACAGTTCATAATCTGGCTCTGCATATTTTAATAACTTTGCTATGGATAAATGTAATAAATTAAAACAACACAGCAGTGATTAATTGGAAATGTTGAAACAAAGAACTGCAGATGCTAGTTAATATATAAAAGGACATGGGGAAACTCAGTAGGTCAGACAGTATCTCTGGAGAACATGGATAGGTCACGTTTAGGGTCAAGACACTTATAATAACATTGTTGTAAATATGTTTCACTAAAAATCTTTTCCTGTCCGAATTTATATCCTGGTGGTCATTGATGCTTCCCATCCTTGCTCAGTGGAATTATTATCACCTCAATGCTGCTCAATAGAGTGATGCATGAGAACTACATCAAACAGTTCAAGATTGCCATGCTAATGATAACATTGTCCATTCCATAAACTCAGTCAGGGCATCAAGTGCCATCTACACTGCTTTGACAAAATACTACTCAAGGAATTTTTGATCACTTGAGGGACTTGTTCCATTTGTAATATGATAACTTTCATATATAGTTAAGGATTACTTTGCCTTTTAAAAATCCTTACCAGAATCCATGTAAGAACAGTAGTCACAGAAATCAGGACAACAGTTGCCATAGTAACGACAGTTGTAATCACAGGAGCATCCATATGAAGACCCCCCACAGTTGTATCTGCACGAATCGTATCCTGTTGTCCAGAAAATGGTGGGTTAAATTGAATGAACTTTTCAATTTTCAAATCTGAGATAAATTTAGCAGGTTAATCTTTAAATGTGGTGCAATATGCTTTCAAAGAACATTTTCATACCTGCTGTCTCCATTGCTTCAGTAGTAACTGTAAAAATAATAAAATTAAAAGCAGTATCATTTATTTCTGTTCAAACTGTGTATGTTTTTCCATAATCAGAATAAGACCATGGCAAGAAACTTACTGAAGTCTTTGTCCCTTTCTTGAACAAAAAGCCCATGCATATAATCTTTTTCCAAAATGATAATGGACTAGAATGATTAAAAATTATTGCCAAGTGATAACTATTGCAAAACTCCAAATGGAATTAAGATATCATTCTAACTTCACATTTTCCTTTTATGTATGAAGCCGAACTGTTAATCTCACGTGTGCAGTACTATTTACCATAACTGAGTGTCAGTGAAGCTCAAATAAAGTGCATCTAAAAGTACAATGAAAACTTACTGTCAGACTGACGTACAGACTTTAGGAACCAACATGTAAAAATGTGATCAACAGCATGGTTCAATAAGGACAGCCATTACAGATACAAATTGATTGATAAACTGAAACAAAGAGTCAAAAAACATTTATAAGTATGTTTGAACTAAACTTTTACTGACCTGCTCCAATTGTGTAACCACCACAGTTTCCTGGAAACAAGAACATTAGTTATTTGCTTACTTCATTGTTGAGTTACCTACCAGTTAAACTCGGAAATAGTTATTAAACGCGTGCTAGAATTAACTATTGTTAAGATTGAAATGAATGTGCAAGTGACCAACAGCAGTCAGGAAAAGTCCCAATAGTGCACCCAGGTTGTCACAATCAATGTACAATATGGACAGACTTGCTGTAAACTCCACCCTCGACTTCGCAACTCCCCAGAGTGCTTGATTCAGATAAGTACCATTGGAGAAGGCAGATATAAAATTCCTTTCCAATGGAAATTAGTTTAGGAATTCACAAAAATCTCAATACTGATATAGGAAAACAAACAGATCCTCAATTCACAGGACAAGAACCTCCTCGCTGCAGTTTATCCACCTGTAGATGACTTCAGACTGTCTGTCATTCCTGCTCTCCCCTGTAGAAGCAAACAGGGTTCACTCACACAAAGTCTCCCTCACAACGCTTCCACAGTTCTATCCAATAATCTCAATTTCCCCTTTTCCTAATACGTTGACAATTAAAACAGATTCTCGTTCTCTCTGAAGAAGGGTTCCGACCCATAAACATCACCTGTCCATTGTCTCCAGAGCCTGACCCGCTGAGTTACTCCAGCATTTTGTGTCTATCTTCAGTATAAACAAGCATCTGCAGTTCCTTCCTACACAAACTAGATTCTAGTTTATGCAGAAAACATAATTAATGCTCTGTAATTTGAATGAAGTCAAAGGAACTACATTCTGGTATTGGAGGGATGTGTGGTTGAACTGGGAATTTATCAGGAGTTTTGAACAAAAATGGGATGCCTTTTTGAGGTGGGATGTATTACAACTTGATCAGTAGTGATCCAAATTGTAGCACCAAAGTGAAGTATGTTTCAAATTCCACAACTTCCTATGAATGCAATGTACAAACATTCCGTATGCCTATTTACTTATTTATTATACTTGGTGTGCTTGAATGAATAAGATGGAATCAGAGTTTTATCGAACAAAGACACAAAGAGCTGGAGTAACTCATTGGTACAAGCAGCGACTATGGAGAGAAGGAATGGGTGATGTTTCGGGGCGAGAGCCTTCTTCAGACTGGTTAGTGATAAGGGAAATGAGAGATATAGACAATGATATAGAGAGATAAAGAACAATGAATGAAAGATATGCAAAAAAGTAACGTTGATGAAGGAAAAAGGCCATTAATGTTGGGTGAAAAAGTATAGCTAGTGCGACTTATGTGTGGGAGGGATAGAGAGAGAGGGTTATTGAAGTTACTTCGAGAAATCAATATTCATACCTCTGGGCTGTTAGCTGCCCAAACAAAATATGAGATGTTGATACTACACCCTGGTGACCATTCATGCGTTCTATTCTAGCTCTCATCAAATACTGCACAAAAATGTGATGCATGAGAATATCAAACAGTTGAGGAATATGTTCCATACACTGTAACTGGTCAATATTTCATAATGCCCAGATGTTCATGATGGAAGTAATGCAATTGCTATGCTTTTGATCACATTGTTCATTGTTGATGACTTTGTCATGGCATTAAGATCCATCTACATTGCTTTGCCAGAATAATCTGCTGTATGGATTTGTTGATAACTTTGAGGGCCTTGTTCTAATGTTATATCTCAGCTTTAATTTTTTAAAGAATTGGATTGCTTTGTAAATATTCTCTTACAAGAATCCATTCGCCACGCTAATCTTCCATTCGGATCAACTGATAATTTGAGACTATTTATAGAACGCAACATTTTTGACTTGAGCATATATATACTGTATGAACATTGCTTTCAAAATGATCCCTTACCAGAATCCATGTAAGGACAGTAGTCACAGAAATCAGGACAACAGCGGCCATAGTAACGGCAGTTGTAATCACAGGAGCATCCATCTGAAGACCCCCCACAGTTGTATCTGCATGAACCGTATCCTGTTGTCCAATAATTGCCTTGTGCTGTTGTGTCTGTACAGATATGAAAATTAAATGATGGGCTACTTATTCATTTGCAATAATTAAACTTTGTCAAACTTGCTGAATCACATTAAATAGAGAAACTGAAGTATAAATGACTGGGCAAACTTCAAACACCCCTTTAGCATTTCTCTTGCATTCCCCCATCACTCTCAGACATCCCCATGGTGCAGAGATGTGTATTTCTGTACCATTGATAATTACAGGTGATATTTTGTCATTATTCAACTCGGTGTAAAGATATTGTATAGAATTGCCTCTCAGTTTTCTTCAAGATTATTGCTTCTTTCTTTTTATACCATTTGAGTTTTTATGTGCACACAATCAAAGTCAGAGCACACTGAAATAGACTTTTGCACATTTTTATGTATTGTAGGGTGCATAAGTATTTTTCTGTGAATCGTGGCTCTGGTGTGGTCTGGTGTCATATATGTTTAATTCATATTGATATTGGAACAAATTGATATTGTAAGTCTGAAACAGATTTATCATTTCTGATTCATATGAAATGCTGGACTCCTAATCACTGTTGAATCATAAAAAATACCATCTCAGGGTGTCATTAAGAGAGCGCAATAAAACAGTACAATGAAGAAACACTCCTCCACCCTGGGAATGATATAGAGACTTCAGTCACTAATATTCAACAACTTTTTCAAATCAACAAAATAATTCCCAGTGAACAGGCTTTGTGAATAAAATTTGACTTATTAAGGGTGCGTCAACATACAGATTCACCAGTTTACCCAAAACCTTGTGCTTAAACGTTACTGACCTGCAACAGTTGTGTCATAGCCACAGTATCCTACAGACAAACAACAAAACAAACGTTTTGGTCACAAGTACTTGTGATTAATCTTCTAGCAGTTACACTCAGAAATATTAATGGGGCTGTGATAAAAGTGAAAATTTTCATTGAAATTGATGGCGAGTGCACAGTAACTGCAAATCAAGGTCCTGGTGATGCAGGCAAATTCAGTAAGGCAATGTAAAATATATTCAAACACTTCATCTGGCCCACACTCTCTCTCTTCCCAGCTCCATACCTAAGGACCTTTCAGTTGCTTAAGTGAGAAAATTATATCTCAGGGAAGTATGGAGAAGACCGATGTAAGATTGGTCAGCAACAGATGCTGACTGGAGTCAGCAATGCTGTGAATTATGAAGACACATGAAACTGCAGATTATGGAATCCTGAGCAAACTACAGATTGATGGAGGAACTCAGCAGATCAGGCAGCATCTGTGAAAGGAATGAACAGGCAATGCTTCGCGTCCCAATCTAAAACGTTGCTTGATCATTCCCTCCACAGATGCTGTCTGTTGAGGTCCTCCCGAACCTTGTGTCATGGTCTGAATTATCTTGTTTGAAAACCATCCTTTTTAAAAAGTGATCCCCTTAGCATCCAGAAGGAATTCAGTAAATTATTATTCTCTATACAAGTTAACATTTGTTCCTCTGTTCTCTGGAACTACAGTAAATCTTTAAATTATTCCAATTCCATCTTTTTCATATAATTTCAGAAAGTCACTAACTCGTTCCTAGCTGATTGGATAAAAAGTTTTACTAAGGTGAACAACTTCCATGAACACCTCATTAAGTGCTATTATACCATCCCACTAGAATACTGTATAAAGGTGCCACATTTGCTGTCCCAATGTATAATATAAACAAACGTTCATCTCTCATCCTTTTTCATACCCAGCCCCCCGATTCCTTGCATTGTCTTTAGTGAGCTATAGTTACAATTTAATGGAAGTTTGGAAAAGACAGATATAAACTTGTCTCTAATCAAAACTATTCAAAGAAACTTGAGATTTGAAAGGCATTCTGAACTGGGCATTGACACAAAATGCTGGAGAAATTCAGCGGGCCAGGCAGCATCGCTGGAGAAAAGGAATATGTGAAGTTTCGGGTTGAGACCCTTCTTCTTCAGAGTCTGAAAAGGTCACTTCTTTATCGTAGTGTTCTGTCGGAAATTACACCGGACAAAGACAATATAAAGAATGTAAAAATAATCTTAAGAAATAAATTAGAAAAGCTAAAAGAAGATATGAGGTTGCTTTGGCAAGTAAGGCGAAAGTAAACCCAAAGGGTTTCTACAGCTATATTAATAGCAAAAGGATAACGAGGGATAAAATTGGTCCATTAGAGAGTCAGAGTGGACAGCTATCTGCAGAGCCAAAAGAGATGGGGGGAGATATTGAACAATTTCTTTTCTTCGGTATTCACCAAGGAGAAGGATATTGAATTATGTGAGGTAAGGGAAACAAGTAGAGTAGCTATGGAAACTATGAGATTCAAAGAAGAGGAAGTACTGACACTTTTGAGAAATATAAATGTGGATAAGTCTCCAGGTCCGGACAGGATATTCCCTAGGACATTGAGGGAAGTTAGTGTAGAAATAGCAGGGGCTATGACAGAAATATTTCAAATGTCATTAGAAACGGGAATAGTGCCGGAGGATTGGCGTACTGAGCATGTTGTTCCATTGTTTAAAAAGGGGTCTAAGAGTAAACCTAGCAGTTATAGACCTGTTAGTTTGACGTCAGTGGTGGGCAAATTAATGGGAAGGATACTTAGAGATAATATATATAAACATCTGGATAAACAGGGTCTGATTAGGAACAGTCAACATGGATTTGTGCCTGGAAGGTCATGTTTGACTAATCTTCTTGAATTTTTTGAAGAGGTTACTCGGGAAATTGATGAGGGTAAAGCAGTGTATGTTGTA
Organism: Amblyraja radiata; assembly: GCF_010909765.2. Lineage (NCBI taxonomy): Eukaryota > Metazoa > Chordata > Chondrichthyes > Rajiformes > Rajidae > Amblyraja > Amblyraja radiata. The sequence goes on from NC_045970.1 coordinate 23,087,511, forward strand.
TATATGGACTTCAGTAAGGCCTTTGACAAGGTTCCTCATGGAAGGTTGGTTAAGAAGGTTCAATGGTTGGGTATTAATGGTGGAGTAGCAAGATGGATTCAACAGTGGCTGAATGGGAGATGCCAGAGAGTAATGATGGATGGTTGTTTGTCAGGTTGGAGGCCAGTGACTAGTGGGGTGCCACAGGGATCTGTGTTGGGTCCACTGTTGTTTGTCATGTAAATCAATGATCTGGATGATGGTGTGGTAAATTGGATTAGTAAGTATGCAGATGATACTAAGATAGGTGGGGTTGTGGATAATGAAGTAGATTTTCAAAGTCTACAGAGAGATTTATGCCAGTTGGAAGAGTGGACTGAAAGATGGCAGATGGAGTTTAATGCTGATAAGTGTGAGGTGCTACATCTTGGCAGGACAAATCAAAATAGGACGTACATGGTAAATGGTAGGGAATTGAAGAATGCAGGTGAACAGAGGGACCTGGGAATAACTGTGCACAGTTCCCTGAAAGTGGAATCTCATGTAGATAGGGTGGTAAAGAAAGCTTTTGGTGTGCTGGCCTTTATAAATCAGAGCATTGAGTATAGAAGTTGGGATGTAATGTTAAAATTGTACAAGGCATTGGTGAGGCCAATTCTGGAGTATGGGGTACAATTTTGGTCACCTAATTATAGGAAGGATGTCAACAAAATAGAGAGAGTACAGAGGAGATTTACTAGAATGTTGCCTGGGTTTCAGCAACTAAGTTACAGAGAGAGGTTGAACAAGTTAGGGCTTTATTCTTTGGAGCGCAGAAGGTTAAGGGGGGACTTGATAGAGGTCTTTAAAATGATGAGAGGGATAGACAGAGTTGACGTGGATAAGCTTTTCCCACTGAGTGTAGGGAAGTTTCAAACAAGGGGACATGACTTGAGAATTAAGGGACAGAAGTTTAGGGGTAACATGAGGGGGAACTTCTTTACTCAGAGAGTGGTGGCTGTGTGGAATGAGCTTCCAGTGAAGGTGGTGGAGGCAGGTTCGTTTTTATCATTTAAAAATAAATTGGATAGTTATATGGACGGGAAAGGAATGGAGGGTTATGGTCTGAGCGCAGGTATATGGGACTAGGGGAGAATACGTGTTCGGCACGGACTAGAAGGGTCGAGATGGCCTGTTTCCGTGCTGTAATTGTTATATGGTTATATGGTTAAACAGCTGGAGTAACTCATTGGTTACTTTGGATTTGGAGAAGACAGATATAAAATTCCTTTCCAATGGAAATTAGTTTAGGTATTCACAAAAATCTCAATACTGATATAGGAAAACAAACAGACCCTCAATTCACTGGACAAGAACCACCTCACTGCAGTTTAGGTTACCTGTAGATGACTCAGATTGTCTGTCATTCCTGCTCCCCCCTGTCCATATTGGTAGAAGCAAACAGGGTTCACTCACACAAAGCTCTCCCTAACAACACTAATTATACCGGACAAAGACACAAACAGCTGGAGTAACTCATTGGTACGAGCAGCAACTATGGAGAGAAGGAATGGGTGATGTTTCGGATCGAGAGCCTTCTTCAGACTGGTTAGTGATAAGGGAAACGAGAGATATAGGCGATGATGTAGAGAGATAAAGAACAATGAATGAAAGATATGCAAAAAAGTAACGGTGATGAAGGAAACAGGCCATTGATGTTGGGTGAAAACGAGAAACAAGTGCGACATGTGTGGGAGGGATAGGGAGAGAGGAAATGCCGGGGTTACTTGAAGTTACTTAGAGAAATCAATATTCATACCTCTGGGCTGTAAGCTGCCCAAACAAAATATGAGATGTTGATATTATACCCTGGTGACCATTCATGCGTTCCATTCTAACTCTCATCAAATACTGCGCGAAAATGTGATGCATGAGAATATCAAACAGTTGAGGAATATGTTCCATACAATGTAACTGGTCAATATTTCATAATGCCCTGATGTTCATGATGGAAGTAATGCAATTGCTATGCTTTTGATCACATTGTGCATTGTTGATGACTTTTTCATGGCATTAAGATCCATCTACATTGCTTTGCCAGAATAATCTGCTGTATGGGTTTTTTGATAACTTTGAGGGCCTTGTTCTAATGTGATATCTCAAATTTCTTTTTTTTAAGAATTGGATAGCTTTGTAAATATTCTCTTACAAGAATCCATTCACCACGTTAATCTTCCATTCGGATCAACTAACAATTTGAGTATTTATAGAACACACCATTTTTGACATGAGCATATATATACTGTGTGAACATTGCTTTCAAAATGGTCCCTTACCAGAATCCATGTTAGGACAGTAGTCACAGATATCAGGACAACAGTTGCCATAGTAACGACAGCTGTAATCACAGGAGCATCCATCTGAAGACCCCCCACAGTTGTATCTGCATGAACCGTATCCTGTTGTCCAGAAAATGGTGGGTTAAATTGAATTAACTTTTCAATTTTCAAATTTGAGATACATTTAGCATGTTAATCTTTTAAATGTGGTGTAATATGCTTTCAAATAACATTTTCATACCTGCTGTCTCCATTGCTTCAGTAGTAACTGTCAAAATAATAAAATTAAAAGCAGTATCATTTATTTCTGTTCAAACTGTGTATGTTTTTCCATAATCAGAATAAGACCATGGCAAGAAACTTACTGAAGTCTTTGTCCCTTTCTTGAACAAAAAGCCCATGCATATAATCTTTTTCCAAAATGATAATGGACTAGAATGATTAAAAATTATTGCCAAGTGATAACTATTGCAAAACTCCAAATGGAATTAAGATATCATTCTAACTTCACATTTTCCTTTTATGTATGAAGCCGAACTGTTAATCTCACGTGTGCAGTACTATTTACCATAACTGAGTGTCAGTGAAGCTCAAATAAAGTGCATCTAAAAGTACAATGAAAACTTACTGTCAGACTGACGTACAGACTTTAGGAACCAACATGTAAAAATGTGATCAACAGCATGGTTCTATAAGGACAGCCATTACAGATACAAATTGATTGATAAACTGAAACAAATAGTCAAACAACATTTATAAGAATGTTTGAACTAAACTTTTACTGACCTGCTCCAATTGTGTAACCACCACAGTATCCTGGAAACAAGAACATTAGTTATTTACTTACTTCATTGTTGAGTTACCTACCAGTTAAACTTGGAAATAGTTATTAAATGCGTGCTAGAATTAAACTATTGCTAAGAATGAAATGAATGCGCAAGTGACCAACAGCAGTCAGGAAAAGTCCCAATAGTGCACCCAGGCTGTCAAAATCAATGTACAATATGGACAACTCCCCAGAGTGCTTGATTGAGATAAGTACCATCTCAAGAAGATTTGAAGAAGACAGATATAAAATTCCTTTCCAATGGAAATTAGTTTAGGAATTCACAAAAATCTCAATACTGATATAGGAAAACAACCAGACCCTCAATTCACTGGACAAGAACCACCTCACTGCAGTTTAGGTTCACCTGGAGATGACTCAGATTGTCTGTCATTCCTGCTCCCCCCCTGTCCATATTGGTAGAAGCAAACAGGGTTCACTCACACAAAGCTCTCCTTAAAACACTAATTACATCAGACAAAGACACAAACAGCTGGAGTAACTCATTGGTACGAGCAGCAACTATAGAGAGAAGGAATGGGTGATGTTTCGGGTCGAGAGCCTTCTTCAGACTGGTTAGTGATAAGGGAAATGAAAGATATAGGCGATGATGTAGAGAGATAAAGAACAATGAATGAAAGATATGCAAAAAAGTAACGGTGATGAAGGAAACAGGCCATTGATGTTGGGTGAAAACGAGAAACAAGTGCGACTTATGTGTGGGAGGGATAGAGAGAGAGGAAATGCCGGGGTTACTTGAAGTTATTTAGAGAAATCAACATTCATATCACTGGGCTGTAAGCTGCCCAAACAAAATATGAGATGTTGCTATTATACCCTGGTGACCATTCATGCGTTCCATTCTAACTCTCATCAAATACTGCACAAAAATGTGATGCATGAGAATATCAAACAGTTGAGGAATATGTTCAATACACTGTAACTAGTCAATATTTCATAATGCCCCGATGTTCATGATGGAAGTAATGCAATTGCTATGCTTTTGATCACATTGTGCATTGTTGATGACTTTCTCATGGCATTAAGATCCATCTACATTGCTTTGCCTGAAGAATCTGCCATATGGGTTTTTTGATAACTTTGAGGGCCTTGTTTTAATGTGATATCTCAGCTTTCATTTTTTTTTAAAGAATTGGATAGCTTTGTAAATATTCTCTTACAAGAATCCATTCACCACGTTAATCTTCCATTCAGATCACCTAATAATTTGAGACTATTTATAGAACGCAACATTTTTGACTTGAGCATATATATACTGTATGAACATTGCTTTCAAAATGGTCCCTTACCAGAATCCATGTAAGGACAGTAGTCACAGAAATCAGGACAACAGCGGCCATAGTAACGGCAGTTGTAATCACAGGAGCATCCATCTGAAGACCCCCCACAGTTGTATCTGCATGAACCGTATCCTGTTGTCCAATAATTGCCTTGTGGTGTTGTGTCTGTACAGATATGAAATGTAGGGTTACTTATTCATTTGCAATAATTAAACTTTTTTCAAACTTGCTGAATAACATCAAATAGAGAAACTGAAGTAGAAATGACCGGGCAAACTTCAAACACCCCTTTAGAATTTCTCTTGCATTCCCCCATCACTCTCAGACATCCCCATGGTGCAGAGATGTGTATTTCTGTAACATTGATAATTGCAGGTGATATTTCATAATTATTCAACTCAGTGTAAAGATATTGTATAGAATTGCCTCTCAGTTTTCTTCAAGATTATTGCTTCTTTCTTTTTATACTATTTGAGTTTTTATGTTCACACAATCAAAGTCAGAGCACAGCAACTAAAGTTGCTGAAATAGTCTTTTGCACATTTTTATGTATTGAAGGGCGCAAAAGTATCGTGGCTCTGGTGTGGTCTGGTGTGATATATGTTTAATTCATATTTATGAATTCAGATTTATTATTTCTGATTCAGATGCAATGCTGGACTCCTATTCACTGTTGAATAATAAAAAATACCATATCAGGGTGTCATTAATAGTGCAATAAAACAGTACAATGAAGAAACACTCCTCCACCCTGGGAATGATATAGAGACTTCAGTCACTAATATTCAACAACTTTTTCAAATCAACAAAATAATTCCCAGTGAACAGGCTTTGTGAATAAAATTTGACTTATTAAGGGTGCGTCAACATACAGATTCACCAGTTTACCCAAAACCTTGTGCTTAAACGTTACTGACCTGCTCCAGTTGTGTCATAACCACAGTATCCTACAGACAAACAACAAAACAAAAAATTTGGATATAAGTGCTTGTGATTAATCTTCTAGCAGTTACACTCAGAAATATTAATGGGGATGTGATAAATGTGAAAATTTTCATTGAAATTGATGGCGAGTGCACAACAGCTGCAAATCAAGGTCCTGGTGATGCAGGCAAATTCAGCCACGCAATGTAAAATATATTCAAACACTTCATCTGGCCCACACTCTCTTCCCAGCTCCATACCTAAGGACCTTTCAGTTGCTTGATTGAGTAAATTATATCTCAGGGAAGTATGGAGAAGGCCAATGTAAGATTGGTCAGCAACAGATGCTGACTGGAGTCAGCAATGCTGTGAATTATGAAGACACATGAAACTGCAGATGATGGAATCCTGAGCAAACTACAGATTGCTGGAGGAACTCAGCAGATCAGGCAGCATCTGTGAAAGGAATGAACAGGCAATGCTTCGGGTCCCAATCTAAAACGTCGCTTGCTCATTCCCTCCACAGATGCTGTCTGACCTGTTGAGGTCCTCCCGCACCTTGTGTCATGGTCTGAATTATCTTGTTGGAAAACCATCCTTTTTAAAAGTGATCCCCTTTGGATCCAGAAGGAATTCAGTAAATTATTATTCTCTATACGAGTTAACATTTTGTTCCTCTGTTCTCTGGAACTAAAGTAAATCTTTAAATTATTCCAATTCCATCTTTTTCATATAATTTCAGAATGTCACTAACTCTTTCCTAGCTGATTGGATAAAAAGTTTTACCAAGGTGAACAACTTCCATGAACACCTCATTAAGTGCTATTATACCATCTCACTAGAATACTGTATAAAGGTGCCATATTTGCTGTCCCAATGTATAATATAAACAAACGTTCATCTCTCATCCTTTTTCATACCCAGCCCCCCGATTCCTTGCATTGTCTTTAGTGAGATATAGTTACAATTTAATGGAAGTTTGGAAAAGACAGATATAAACTTGTCTCTAATCAAAACTATTCAAGGAAGCTTGCGGTTTGAAAGGCATTCTGAACTGGGCATAAGACACAAAATGCTGGAGTAACTCAGCGAGTCAGGCAGCATCGCTGGAGAAAAGGAATACGTGAAGTTTCGGGTTGAGACCCTTCTTCTTCAGAGTCTGAAAACGTTGCTTATTCTTTTTGTCCAGAGATGCTGCCTGACCCGCTGAGTTACTCCAGCATTTTGTGTCTATCTTCAATGTAAACCAGCATCTGCAGTTTCTTCTTACACATGGAAACAGACCATTCACTAAACAAGTCAAAAGCATGCTGCAAACAACCTCTATTCTCAGGAACAGGAAACTCCTAAAAATCAATTCCAGCTCCATATATTTATGACTTCTGATAATCACCCCTGCTTCTCTCTGTCATAATTGGTGGAAGCAAACAGACATCACCAACACAAACAATTCCCATCAAATCATCCCATTCTTTGCTTCTGTCCTGCAATAATGAACTGTAAAAACCTGGATTCTGGTTAATGTGGAAAAATATGTTTCTGTTCTTGAGTTTGAAAGCTTTCATCATAGAAATGTTGTTCTGGATTGGATGTGGTGGGACTTGGACTTTCGCAAGACTTTTTAGTAAATATGGGTTATCTTTTGGAGGCTGGTAGCAATTTAACAAAATGTAATTTGGTGTATAGTGATCTGAGCACACTATGGAAATGAAATGATCAATTTCAGCAGTAAACACATATACGGTGTAGAGACACTAAACTAGAGTACACCGTATGCTAAGGCACAGTCAATTCCCCTCTACCTCATTGCAGACATTGGACTTTGTCTCTGAAACTGTTGTGCTGTAATGCTGAGAACTGTATCCTGCACTCTCTTTGACTTCATTCGATCCATTTTTCATACATTTGGCTCAATTGTATTTATATTCAGTATTATCTGATTTGATTGGATATCTTGCAAACAAAGCTTTTCACAGTATATGTATAAGTAATTTTACTCATTTATTATATAGATTGCAGAATACTATGTTTACATATTTTATTGTGCTGCTGCGTAAGAATGTAATTGTTCTGTCTGGGACATATGACAATAAAATTCTCTCACTTGATTGGATATAGGGCAAAACAGAGTTTCCCACTGTAATCGGAAGATATGATCTAACCTAGACTAGTTTATCCTAATCTCTCACAATCACTGTTGTCCCTCAATACTCTCCCGTAAGGTCCTCTTGGTAGTTTTGAAAGATTTCTATTATCTAAATACTTTGAACTTTCCCAAATACTTCACCATTAGTTTGATTTTCCTCACCATTATCCATATAAGCACAGTGGTCACAGAAATCAGAGCAACAGTTGCCATTGTAACGACAGTTGCGATTACAGGAACAATCAGATGAATATCCCCCACAGTTGTATCTGCAGGAACCATATCCTGTTGAGCAGAAAAAACTGGTTAACTTTGAATAAAGTCTGCCATATAGAATTTTGAAATGAACAGATGTAAGATTTATAATTTTCAGGTGGATCCATATATTTTCAAAAGATATTTTCATACCTGCTGTAATCGCTGTTGAAAATATGTCTGTGACAATAATTAAAAATAATGGCAGGTTAGTTTATTTCAAGTCTCACACATTGTGCAAACATTCTGAACAGCATTAAACAAAGAATTTGAAGTAAAAATGACCAGGAGAGGTGATATCTTTCTGTTAAACTGTAACTGTACACATTGAAGGCAGACAAGATAGGACCATTTAAGAGGCTTTTACATAAGCACATGGATATGTATGGCATGGAGCGATACAGATCAAGAGTCAAGAGTGTTTTCTTGTCATATGTCCCGAAACTGAACAATGAAATTCTTACTTGCAGCCACGTAAACAGATATGTAAACATAGTACTCTGTAAAACCCATAGTAATCAACAGGTGTAGTAATCAATAGGTGTAGTCTATAGTTTGCAATATTTAATTTACTTTCTATTCTGAGCATTGTGGCCAATTCTAACATCCTGACCACGCCCCTTGAGATAAGCTTGAGCTAAACTGATTAAAATCAGTCAAATCTGAGAAATCCGTAATTTAAAACTTCCAGAACTTTTGATGGAAACTATTGTATACCTTCATCTTAATAATCAGCAAATTCCTTCCTTAAGAATTTGATCCTGAGAGGCCAGTCTATGGAAAATATCCTGAGGTAATTTTTTGATCATTAGACATGCATAGGCAATGGAAGAATTTATCCCTACAGAGGTTTACGATTCCAAAGCATCCTTCCATCCTTTTTCATTGATTTGTTGTCTTTTGTTACTTCAGTGCAAACTTCTGTACTGGACCTTCTGAAGTATCCTTAGATTTTCATTACTAATGTGTTATTATTAAATATCCTCTAACATTTAATGGTTCAATGGTGCAAGGTTCAGAGCAAAACATAAAGTGCTGGAGGGTTGTGCAGCATCTGTGGAGAGAATGGACAGACAACGTTTTGGGTCAGGAATTTTCTTGTGACTCCATTTAATGTTCAGATATGAACAATAGCTTTTTGGTGAAGGCAGACGTAAGCTTAACTGGACCCGATTATAAATCACATCTTACATTTAAGTTTATTGCAGAAACATATGGGTAGCATTTAAAATTAGTTACCTGTTTTTGGTGCTGAAAAGAAGAAAAAATAATAAAATTAGGAAAGTTGATTATAAATAATGATAATGTATTTTGACAGGGTATAATTTAAAAGCAGTAAACTATGAGGTTTTAACTGTGTCAAAATTGATCTAGTACAGATTTCAATACCTCTGATCACATTTACCCATCCTGCTTTCATATCTCTTTAAATTCCTCTTCCACCATTCAATCTAATCTTGAATACTGATATAACTTTTGTCTCAGTCACTCAACCTAGAAGTGAATTGCATTTCTTCTCAAGTAACTTCTAAAGGTACCTCTTGTTCTCTAGCCTGGGCCTGTCAATTATCGGACATGTTATTCTGTATCTAACCTTCATATTGTTTCAGAGGCCACTCAAAATAATAACCAAATTGTAAATGCTGCATCAATGAAATCAATATTTTTTTTAAATGTTTGAACTGAAAATTACTAAACTGTTGTGTATTTTTCACATTTGGGGGGCAAACCTTACCATGGGATTTATTTTAACTTTTTCCCGCCTTTTCTATTTTGATAAATAAAAAATTGGCTATGGATTTATTAAAAATGACTGTCAAGCCATAATTGTAAAATTTCAAATGGAATTTCAAATATTGCTGTCTAATTTCACCTTTACTCTTCAGGTGCAAAGCTGTTTTTTAACTTCTGATGATCAATACAGATTATCTTTACCAGAGTCACAGCAATGCTAATATGAAGTACATCCATGTAGTACAATGAAGAACTCATTGCTTTACTATGGGACTGATTACAGACATTAAGTAAATGTTTCATCAAATTAATAAAATGTTTTCTTGAGGTCAACCTTTCTGAATAACATTCGACTTGTAAAACCTCTGACAATGTGCACATCAACAAATACATAAGACATGTATTAATGAAAAGGGAAAGAGAGTTTAGGAAAAGTTAAGAAAGACACCAGAATTAACAGGACAGAAAGCTCACAAAGGGATAGAAGAGTATGGCCAAGTGAAATAGGAATCGATGTGAAAGGTGAGGTGAGTAATGGATTAAAAGTATTATATATGAATGTGTGAAGTATAAGAAGTAAAGTGGATGAGCTTGAAGCTCAGTTAGAGATTGGTAGATATGACTGTGGGGATTACAGAAACATGTCTGCAGGAGGATCAAGACTGGGAACTGAATATTTAGGGTTATACGTCCAATAGAAAGGACAGGCAGGTGGGCAGAGGGGGTGGGGTAACTCTGTTGGTGGGGGATGAAATTCAGACCCTTGTGAGGGGTGACATAGGGACTGATGATGTAGAGTCGCTGTGGATAGAATTGAGGAATTGTAAAGGTAAGAAGACACTAATGGGAGTTATCTACAAGCCCCAAACAGTAGCCTGGATATAGGGTGCAAGTTGCAGCAGGAGTAAAATTGGCATGTAACAAAGGTAATACCACTGTGGTTATGGGAGATTTCAATATGCAGGTAGACTGGGAAAATCAGATTGGTTCCGGACCCCAAGAAAGGGAGTTTGTAGAATGGATTCTTAGAGCAGCTTGTAATGGAGCCGACCAGAGAAAAGGCAATTCTGGATTTAGTGTTGTCTAATGAACCAGATTTAAGAAGGGAACTCGAGGTAAAGGAACCGCTAAGAGGTAGTGACCATAATATGATGTTTTAAACTGCAATTTGAGAGGAAGAAGGTTAAATCAGAAGTGTCAGTGTTGCAGTTGAACAAAGGGTACTATGAAGGCATGAGAGAAGAGTTGGTTAAAGTCGACTGGAAAAGGATCCTAGCAGGAATGACGATGGAACAGCAATGGCAGGAATTTCTGGCCATAATCTAGAAGATGCAAGACCATTTCATTCCAAAGAGGAAGAAAGATTCTAAGGGGAGTAAGAGGCAACCGTGGCTGACAAGGGAAGTTAGGGATGGAATAATACTAAAAGAAAAGGTGTATAACAAAGCAGAGTAGCGGGAAGCCAGAGGATTGGGTAACTTTCAAAGGACAACAGAAGGTAACAAAAAGGGTAATACGGGGTGAAAAGATGAAGTACGAGGGTAAGCTGGCCAAGAATATAAAGAAGGATAGTAAAAGCTTCTTCAGATATGTTAAGAGAAAAAGATTAGTAAAGACAAATGTGGGTCCCTTGAAGGCAGAAACAGGTGAAATTATTATGGGGAACAAGGAAATGGCAGAAGAGTCAGTCTTCACTAAAGAAGACACAAACAATCTCCCAGATGTACTAGAGGACAGAGGATCAAGGGAGACAGAAAGAAAGACCATCAAGGGAAAAGAGGATCAAGGGGAACTGAAAGAAATTTACATTAGGCGGGAAATAGTATTGGGTAGACTGATGGGACTGAAGACTGATAAATGACCAGGGCCTGATGGTCTGCATCCCAGGGTACATAAGGAGGTGGCTCTAGAAATTGTGGATGCATTGGTTAAAAAAAAAAAATGCAGATGCTGGAAAAATGGATGATAGACAAAAATGCTGGAGAAACCCAACGGTTGAGGCAGCATCTATGGAAGGGTCTTGAACCAAAACGTCACCTATTCCTTCGCTCCATAGATGCTGCCTCAACCGCTGAGTTTCTCCAGCATTTTTGTCTACTGTGGATGCATTGGTGATCATTTTCAAATGTTCTATAGATTCAGGATCAGTTCCTCTGGATTGGAGGGTGGCTAATGTTATCCCACTTTTCAAGAAAGGAGCGAGAGAGAAAACGGGGGTTATAGACCAGTTAGCCTGACATCGGTGGTGGGGAAGATGCTGGAGTCAATTATTAAAGAAGTAATAACGGCTCATTTGGATAGCAGTATTGGATTGGTCAAAGTTAGCATGGATTCACGAAGGGGAAATCGTGCTTGACTAATCTTTTCGAATTATTTGAGGATGTGACAAGTAAAATGGATAAAGGAGAGCCAATGGATGGAGTGCATCTGGACTTTCAGAAATCCTTTGATAAGGTCCCACACAGGAGGTTAGTGGGCAAAATTAGAGCACATGGTATTGGGGGTAGGGTATTGACATGGATAGAGAATTGGTTGGCAGACAGGAAACAAAGAGTACGAATAACCGGGTCCCTGTCAGAATGGGAGGCAGTGGCAAGTGGAGTGCCACAATGCTCGGTGCTGGGGCTGCAACTATTTACAATATATATTAAAGATTTTGATGATGGAATCAAAAGTAACACTAGCAAATTTGCAGATGACACAAAGCTGGGTGGCAGTGTGAACTGCTAAGAGGATGCTATGAGGTTGCAGGATGACCTGGACAGGTTGAGAGAGTGGGCAGATGCATGGCAGATGCAGTATAATGTAGATAAATGTGAGGTTATCCATTTTGGCGGCAGGAACAAGGAGGCAGATTATTATCACAATGGTGTCAGATTAGGAAAAAGGGAAGTGCAACAAGGCCTGGATGTCCTTGTTCATCAGTCACTGAAAGTAAATATGCAGGAACAGCAGGCAGTGAAGAAAACTAATGGCATGACTTGACTGTCGGATGGCGTGACTGTCATATGAGGAAAGATTGGAAAGACTGGGCTTGTATTCACTGAAATTTAGAAGGGTGAGAGGGGATCTTATAGAAACATATAAGATTATAAAAGGACTGGACAAGCTAGATGAGAAAAAACCTTTTCACCCGGAGAGTTGTGAATTTGTGGAATTTTCTGCCACAGAAGAGGCCAATTCACTGAATGAATTTAAAAGGGAGTTAGATAGAGCTCTAGGGGCTGGCGGAATCAAGGGGTATGGGGAGAAGGCAAGCATGGGTTACTGATTGTGGATGATCAACCATGATTACAATGAATGGCGGTGCTGGCTCGATGAGCCAAATGGCCTCCAATTGCACCTATTTTCTATGTTTCTATGTAATGTATAAATTTTGACATTTGTCACAAAATGGAAAACTTTAGTTATTTGTGCTGGATTAGAGTAACATCTCCTGTGCTTTTAATTTCCAATCAGGGATACCGATTACCTCACCAGACTAACAGAGATGCTGAAAGCACAACAAATGGGATTGATTTACCATCGGACTGATATACAATATATAAACATTTTGTCAAATAATCAGTGATTTTTGTGGAAAGACAGGACTGGCAGCACAGTACCACAGTGGTAGAGTTGCTGCCTTACAGCGCCAAAGACCCAGGTTCGCTCCTGACTGTGGGTGCTGTCTGTACGGAATTTGTATGTTTTTCCCGTGACCTGCATGGATTTTCTCTGGGTGCTCCTGGTTTCCTCCCACACTCCAAAGGCATACAGATTTGTAGATTTATTAGGCTTTGGTAAAATATTGTAAATCATCGCTAGTGTGCAGGATGGTGCTAGATCCGCTGGTCGGCGCAGACTCGGTGGGCCGAAAGGCCTGTTTCCGTGCTGTATCTCTAAACTAAAGTAAACTAAACAGTATGTAAACATCTTGTCAAATAATCAATGATTTTTTAGGACAAATATCCTGAATAAAAATTCAATTATAAAATGCTTGTGAATGTGCAGACCAAGTCATTTATAAGAATGATTGACAGTAAATAATACTGACCTATAGTAGTTGTGTAAAGGCCACAATATCCTAGAGAGAAAGAAATTAGTAATTTAAATTATTCAGTGTCTTTTATCAAGTTGCTTCTAGTCATACTCAGAAATATTATTCAGACACATGGCAGAAAATGCCAAGTTCAGTTCTGACTGAAAGGGGATGAGCAAGTTCACAACAGTAGTCAGGAAACTTCCTAGTGGTGTCAGATGACTGTCACAAATAGCACTCACAGCAAATGCTTCCCTACCCTGCCCGCCAGCAAACCCTGCCCTAATGCCTCACAAACCTCACAAAGTCTTAAATTCAGCAATGATTATACTCAGGGAAGGTTGGAGAACAAAAGAGAGAGGCCACCCTGCTTCTCCATATCAGAATTTGTGGAAACAAACAGGTTTCACCAACACAAACCATTTCCATCAGTTTTATCAAACCACTCCAATCTTTCCTTCTGTCCTGATACATGGATAATATAAGCAGTAAAAGAGGAAAAATCTGCTCTTTACTTAGAAAATGTGTTATTCAGGTAACATATGGTTGAAGCTTGATCTTAAAGGCATACATTTATTTTCCAGTTGAAATTAGTCTAGGATCTCATGAAGGTCTCAATACTGACATAGGAAAACTGTCTGAAGAAGGGTCTCGACCCGAAATGTCACCTATTCAATAGGCGATTAAATCAATTATAGATCCACCAATTTTCCCCCTTTCCCTGGTGGTGACAATTAAAATACTAGATTCTAGTTTATGTACAAAACATAATTTATGCTCTATAATTTGAAAGAAGTTGAAGGAATTATGTCCTAGTGTGGAGTAGCTGGATGGAATACAGCCAAATGTAATGGTGTGCAGTGATCCGAATTGCTGTATCCACGTGCATTGTGAAATTCCACAACTTCCTACAATTACAATGTATGAAACATTATTTATTAATTGTCATTTTGTGTGTTTGAATGAATCAGCTGCAGTTGGGGATTTAGTGGAGCAAGCAGTTGATTTCCCAAATGTCTGATAAGCAAATCACCAACAGTTCATAATCTGGCTCTGCATATTTTAATAACTTTGCTATGGATAAATGTAATAAATTAAAACAACACAGCAGTGATTAATTGGAAATGTTGAAACAAAGAACTGCAGATGCTAGTTAATATATAAAAGGACATAGTGCTGGGGAAACTCAGTAGGTCAGACAGTATCTCTGGAGAACATGGATAGGTCACGTTTAGGGTCAAGACACTTATAATAACATTGTTGTAAATATGTTTCACTAAAAATCTTTTCCTGTCCGAATTTATACCCAGGTGGTCATTGATGCTTCCCATCCTCGCTCAGTGGAATTATTATCACCTCAATGCTACTCAATAGAGTGATGCATGAGAACTACATCAAACAGTTCAAGATTGCCATGCTAATGATAACATTGTCCATTCCATAAACTCAGTCAGGGCATCAAGTGCCATCTACACTGCTTTGACAAAATACTACTCAAGGAATTTTTGATCACTTGAGGGACTTGTTCCATTTGTAATATGATAACTTTCATATATAGTTAAGGATGACTTTGCCTTTTAAAAATCCTTACCAGAATCCATGTAAGAACAGTAGTCACAGAAATCAGGACAACAGTTGCCATAGTAACGACAGTTGTAATCACAGGAGCATCCATATGAAGACCCCCCACAGTTGTATCTGCACGAATCGTATCCTGTTGTCCAGAAAATGGTGGGTTAAATTGAATGAACTTTTCAATTTTCAAATCTGAGATAAATTTAGCAGGTTAATCTTTAAATGTGGTGCAATATGCTTTCAAAGAACATTTTCGTACCTGCTGTCTCCATTGCTTCAGTAGTAACTGTAAAAATAATAAAATTAAAAGCAGTATCATTTATTTCTGTTCAAACTGTGTGTGTTTTTCCATAATCAGAATAAGACCATGGCAAGAAACTTACTGAAGTCTTTGTCCCTTTCTTGAACAAAAAGCCCATGCATATAATCTTTTTCCAAAATGATAATGGACTAGAATGATTAAAAATTATTGCCAAGTGATAACTATTGCAAAACTCCAAATGGAATTAAGATATCATTCTAACTTCACATTTTCCTTTTATGTATGAAGCCGAACTGTCAATCTCACGTGTGCAGTACTATTTACCATAACTGAGTGTCAGTGAAGCTCAAATAAAGTGCATCTAAAAGTACAATGAAAACTTACTGTCAGACTGACGTACAGACTTTAGGAACCAACATGTAAAAATGTGATCAACAGCATGGTTCTATAAGGACAGCCATTACAGATACAAATTGATTGATAAACTGAAACAAAGAGTCAAAAAACATTTATAAGAATGTTTGAACTAAACTTTTACTGACCTGCTCCAATTGTGTAACCACCACAGTTTCCTGGAAACAAGAACATTAGTTATTTACTTACTTCATTGTTGAGTTACCTACCAGTTAAACTCGGAAATAGTTATTAAACGCGTGCTAGAATTAACTATTGTTAAGATTGAAATGAATGTGCAAGTGACCAACAGCAGTCAGGAAAAGTCCCAATAGTGCACCCAGGTTGTCACAATCAATGTACAATATGGACAGACTTGTTGTAAACTCCACCCTCGACTTTGCAACTCCCCAGAGTGCTTGATTCAGATAAGTACCATTGGAGAAGGCAGATATAAAATTCCTTTCCAATGGAAATTAGTTTAGGAATTCACAAAAATCTCAATACTGATATAGGAAAACAAACAGATCCTCAATTCACAGGACAAGAACCTCCTCGCTGCAGTTTATCCACCTGTAGATGACTTCAGTGTCTGTCATTCCTGCTCTCCCCTGTAGAAGCAAACAGGGTTCACTCACACAAAGCTCTCCCTCACAACACTTCCACAGTTCTATCCAATAATCTCAATGTTTCCCCTTTTCCTAATACGTTGACAATTAAACCAGATTCTCGTTCTCTCTGAAGAAGGGTTCCGACCCATAAACATCACCTATCCATTGTCTCCAGAGCCTGACCCGCTGAGTTACTCCAGCATTTTGTGTCTATCTTCAGTATAAACAAGCATCTGCAGTTCCTTCCTACACAAACTAGATTCTAGTTTATGCAGAAAGCATAATTAATGCTCTGTAATTTGAATGAAGTCAAAGGAACTACATTCTGGTATTGGAGGGATGTGTGGTTGAACTGGGAATTTCTCAGGAGTTTTGGACAAAAATGGGATGCCTTTTGGAGGTGGGATGTATTACAACTTGATCAGTAGTGATCCAAATTGTAGCACCAAAGTGAAGTATGTTTCAAATTCCACAACTTCCTATGAATGCAATGTACAAACATTCTGTATGCCTATTTACTTATTTATTATACTTGGTGTGCTTGAATGAATAAGCTGGAATCAGAGTTTTATCGAACAAAGACACAAAGAGCTGGAGTAACTCATTGGTACAAGCAGCAACTATGGAGAGAAGGAATGGATGATGTTTCGGGGCGAGAGCCTTCTTCAGACTGGTTAGTGATAAGGGAAATGAGAGATATAGACAATGATATAGAGAGATAAAGAACAATGAATGAAAGATATGCAAAAAAGTAACGTTGATGAAGGAAAAAGGCCATTAATGTTGGGTGAAAAAGTATAGCTAGTGCGACTTATGTGCGGGAGGGATAGAGAGAGAGGGTTATTGAAGTTACTTAGAGAAATCAATATTCATACCTCTGGGCTGTTAGCTGCCCAAGCAAAATATGAGATGTTGATATTACACCCTGGTGACCATTCATGCGTTCTATTCTAGCTCTCATCAAATACTGCACAAAAATGTGATGCATGAGAATATCGAACAGTTGAGGAATATGTTCCATACACTGTAACTGGTCAATATTTCATAATGCCCAGATGTTCATGATGGAAGTAATGCAATTGCTATGCTTTTGATCACATTGTGCATTGTTGATGACTTTGTCATGGCATTAAGATCCATCTACATTGCTTTGCCAGAATAATCTGCTGTATGGATTTTTTGATAACTTTGAGGGCCTTGTTCTAATGTGATATCTCAGCTTTAATTTTTTTAAGAATTGGATTGCTTTGTAAATATTCTCTTACAAGAATCCATTCACCACGCTAATCTTCCATTCGGATCAACTGATAATTTGAGACTATTTATAGAACGCAACATTTTTGACTTGAGCATATATATACTGTATGAACATTGCTTTCAAAATGGTCCCTTACCAGAATCCATGTAAGGACAGTAGTCACAGAAATCAGGACAACAGCGACCATAGTAACGACAGCTGTAATCACAGGAGCATCCATCTGAAGACCCCCCACAGTTGTATCTGCATGAACCGTATCCTGTTGTCCAATAATTGCCTTGTGCTGTTGTGTCTGTACAGATATGAAAATTAAATGATGGGCTACTTATTCATTTTCAATAATTAAACTTTGTCAAACTTGCTGAATCACATTAAATAGAGAAACTGAAGTATAAATGACTGGGCAAACTTCAAACACCCCTTTAGCATTTCTCTTGCATTCCCCCATCACTCTCAGACATCCCCATGGTGCAGAGATGTGTATTTCTGTACCATTGATAATTACAGGTGATATTTTGTCATTATTCAACTCAGTGTAAAGATATTGTATAGAATTGCCTCTCAGTTTTCTTCAAGATTATTGCTTCTTTCTTTTTATACCATTTGAGTTTTTATGTGCACACAATCAAAGTCAGAGCACACTGAAATAGTCTTTTGCACATTTTTATGTATTGTAGGGTGCATAAGTATTTTTCTGTGAATCGTGGCTCTGGTGTGGTCTGGTGTCATATATGTTTAATTCATATTGATATTGGAACAAATTGATATTGTAAGTCTGAAACAGATTTATCATTTCTGATTCATATGAAATGCTGGACTCCTAATCACTGTTGAATCATAAAAAATACCATCTCAGGGTGTCATTAAGAGAGCGCAATAAAACAGTACAATGAAGAAACACTCCTCCACCCTGGGAATGATATAGAGACTTCAGTCACTAATATTCAACAACTTTTTCAAATCAACAAAATAATTCCCAGTGAACAGGCTTTGTGAATAAAATTTGACTTATTAAGGGTGCGTCAACATACAGATTCACCAGTTTACCCAAAACCTTGTGCTTAAACGTTACTGACCTGCAACAGTTGTGTCATAGCCACAGTATCCTACAGACAAACAACAAAACAAACGTTTTGGATATAAGTACTTGTGATTAATCTTCTAGCAGTTACACTCAGAAATATTAATGGGGCTGTGATAAAAGTGAAAATTTTCATTGAAATTGATGGCGAGTGCACAGTAACTGCAAATCAAGGTCCTGGTGATGCAGGCAAATTCAGTCAGGCAATGTAAAATATATTCAAACACTTCATCTGGCCCACACTCTCTCTCTTCCCAGCTCCATACCTAAGGACCTTTCAGTTGCTTAAGTGAGAAAATTATATCTCAGGGAAGTATGGAGAAGACCGATGTAAGATTGGTCAGCAACAGATGCTGACTGGAGTCAGCAATGCTGTGAATTATGAAGACACATGAAACTGCAGATGATGGAATCCTGAGCAAACTACAGATTGCTGGAGGAACTCAGCAGATCAGGCAGCATCTGTGAAAGGAATGAACAGGCAATGCTTCGCGTCCCAATCTAAAACGTCGCTTGCTCATTCCCTCCACAGATGCTGTCTGACCTGTTGAGGTCCTCCCGCACCTTGTGTCATGGTCTGAATTATCTTGTTTGAAAACCATCCTTTTTAAAAAGTGATCCCCTTAGCATCCAGAAGGAATTCAGTAAATTATTATTCTCTATACGAGTTAACATTTGTTCCTCTGTTCTCTGGAACTAAAGTAAATCTTTAAATTATTCCAATTCCATCTTTTTCATATAATTTCAGAAAGTCACTAACTCGTTCCTAGCTGATTGGATAAAAAGTTTTACCAAGGTGAACAACTTCCATGAACACCTCATTAAGTGCTATTATACCATCCCACTAGAATACTGTATAAAGGTGCCACATTTGCTGTCCCAATGTATAATATAAACAAACGTTCATCTCTCATCCTTTTTCATACCCAGCCCCCCGATTCCTTGCATTGTCTTTAGTGAGCTATAGTTACAATTTAATGGAAGTTTGGAAAAGACAGATATAAACTTGTCTCTAATCAAAACTATTCAAAGAAACTTGAGATTTGAAAGGCATTCTGAACTGGGCATTGACACAAAATGCTGGAGAAACTCAGCGGGCCAGGCAGCATCGCTGGAGAAAAGGAATATGTGAAGTTTCGGGTTGAGACCCTTCTTCTTCAGAGTCTGAAAAGGTCACTTCTTTATCGTAGTGTTCTGTCGGAAATTACACCGGACAAAGACAATATAAAGAATGTAAAAAGAATCTTAAGAAATAAATTAGAAAAGCTAAAAGAAGATATGAGGTTGCTTTGGCAAGTAAGGCGAAAGTAAACCCAAAGGGTTTCTACAGCTATATTAATAGCAAAAGGATAACGAGGGATAAAATTGGTCCATTAGAGAGTCAGAGTGGACAGCTATCTGCAGAGCCAAAAGAGATGGGGGGAGATATTGAACAATTTATTTTCTTCGGTATTCACCAAGGAGAAGGATATTGAATTATGTGAGGTAAGGGAAACAAGTAGAGTAGCTATGGAAACTATGAGATTCAAAGAAGAGGAAGTACTGACACTTTTGAGAAATATAAAAGTGGATAAGTCTCCAGGTCCGGACAGGATATTCCCTAGGACATTGAGGGAAGTTAGTGTAGAAATAGCAGGGGCTATGACAGAAATATTTCAAATGTCATTAGAAACGGGAATAGTGCCGGAGGATTGGCGTACTGAGCATGTTGTTCCATTGTTTAAAAAGGGGTCTAAGAGTAAACCTAGCAATTATAGACCTGTTAGTTTGACGTCAGTGGTGGGCAAATTAATGGAAAGGATACTTAGAGATAATATATATAAGCATCTGGATAAACAGGGTCTGATTAGGAACAGTCAACATGGATTTGTGCCTGGAAGGTCATGTTTGACTAATCTTCTTGAATTTTTTGAAGAGGTTACTCGGGAAATTGATGAGGGTAAAGCAGTGGATGTTGTATATATGGACTTCAGTAAGGCCTTTGACAAGGTTCCTCATGGAAGGTTGGTTAAGAAGGTTCAATGGTTGGGTATTAATGGTGGAGTAGCAAGATGGATTCAACAGTGACTGAATGGGAGATGCCAGAGAGTAATGATGGATGGTTGTTTGTCAGGTTGGAGGCCAGTGACTAGTGGGGTGCCACAGGGATCTGTGTTGGGTCCACTGTTGTTTGTCATGTACATCAATGATCTGGATGATGGTGTGGTAAATTGGATTAGTAAGTATGCAGATGATACTAAGATAGGTGGGGTTGTGGATAATGAAGTAGATTTTCAAAGTCTACAGAGAGATTTATGCCAGTTGGAAGAGTGGACTGAAAGATGGCAGATGGAGTTTAATGCTGATAAGTGTGAGGTGCTACATCTTGGCAGGACAAATCAAAATAGGACGTACATGGTAAATGGTAGGGAATTGAAGAATGCAGGTGAACAGAGGGATCTGGGAATAACTGTGCACAGTTCCCTGAAAGTGGAATCTCATGTAGATAGGGTGGTAAAGAAAGCTTTTGGTGTGCTGGCCTTTATAAATCAGAGCATTGAGTATAGAAGTTGGGATGTAATGTTAAAATTGTACAAGGCATTGGTGAGGCCAATTCTGGAGTATGGGGTACAATTTTGGTCACCTAATTATAGGAAGGATGTCAACAAAATAGAGAGAGTACAGAGGAGATTTACTAGAATGTTGCCTGGGTTTCAGCAACTATGTTACAGAGAGAGGTTGAACAAGTTAGGGCTTTATTCTTTGGAGCGCAGAAGGTTAAGGGGGGACTTGATAGAGGTCTTTAAAATGATGAGAGGGATAGACAGAGTTGACGTGGATAAGCTTTTCCCACTGAGTGTAGGGAAGTTTCAAACAAGGGGACATGACTTGAGAATTAAGGGACAGAAGTTTAGGGGTAACATGAGGGGGAACTTCTTTACTCAGAGAGTGGTGGCTGTGTGGAATGAGCTTCCAGTGAAGGTGGTGGAGGCAGGTTCGTTTTTATCATTTAAAAATAAATTGGATAGTTATATGGACGGGAAAGGAATGGAGGGTTATGGTCTGAGCGCAGGTATATGGGACTAGGGGAGAATACGTGTTCGGCACGGACTAGAAGGGTCGAGATGGCCTGTTTCCGTGCTGTAATTGTTATATGGTTATATGGTTAAACAGCTGGAGTAACTCATTGGTTACTTTGGATTTGGAGAAGACAGATATAAAATTCCTGTCCAATGGAAATTAGTTTAGGTATTCACAAAAATCTCAATACTGATATAGGAAAACAAACAGACCCTCAATTCACTGGACAAGAACCACCTCACTGCAGTTTAGGTTCACCTGTAGATGACTCAGATTGTCTGTCATTCCTGCTCCCCCCTGTCCATATTGGTAGAAGCAAACAGGGTTCACTCACACAAAGCTCTCCCTAACAACACTAATTACACCGGACAAAGACACAAACAGCTGGAGTAACTCATTGGTATGAGCAGCTACTATGGAGAGAAGGAATGGGTGATGTTTCGGATCGAGAGCCTTCTTCAGACTGGTTAGTGATAAGGGAAACGAGAGATATAGGCGATGATGTAGAGAGATAAAGAACAATGAATGAAAGATATGCAAAAAAGTAATGGTGATGAAGGAAACAGGCCATTGATGTTGGGTGAAAACAAGAAGCAAGTGCGACATGTGTGGGAGGGATAGAGAGAGAGGAAATGCCGGGGTTACTTGAAGTTACTTAGAGAAATCAATATTCATACCTCTGGGCCGTAAGCTGTCCAAGCAAAATATGAGATGTTGATATTATACCCTGGTGACCATTCATGCGTTCCATTCTAACTGTCATCAAATACTGTGCAAAAATGTGATGCATGAGAATATCAAACAGTTGAGGAATATGTTCCATACACTGTAACTGGTCAATATTTCATAATGCCCTGATGTTCATGATGGAAGTAATGCAATTGCTATGCTTTTGATCACATTGTGCATTGTTGATGACTTTTTCATGGCATTAAGATCCATCTACATTGCTTTGCCAGAATAATCTGCTGTATGGGTTTTTTGATAACTTTGAGGGCCTTGTTCTAATGTGATATCTCAAATTTCTTTTTTTTAAAGAATTGGATAGCTTTGTAAATATTCTCTTACAAGAATCCATTCACCACGTTAATCTTCCATTCGGATCAACTAACAATTTGAGTATTTATAGAACACACCATTTTTGACATGAGCATATATATACTGTGTGAACATTGCTTTCAAAATGGTCCCTTACCAGAATCCATGTTAGGACAGTAGTCACAGATATCAGGACAACAGTTGCCATAGTAACGACAGTTGTAATTACAGGAGCATCCATATGAAGACCCCCCACAGTTGTATCTGCATGAACCGTATCCTGTTGTCCAGAAAATGGTGGGTTAAATTGAATTAACTTTTCAATTTTCAAATATGAGATAAATTTAGCATGTTAATCTTTTAAATGTGGTGTAATATGCTTTCAAATAACATTTTCATACCTGCTGTCTCCATTGCTTCAGTAGTAACTGTCAAAATAATAAAATTAAAAGCAGTATCATTTATTTCTGTTCAAACTGTGTGCGTTTTTCCATAATCAGAATAAGACCATGGCAAGAAACTTACTGAAGTCTTTGTCCCTTTCTTGAACAAAAAGCCCATGCATATAATCTTTTTCCAAAATGATAATGGACTAGAATGATTAAAAATTATTACCAAGTGATAACTATTGCAAAACTCCAAATGGAATTAAGATATCATTCTAACTTCACATTTTCCTTTTATGTTTGAAGCCGAACTGTTAATCTCACGTGTGCAGTACTATTTACCATAACTGAGTGTCAGTGAAGCTCAAATAAAGTGCATCTAAAAGTACAATGAAAACTTACTGTCAGACTGACGTACAGACTTTAGGAACCAACATGTAAAAATGTGATCAACAGCATGTTTCTATAAGGACAGCCATTACAGATACAAATTGATTGATAAACTGAAACAAATAGTCAAACAACATTTATAAGAATGTTTGAACTAAACTTTTACTGACCTGCTCCAATTGTGTAACCACCACAGTATCCTGGAAAGAAGAACATTAGTTATTTACTTACTTCATTGTTGAGTTACCTACCAGTTAAACTTGGAAATAGTTATTAAATGCGTGCTAGAATTAAACTATTGCTAAGATTGAAATGAATGCGCAAGTGACCAACAGCAGTCAGGAAAAGTCCCAATAGTGCACCCAGGCTGTCAAAATCAATGTAAAATATGGACAACTCCCCAGAGTGCTTGATTGAGATAAGTACCATCTCAAGAAGATTTGAAGAAGACAGATATAAAATTCCTTTCCAATGGAAATTAGTTTAGGAATTCACAAAAATCTCAATACTGATATAGGAAAACAAACAGACCCTCAATTCACTGGACAAGAACCACCTCACTGCAGTTTAGGTTCACCTGGAGATGACTCAGATTGTCTGTCATTCCTGCTCCCCCCCCTGTCCATATTGGTAGAAGCAAACAGGGTTCACTCACACAAAGCTCTCCTTAAAACACTAATTACATCAGACAAAGACACAAACAGCTGGAGTAACTCATTGGTACGAGCAGCAACTATAGAGAGAAGGAATGGGTGATGTTTCGGGTCGAGAGCCTTCTTCAGACTGGTTAGTGATAAGGGAAATGAAAGATATAGGCGATGATGTAGAGAGATAAAGAACAATGAATGAAAGATATGCAAAAAAGTAACGGTGATGAAGGAAACAGGCCATTGATGTTGGGTGAAAACGAGAAACAAGTGCGACTTATGTGTGGGAGGGATAGAGAGAGAGGAAATGCCGGGGTTACTTGAAGTTATTTAGAGAAATCAATATTCATATCACTGGGCTGTAAGCTGCCCAAACAAAATATGAGATGTTGATATTATACCCTGGTGACAATTCATGCGTTCCATTCTAAGTCTCATCAAATACTGCACAAAAATGTGATGCATGAGAATATCAAACAGTTGAGGAATATGTTCAATACACTGTAACTAGTCAATATTTCATAATGCCCCGATGTTCATGATGGAAGTAATGCAATTGCTATGCTTTTGATCACATTGTGCATTGTTGATGACTTTCTCATGGCATTAAGATCCATCTACATTGCTTTGCCTGAAGAATCTGCCATATGGGTTTTTTGATAACTTTGAGGGCCTTGTTTTAACGTGATATCTCAGCTTTCATTTTTTTTTAAAGAATTGGATAGCTTTGTAAATATTCTCTTACAAGAATCCATTCACCACGTTAATCTTCCATTCAGATCACCTAATAATTTGAGACTATTTATAGAACGCAACATTTTTGACTTGAGCATATATATACTGTATGAACATTGCTTTCAAAATGGTCCCTTACCAGAATCCATGTAAGGACAGTAGTCACAGAAATCAGGACAACAGCGGCCATTGTAACGGCAGTTGTAATCACAGGAGCATCCATCTGAAGACCCCCCACAGTTGTATCTGCATGAACCGTATCCTGTTGTCCAATAATTGCCTTGTGGTGTTGTGTCTGTACAGATATGAAACTAATGTAGGGTTACTTATTCATTTGCAATATTTAAACTTTTTTCAAACTTGCAAAATCACATCAAATAGAGAAACTGAAGTAGAAATGACCGGGCAAACTTCAAACACCCCTTTAGAATTTCTCTTGCATTCCCCCATCACGCTCAGACATCCCCATGGTGCAGAGATGTGTATTTCTGTAACATTGATAATTGCAGGTGATATTTCATAATTATTCAACTCAGTGTAAAGATATTGTATAGAATTGCCTCTCAGTTTTCTTCAAGATTATTGCTTCTTTCTTTTTATACTATTTGAGTTTTTATGTTCACACAATCAAAGTCAGAGCACAGCAACTAAAGTTGCTGAAATAGTCTTTTGCACATTTTTATGTATTGAAGGGCGCAAAAGTATCGTGGCTCTGGTGTGGTCTGGTGTGATATATGTTTAATTCATATTTATGAATTCAGATTTATTATTTCTGATTCGGATGCAATGCTGAACTCCTATTCACTGTTGAATAATAAAAAATACCATATCAGGGTGTCATTAATAGTGCAATAAAACAGTACAATGAAGAAACACTCCTCCACCCTGGGAATGATATAGAGACTTCAGTCACTAATATTCAACAACTTTTTCAAATCAACAAAATAATTCCCAGTGAACAGGCTTTGTGAATAAAATTTGACTTATTAAGGGTGCGTCAACATACAGATTCACCAGTTTACCCAAAACCTTGTGCTTAAACGTTACTGACCTGCTCCAGTTGTGTCATAACCACAGTATCCTACAGACAAACAACAACAGACAAACAACAAAACAAAAAATTTGGATATAAGTGCTTGTGATTAATCTTCTAGCAGTTACACTCAGAAATATTAATGGGGATGTGATAAATGTGAAAATTTTCATTGAAATTGATGGCGAGTGCACAACAGCTGCAAATCAAGGTCCTGGTGATGCAGGCAAATTCAGCCACGCAATGTAAAATATATTCAAACACTTCATCTGGCCCACACTCTCTTCCCAGCTCCATACCTAAGGACCTTTCAGTTGCTTGATTGAGTAAATTATATCTCAGGGAAGTATGGAGAAGGCAAGATTGGTCAGCAACAGATGCTGACTGGAGTCAGCAATGCTGTGAATTATGAAGACACATGAAACTGCAGATGATGGAATCCTGAGCAAACTACAGATTGCTGGAGGAACTCAGCAGATCAGGCAGCGTCTGTGAAAGGAATGAACAGGCAATGCTTCGGGTCCCAATCTAAAACGTCGCTTGCTCATTCCCTCCACAGATGCTGTCTGACCTGTTGAGGTCCTCCCGCACCTTGTGTCATGGTCTGAATTATCTTGTTGGAAAACCATCCTTTTTTTAAAGTGATCCCCTTTGGATCCAGAAGAAATTCAGTAAATTATTATTCTCTATACGAGTTAACATTTTGTTCCTCTGTTCTCTGGAACTAAAGTAAATCTTTAAATTATTCCAATTCCATCTTTTTCATATAATTTCAGAATGTCACTAACTCTTTCCTAGCTGATTGGATAAAAAGTTTTACCAAGGTGAACAACTTCCATGAACACCTCATTAAGTGCTATTATACCATCCCACTAGAATACTGTATAAAGGTGCCACATTTGCTGTCCCAATGTATAATATAAACAAACGTTCATCTCTCATCCTTTTTCATACCCAGCCCCCCGATTCCTTGCATTGTCTTTAGTGAGCTATAGTTACAATTTAATGGAAGTTTGGTAAAGACAGATATAAACTTGTCTCTAATCAAAACTATTCAAGGAAGCTTGCGGTTTGAAAGGCATTCTGAACTGGGCATAAGACACAAAATGCTGGAGTAACTCAGCGGGTCAGGCAGCATCGCTGGAGAAAAGGAATATGTGAAGTTTCGGGTTGAGACCCTTCTTCTTCAGAGTCTGAAAACGTTGCTTATTCTTTTTGTCCAGAGATGCTGCCTGACCCGCTGAGTTACTCCAGCATTTTGTGTCTATCTTCAGTGTAAACCAGCATCTGCAGTTTCTTCTTACACATGGAAACAGACCATTCACTAAACAAGTCAAAAGCATGCTGCAAACAACCTCTATTCTCAGGAACAGGAAACTCCTAAAAATCAATTCCAGCTCCATATATTTATGACTTCTGATAATCACCCCTGCTTCTCTCTGTCATAATTGGTGGAAGCAAACAGACATCACCAACACAAACCATTCCCATCAAATCATCCCATTCTTTGCTTCTGTCCTGCAATAATGAACTGTAAAAACCTGGATTCTGGTTAATGTGGAAAAATATGTTTCTGTTCTTGAGTTTGAAAGCTTTCATCATAGAAATGTTGTTCTGGATTGGATGTGGTGGGACTTGGACTTTCGCAAGACTTTTTAGTAAATATGGGTTATCTTTTGGAGGCTGGTAACAATTTAACAAAATGTAATTTGGTGTATAGTGATCTGAGCACACTATGGAAATGAAATGATCAATTTCAGCAGTAAACACATATACGGTGTAGAGACACTAAACTAGAGTACACCGTATGCTAAGGCACAGTCAATTCCCCTCTACCTCATTGCAGACATTGGACTTTGTCTCTGAAACTGTTGTGCTGTAATGCTGAGAACTGTATCCTGCACTCTCTTTGACTTCATTCGATCCATTTTTCATACATTTGGCTCAATTGTATTTATATTCAGTATTATCTGATTTGATTGGATATCTTGCAAACAAAGCTTTTCACAGTATATGTATAAGTAATTTTACTCATTTATTATATAGATTGCAGAATACTATGTTTACATATTTTATTGTGCTGCTGCGTAAGAATGTAATTGTTCTGTCTGGGACATATGACAATAAAATTCTCTCACTTGATTGGATATAGGGCAAAACAGCGTTTTCCACTGTACTCGGTAGATATGATCTAACCTAGACTAGTTTATCCTAATCTCTCACAATCACTGTTGTCCCTCAATACTCTCCCGTAAGGTCCTCTTGGTAATTTTGAAAGATTTCTATTATCTAAATATTTTGAACTTTACCAAATACTTCACCATTAGTTTGATTTTCCTCACCATTATCCATATAAGCACAGTGGTCACAGAAATCAGAGCAACAGTTGCCATTGTAACGACAGTTGCGATCACAGGAACAATCAGATGAATATCTCCCACAGTTGTATCTGCAGGAACCATATCCTGTTGAGCAGAAAAAATTGGTTAACTTTGAATAAAGTCTGCCATATAGAATTTTGAAATTAACAGATGTGAAATTTATAATTTTCAGGTGGATCCATATATTTTCAAAAGATATTTTCATACCTGCTGTAATCGCTGTTGAAAATATGTCTGTGACAATAATTAAAAATAATGGCAGATTAGTTTATTTCAAGTCTCACACATTGTGCAAACATTCTGAACAGCATTAAACAAAGAATTTGAAGTAAAAATGACCAGGAGAGGTGATATCTTTCTGTTAAACTGTAACTGTACACATTGAAGGCAGACAAGATAGGACCATTTAAGAGGCTTTTACATAAGCACATGGATATGTATGGCATGGAGCAATACAGATCAAGAGTCGAGAGTGTTTTCTTGTCATTTGTCCCGAAACTGAACAATGAAATTCTTACTTGCAGCCACGTAAACAGATATGTAAACATAATACTCTGTAAAACCCATAGTAATCAACAGGTGTAGTAATCAATAGGTGTAGTTTATAGTTTGCAATATTTAATTTACTTTCTATTCTGAGCATTGTGGCCCATCCTGACCACGCCCCTTGAGATAAGCTTGAGCTAAGCTGATTAAAATCAGTCAAATCTGAGAAATCCGTAATTTAAAACTTCCAGAACTTTTGATGGAAAGTATTGTATACCTTCATCTTAATAATCAGCAAATTCCTTCCTTAAGAATTTGATCCTGAGAGGCCAGTCTATGGAAAATATCCTGAGGTAATTTTTTGATCATTAGACATGCATAGGCAATGGAAGAATTTATCCCTACAGATGTTTACGATTCCAAAGCATCCTTCCATCCTTTTTCATTGATTTGTTGTCTTTTGTTACTTCAGTGCAAACTTCTGTACTGGACCTTCTGAAGTATCCTTAGATTTTCATTACTAATGTGTTATTATTAAATATCCTCTAACATTTAATGGTTCAATGGTGCAAGGTTCAGAGCAAAACATAAAGTGCTGGAGGGTTGTGCAGCATCTGTGGAGAGAATGGACAGACAACGTTTTGGGTCAGGAATTTTCTTGTGACTCCATTTAATGTTCAGATATGAACAATAGCTTTTTGGTGAAGGCAGGCGTAAGCTTAACTGGACCCGATTATAAATCACATCTTAAATTTAAGTTTATAGCAGAAACATATGGGTAGCATTTAAAGTTAGTTACCTGTTTTTGGTGCTGAAAAGAAGAAAAAATATTAAAATTAGGAAAGTTGATTACAAATAATGATAATGTATTTTGACAGGGTATAATTTAAAAGCAATAAACTATGAGGTTTTAACTGTGTCAAAATTGATCTAGTACAGATTTCAATACCTCTGATCACATTTACCCATCCTGCTTTCATATCTCTTTAAATTCCTCTTCCACCATTCAATCTAATCTTGAATACTGATATAACTTTTGTCTCAGTCACTCAACCTAGAAGTGAATTGCATTTCTTCTCAAGTAACTTCTAAAGGTTCCTCTTGTTCTCTAGCCTGGGCCTGTCAATTATTGGACATGTTATTCTGTATCTAACCTTCATATTGTTTCAGAGGCCACTCAAAATAATAACCAAATTGTAAATGCTGCATCAATGAAATCAATATTTTTTTTAAATGCTTGAACTGAAAATTACTAAACTGTTGTGTATTTTTCACATTTGGGGGGCAAACCTTACCATGGGATTTATTTTAACTTTTTCCCGCCTTTTCTATTTTAATAAATAAAAAATTGGCTATGGATTTATTAAAAATGACTGTCAAGCCATAATTGTAAAATTTCAAATGGAATTTCAAATATTGCTGTCTAATTTCACCTTTACTCTTCAGGTGCAAAGCTGTTTTTTTTAACTTCTGTTGATCAATACAGATTATCTTTACCAGAGTCACAGCAATGCTAATATGAAGTACATCCATATAGTACAATGAAGAACTCATTGCTTTACTATGGGACTGAATACAGACATTAAGTAAATGTTTCATCAAATTAATAAAATGTTTTCTTGAGGTCAACCATTCTGAATAACATTTGACTTATAAAACCTCTGACAATGTGCACATCAACAAATACATAAGACATGTATTAATGAAAAGGGAAAGAGAGTTTAGGAAAAGTTAAGAAAGACACCAGAATTAACAGGACAGTAAGCTCACAAAAGGATAGAAGAGTATGGCCAAGTGAAATAGGAATCGATGTGAAAGGTGAGGTGAGTAATGGATTAAAAGTATTATATATGAATGTGTGAAGTATAAGAAGTAAAGTGGATGAGCTTGAAGCTCAGTTAGAGATTGGTAGATATGACTGTGGGGATTACAGAAACATGTCTGCAGGAGGATCAAGACTGGGAACTGAATATTTAGGGTTATACGTCCAATAGAAAGGACAGGCAGGTGGGCAGAGGGGGTGGGGTAACTCTCTTGGTGGGGGATGAAATTCAGATCCTTGCGAGGGGTGACATAGGGACTGATGATGTAGAGTCGCTGTGGATAGAATTGAGGAATTGTAAAGGTAAGAAGACACTAATGGGAGTTATCTACAAGCCCCAAACAGTAGCCTGGATATAGGGTGCAAGTTGCAGCAGGTGTAACATTGGCATGTAACAAAGGTAATGCCACAGTGGTTATGGGAGATTTCAATATGCAGGTAGACTGGGAAAATCAGATTGGTTCCGGACCCCAAGAAAGGGAGTTTGTAGAATGGATTCTTAGAGCAGCTTGTAATGGAGCCGACCAGAGAAAAGGCAATTCTGGATTTAGTGTTGTCTAATGAACCAGATTTAAGAAGGGAACTCGAGGTAAAGGAACCGCTAAGAGGTAGTGACCATAATATGATGTTTTAAACTGCAATTTGAGAGGAAGAAGGTTAAATCAGTAGTGTCAGTGTTGCAGTTGAACAAAGGGTACTATGAAGGCATGAGAGAAGAGTTGGCTAAAGTCGACTGGAAAAGGATCCTAGCAGGAATGATGATGGAACAGCAATGGCAGGTAAAAGAAAAGGTGTATAACAAAGCAGAGTAGCGGGAAGCCAGAGGATTGGGTAACTTTCAAAGGACAACAGAAGGTAACAAAAAGGTCAATACGGGGTGAAAAGATGAAGTACGAGGGTAAGCTGGCCAAGAATATAAAGAAGGATAGTAAAAGCTTCTTCAGATATGTTAAGAGAAAAAGATTAGTAAAGACAAATGTGGGTCCCTTGAAGGCAGAAACAGGTGAAATTATTATGGGGAACAAGGAAATGGCAGAAGAGTCAGTCTTCACTAAAGAAGACACAAACAATCTCCCAGATGTACTAGAGGACAGAGGATCAAGGGAGACAGAAAGAAAGACCATCAAGGGAAAAGGGGTTCAAGGGGAACTGAAAGAAATTTACATTAGGCGGGAAATAGTATTGGGTAGACTGATGGGACTGAAGACTGATAAATGACCAGGGCCTGATGGTCTGCATCGCAGGGTACATAAGGAGGTGGCTCTAGAAATTGTGGATGCATTGGTTTAAAAAAAAAAAATGCAGATGCTGGAAAAATGGATGATAGACAAAAATGCTGGAGAAACTCAACGGTTGAGGCAGCATCTATGGAAGGGTCTTGAACCAAAACGTCACCTATTCCTTCGCTCCATAGATGCTGCTTCAACCGCTGAGTTTCTCCAGCATTTTTGTCTACTGTGGATGCATTGGTGATCATTTTCAAATGTTCTATAGATTCAGGATCAGTTCCTCTGGATTGGAGGGTGGCTAATGTTATCCCACTTTTCAAGAAAGGAGCGAGAGAGAAAACGGGGATTATAGACCAGTTAGCCTGACATCGGTGGTGGGGAAGATGCTGGAGTCAATTATTAAAGACGTAATAACGGCTCATTTGGATAGCAGTATTGGATTGGTCAAAGTTAGCATGGATTCACGAAGGGGAAATCGTGCTTGACTAATCTTTTCGAATTATTTGAGGATGTGACAAGTAAAATGGATAAAGGAGAGCCAGTGGATGGAGTGCATCTGGACTTTCAGAAATCCTTTGATAAGGTCCCCACACAGGAGGTTAGTGGGCAAAATTAGAGCACATGGTATTGGGGGTAGGGTATTGACATGTATAGAGAATTGGTTGGCAGACAGGAAACAAAGAGTACGAATAACCGGGTCCCTGTCAGAATGGGAGGCAGTGGCAAGTGGAGTGCCACAATGCTCGGTGCTGGGGCTGCAACTATTTACAATATATATTAATGATTTTGATGATGGAATCAAAAGTAACACTAGCAAATTTGCAGATGACACAAAGCTGGGTGGCAGTGTGAACTGCTAAGAGGATGCTATGAGGTTGCAGGATGACCTGGACAGGTTGAGAGAGTGGGCAGATGCATGGCAGATGCAGTATAATGTAGATAAATGTGAGGTTATCCACTTTGGTGGCAGGAACAAGGAGGCAGATTATTATCACAATGGTGTCAGATTAGGAAAAAGGGAAGTGCAACAAGGCCTGGATGTCCTTGTTCATCAGTCACTGAAAGTAAATATGCAGGAACAGCAGGCAGTGAAGAAAACTAATGGCATGACTTGACTGTCGGATGGCGTGACTGTCATATGAGGAAAGATTGGAAAGACTGGGCTTGTATTCACTGAAATTTAGAAGGGTGAGAGGATCTTATAGAAACGTATAAGATTATAAAAGGACTGGACAAGCTAGATGAGAAAAAACCTTTTCACCCGGAGAGTTGTGAATTTGTGGAATTTTCTGCCACAGAAGAGGCCAATTCACTGAATGAATTTAAAAGGGAGTTAGATAGAGCTCTAGTGGCTGGCGGAATCAAGGGGTATGGGGAGAAGGCAAGCACGGGTTACTGATTGTGGATGATCAACCATGATTACAATGAATGGCGGTGCTGGCTCGATGAGCCAAATGGCCTCCAATTGCACCTATTTTCTATGTTTCTATGTAATGTAGAAATTTTGACATTTGTCACAAAATGGAAAACTTTAATTATTTGTGCTAGATTAGAGTAACATCTCCTGTGCTTTTAATTTCCAATCAGGGATACCGATTACCTCACCAGACTAACAGAGATGCTGAAAGTACAACAAATGGGATTGATTTACCATTGGACTGATATACAATATATAAACATTTTGTCAAATAATCAGTGATTTTTGTGGAAAGACAGGACCGGCAGCACAGTACCACAGTGGTAGAGTTGCTGCCTTACAGCGCCAAAGACCCAGGTTCGCTCCTGACTGTGGGTGCTGTCTGTACGGAATTTGTATGTTTTTCCCGTGACCTGCATGGATTTTCTCTGGGTGCTCCTGGTTTTCTCCCACACTCCAAAGGCATACAGATTTGTAGATTTATTACTCTTTGGTAAAAAATTGTAAATCATCGCTAGTGTGTAGGATGGTGCTAGATCCGCTGGTCGGCGCAGACTCGGTGGGCCGAAAGGCCTGTTTCCGTGCTGTATCTCTAAACTAAAGTAAACTAAACAGTATGTAAACATCTTGTCAAATAATCAATGATTTTTTAGGACAAATATCCTGAATAAAAATTCAATTATAAAATGCTTGTGAATGTGCAGACCAAGACATTTATAAGAATGATTGACAGTAAATAATACTGACCTATAATAGTTGTGTAAAGGCCACAATATCCTAGAGAGAAAGAAATTAGTAATTTAAATTATTCAGTGTCTTTTATCAAGTTGCTTCTAGTCATACTCAGAAATATTATTCAGACACATGGCAGAAAATGCCAAGTTCAGTTCTGACTGAAAGGGGATGAGCAAGTTCACAACAGTAGTCAGGAAACTTCCTAGTGGTGTCAGGTGACTGTCACAAATAGCACTCACAGCAAATGCTTCCCTACCCTGCCCGCCAGCAAACCCTGCCCTAATGTCTCAAAAAACTCACAAAGTCTTAAATTCGGCAATGATTATGCTCAGGGAAGGTTGGAGAACAAAAGAGAGAGGCCACCCTGCTTCTCCCTATCAGAATTTGTGGAAACAAACAGGTTTCACCAACACAAACCATTTCCATCAGTTTTATCAAACCACTCCAATCTTTCCTTCTGTCCTGATACATGGCTGATATAAGCAGTAAAAGAGGAAAAATCTGCTCTTTACTTAGAAAATGTGTTATTCAGGTAACATATGGTTGAAGCTTGATCTTAAAGGCATACATTTATTTTCCAGTTGAAATTAGTCTAGGATCTCATGAAGGTCTCAATACTGACATAGGAAAACTGTCTGAAGAAGGGTCTCGACCCGAAATGTCACCTATTCAATAGGTGATTAAATCAATTATAGATCCACCAATTTCCCCCCTTTCCCTGGTGGTGACAATTAAAATACTAGATTCTAGTTTATGTACAAAACATAATTTATGCTCTATAATTTGAAAGAAGTTGAAGGAATTATGTCCTAGTGTGGAGTAGCTGGATGGAATACAGCCAAATGTAACAGTGTGTAGTGATCCAAATTGCTGTATCCACGTGCATTGTGAAATTCCACAACTTCCTACAATTACAATCATGAAACATTATTTATTAATTGTCATTTTGTGTGTTTGAATGAATCAGCTGCAGTTGGGGATTTAGTGGAGCAAGCAGTTGATTTCCCAAATGTCTGATAAGCAAATCACCAACAGTTCATAATCTGGCTCTGCATATTTGAATAACTTTGCTATGGATAAATGTAATAAATTAAAACAACACAGCAGTGATTAATTGGAAATGTTGAAACAAAGAACTGCAGATGCTAGTTAATATATAAAAGGACATGGGGAAACTCAGTAGGTCAGACAGTATCTCTGGAGAACATGGATAGGTCACGTTTAGGGTCAAGACACTTATAATAACATTGTTGTAAATATGTTTCACTAAAAATCTTTTCCTGTCCGAATTTATACCCAGGTGGTCATTGATGCTTCCCATCCTCGCTCAGTGGAATTATTATCACCTCAATGCTACTCAATAGAGTGATGCATGAGAACTACATCAAACAGTTCAAGATGGCCATGCTAATGATAACATTGTCCATTCCATAAACTCAGTCAGGGCACCAAGTGCCATCTACACTGCTTTGACAAAATACTACTCAAGGAATTTTTGATCACTTGAGGGACTTGTTCCATTTGTAATATGATAACTTTCATATATAGTTAAGGATGACTTTGCCTTTTAAAAATCCTTACCAGAATCCATGTAAGAACAGTAGTCACAGAAATCAGGACAACAGTTGCCATAGTAACGACAGTTGTAATCACAGGAGCATCCATATGAAGACCCCCCACAGTTGTATCTGCACGAATCGTATCCTGTTGTCCAGAAAATGGTGGGTTAAATTGAATGAACTTTTCAATTTTCAAATCTGAGATAAATTTAGCAGGTTAATCTTTAAATGTGGTGCAATATGCTTTCAAAGAACATTTTCATACCTGCTGTCTCCATTGCTTCAGTAGTAACTGTAAAAATAATAAAATTAAAAGCAGTATCATTTATTTCTGTTCAAACTGTGTATGTTTTTCCATAATCAGAATAAGACCATGGCAAGAAACTTACTGAAGTCTTTGTCCCTTTCTTGAACAAAAAGCCCATGCATATAATCTTTTTCCAAAATGATAATGGACTAGAATGATTAAAAATTATTGCCAAGTGATAACTATTGCAAAACTCCAAATGGAATTAAGATATCATTCTAACTTCACATTTTCCTTTTATGTATGAAGCCGAACTGTTAATCTCACGTGTGCAGTACTATTTACCATAACTGAGTGTCAGTGAAGCTCAAATAAAGTGCATCTAAAAGTACAATGAAAACTTACTGTCAGACTGACGTACAGACTTTAGGAACCAACATGTAAAAATGTGATCAACAGCATGGTTCTATAAGGACAGCCATTACAGATACAAATTGATTGATAAACTGAAACAAAGAGTCAAAAAACATTTATAAGAATGTTTGAACTAAACTTTTACTAACCTGCTCCAATTGTGTAACCACCACAGTTTCCTGGAAACAAGAACATTAGTTATTTACTTACTTCATTGTTGAGTTACCTACCAGTTAAACTCGGAAATAGTTATTAAACGCGTGCTAGAATTAACTATTGTTAAGATTGAAATGAATGTGCAAGTGACCAACAGCAGTCAGGAAAAGTCCCAATAGTGCACCCAGGTTGTCACAATCAATGTACAATATGGACAAACTTGTTGTAAACTCCACCCTCGACTTCGCAACTCCCCAGAGTGCTTGATTCAGATAAGTACCATTGGAGAAGGCAGATATAAAATTCCTTTCCAATGGAAATTAGTTTAGGAATTCCCAAAAATCTCAATACTGATATAGGAAAACAAACAGATCCTCAATTCACAGGACAAGAACCTCCTCGCTGCAGTTTATCCACCTGTAGATGACTTCAGACTGTCTGTCATTCCTGCTCTCCCCTGTAGAAGCAAACAGGGTTCACTCACACAAAGCTCTCCCTCACAACACTTCCACAGTTCTATCCAATAATCTCAATGTTTCCCCTTTTCCTAATACGTTGACAATTAAACCAGATTCTCGTTCTCTCTGAAGAAGGGTTCCGACCCATAAACATCACCTATCCATTGTCTCCAGAGCCTGACCCGCTGAGTTACTCCAGCATTTTGTGTCTATCTTCAGTATAAACAAGCATCTGCAGTTCCTTCCTACACAAACTAGATTCTAGTTTATGCAGAAAGCATAATTAATGCTCTGTAATTTGAATGAAGTCAAAGGAACTACATTCTGGTATTGGAGGGATGTGTGGTTGAACTAGGAATTTCTCAGGAGTTTTGGACAAAAATGGGATGCCTTTTGGAGGTGGGATGTATTACAACTTGATCAGTAGTGATCCAAATTGTAGCACCAAAGTGAAGTATGTTTCAAATTCCACAACTTCCTATGAATGCAATGTACAAACATTCTGTATGCCTATTTACTTATTTATTATACTTGGTGTGCTTGAATGAATAAGCTGGAATCAGAGTTTTATCGAACAAAGACACAAAGAGCTGGAGTAACTCATTGGTACAAGCAGCAACTATGGAGAGAAGGAATGGATGATGTTTCGGGGCAAGAGCCTTCTTCAGACTGGTTAGTGATAAGGGAAATGAGAGATATAGACAATGATATAGAGAGATAAAGAACAATGAATGAAAGATATGCAAAAAAGTAAAGTTGATGAAGGAAAAAGGCCATTAATGTTGGGTGAAAAAGTATAGCTAGTGCGACTTACGTGCGGGAGGGATAGAGAGAGAGGGTTATTGAAGTTACTTAGAGAAATCAATATTCATACCTCTGGGCTGTTAGCTGCCCAAACAAAATATGAGATGTTGATACTACACCCTGGTGACCATTCATGCGTTCTATTCTAGCTCTCATCAAATACTGCACAAAAATGTGATGCATGAGAATATCAAACAGTTGAGGAATATGTTCCATACACTGTAACTGGTCAATATTTCATAATGCCCAGATGTTCATGATGGAAGTAATGCAATTGCTATGCTTTTGATCACATTGTGCATTGTTGATGACTTTGTCATGGCATTAAGATCCATCTACATTGCTTTGCCAGAATAATCTGCTGTATGGATTTTTTGATAACTTTGAGGGCCTTGTTCTAATGTGATATCTCAGCTTTAATTTTTTTAAGAATTGGATTGCTTTGTAAATATTCTCTTACAAGAATCCATTCACCACACTAATCTTCCATTCGGATCAACTGATAATTTGAGACTATTTATAGAACGCAACATTTTTGACTTGAGCATATATATACTGTATGAACATTGCTTTCAAAATGGTCCCTTACCAGAATCCATGTAAGGACAGTAGTCACAGAAATCAGGACAACAGCGACCATAGTAACGACAGCTGTAATCACAGGAGCATCCATCTGAAGACCCCCCACAGTTGTATCTGCATGAACCGTATCCTGTTGTCCAATAATTGCCTTGTGCTGTTGTGTCTGTACAGATATGAAAATTAAATGATGGGCTACTTATTCATTTTCAATAATTAAACTTTGTCAAACTTGCTGAATCACATTAAATAGAGAAACTGAAGTATAAATGACTGGGCAAACTTCAAACATCCCTTTAGCATTTCTCTTGCATTCCCCCATCACTCTCAGACATCCCCATGGTGCAGAGATGTGTATTTCTGTACCATTGATAATTACAGGTGATATTTTGTCATTATTCAACTCGGTGTAAAGATATTGTATAGAATTGCCTCTCAGTTTTCTTCAAGATTATTGCTTCTTTCTTTTTATACCATTTGAGTTTTTATGTGCACACAATCAAAGTCAGAGCACACTGAAATAGACTTTTGCACATTTTTATGTATTGTAGGGTGCATAAGTATTTTTCTGTGAATCGTGGCTCTGGTGTGGTCTGGTGTCATATATGTTTAATTCATATTGATATTGGAACAAATTGATATTCTAAGTCTGAAACAGATTTATCATTTCTGATTCATGTGAAATGCTGGACTCCTAATCACTGTTGAATCATAAAAAATACCATCTCAGGGTGTCATTAAGAGAGCGCAATAAAACAGGACAATGAAGAAACACTCCTCCACCCTGGGAATGATATAGAGACTTAAGTCACTAATATTCAACAACTTTTTCAAATCAACAAAATAATTCCCAGTGAACAGGCTTTGTGAATAAAATTTGACTTATTAAGGGTGCGTCAACATACAGATTCACCAGTTTACCCAAAACCTTGTACTTAAACGTTACTGACCTGCAACAGTTGTGTCATAGCCACAGTATCCTACAGACAAACAACAAAACAAACGTTTTGGATATAAGTACTTGTGATTAATCTTCTAGCAGTTACACTCAGAAATATTAATGGGGCTGTGATAAAAGTGAAATTTTTCATTGAAATTGATGGCGAGTGCACAGCAACTGCAAATCAAGGTCCTGGTGATGCAGGCAAATTCAGTCAGGCAATGTAAAATATATTCAAACACTTCATCTGGCCCACACTCTCTCTTCCCAGCTCCATACCTAAGGACCTTTCAGTTGCTTGATTGAGTAAATTATATCTCAGGGAAGTATGGAGAAGGCCAATGTAAGATTGGTCAGCAACAGATGCTGACTGGAGTCAGCAATGCTGTGAATTATGAAGACACATGAAACTGCAGATGATGGAATCCTGAGCAAACTACAGATTGCTGGAGGAACTCAGCAGATCAGGCAGCATCTGTGAAAGGAATGAACAGGCAATGCTTCGCGTCCCAATCTAAAACGTCGCTTGCTCATTCCCTCCACAGATGCTGTCTGACCTGTTGAGGTCCTCCCGCACCTTGTGTCATGGTCTGAATTATATTGTTTGAAAACCATCCTTTTTAAAAAGTGATCCCCTTAGCATCCAGAAGGAATTCAGTAAATTATTATTCTCTATACGAGTTAACATTTCTTCCTCTGTTCTCTGGAACTAAAGTAAATCTTTAAATTATTCCAATTCCATCTTTTTCATATAATTTCAGAAAGTCACTAACTGGTTCCTAACTGATTGGACAAAAAGTTTTACTAAGGTGAACAACTTCCATGAACACCTCATTAAGTGCTATTATACCATCCCACTAGAATACTGTATAAAGGTGCCATATTTGTTGTCCCAATGTATAATATAAACAAACGTTCATCTCTCATCCTTTTTCATACCCAGCCCCCCGATTCCTTGCATTGTCTTTAGTGAGATATAGTTACAATCTAATGGAAGTTTGGAAAAGACAGATATAAACTTGTCTCTAATCAAAACTATTCAAAGAAACTTGAGATTTGAAAGGGATTCTGAACTGGGCATTGACACAAAATGCTGGAGAAACTCAGCGGGCTAGGCAGCATCGCTGGAGAAAAAGAATATGTGAAGTTTCGGGTTGAGACTCTTCTTCTTCAGAGTGTGAAAAGGTCACTTCTTTATCGTAGTGTCCTGCTAGAAATTACACCGGACAAAGACACAAACAGCTGGAGTAACTCATTGGTTACTTTGGATTTGGAGAAGACAGATATAAAATTCCTTTCCAATGGAAATTAGTTTAGGTATTCACAAAAATCTCAATACTGATATAGGAAAACAAACAGACCCTCAATTCACTGGACAAGAACCACCTCACTGCAGTTTAGGTTTACCTGTAGATGACTCAGACTGTCTGTCATTCCTGCTCCCCCCTGTCCATATTGGTAGAAGCAAACAGGGTTCACTCACACAAAGCTCTCCCTAACAACACTAATTATACCGGACAAAGACACAAACAGCTGGAGTAACTTATTGGTACGAGCAGCAACTATGGAGAGAAGGAATGGGTGATGTTTCGGATCGAGAGCCTTCTTCAGACTGGTTAGTGATAAGGGAAACGAGAGATATAGGCGATGATGTAGAGAGATAAAGAACAATGAATGAAAGATATGCAAAAAAGTAACGGTGATGAAGGAAACAGGCCATTGATGTTGGGTGAAAACGAGAAGCAAGTGCGACATGTGTGGGAGGGATAGGGAGAGAGGAAATGCCGGGGTTACTTGAAGTTACTTAGAGAAATCAATATTCATACCTCTGGGCTGTAAGCTGCCCAAACAAAATATGAGATGTTGATATTATACCTTGGTGACCATTCATGCGTTCCATTCTAACTCTCATCAAATACTGCGCGAAAATGTGATGCATGAGAATATCAAACAGTTGAGGAATATGTTCCATACAATGTAACTGGTCAATATTTCATAATGCCCTGATGTTCATGATGGAAGTAATGCAATTGCTATGCTTTTGATCACATTGTGCATTGTTGATGACTTTTTCATGGCATTAAGATCCATCTACATTGCTTTGCCAGAATAATCTGCTGTATGGGTTTTTTGATAACTTTGAGGGCCTTGTTCTAATGTGATATCTCAAATTTCTTTTTTTTAAGAATTGGATAGCTTTGTAAATATTCTCTTACAAGAATCCATTCACCACGTTAATCTTCCATTCGGATCAACTAACAATTTGAGTATTTATAGAACACACCATTTTTGACATGAGCATATATATATTGTGTGAACATTGCTTTCAAAATGGTCCCTTACCAGAATCCATGTTAGGACAGTAGTCACAGATATCAGGACAACAGTTGCCATAGTAACGACAGCTGTAATCACAGGAGCATCCATCTGAAGACCCCCCACAGTTGTATCTGCATGAACCGTATCCTGTTGTCCAGAAAATGGTGGGTTAAATTGAATTAACTTTTCAATTTTCAAATTTGAGATACATTTAGCATGTTAATTTTTTAAATGTGGTGCAATATGCTTTCAAATAACATTTTCATACCTGCTGTCTCCATTGCTTCAGTAGTAACTGTCAAAATAATAAAATTAAAAGCAGTATCATTTATTTCTGTTCAAACTGTGTGCGTTTTTCCATAATCAGAATAAGACCATGGCAAGAAACTTACTGAAGTCTTTGTCCCTTTCTTGAACAAAAAGCCCATGCATATAATCTTTTTCCAAAATGATAATGGACTAGAATGATTAAAAATTATTGCCAAGTGATAACTATTGCAAAACTCCAAATGGAATTAAGATATCATTCTAACTTCACATTTTCCTTTTATGTATGAAGCCGAACTGTTAATCTCACGTGTGCAGTACTATTTACCATAACTGAGTGTCAGTGAAGCTCAAATAAAGTGCATCTAAAAGTACAATGAAAACTTACTGTCAGACTGACGTACAGACTTTAGGAACCAACATGTAAAAATGTGATCAACAGCATGGTTCTATAAGGACAGCCATTACAGATACAAATTGATTTATAAACTGAAACAAATAGTCAAACAACATTTATAAGAATGTTTGAACTAAACTTTTACTGACCTGCTCCAATTGTGTAACCACCACAGTATCCTGGAAACAAGAACATTAGTTATTTACTTACTTCATTGTTGAGTTACCTACCAGTTAAACTTGGAAATAGTTATTAAATGCGTGCTAGAATTAAACTATTGCTAAGATTGAAATGAATGCGCAAGTGACCAACAGCAGTCAGGAAAAGTCCCAATAGTGCACCCAGGCTGTCAAAATCAATGTACAATATGGACAACTCCCCAGAGTGCTTGATTGAGATAAGTACCATCTCAAGAAGATTTGAAGAAGACAGATATAACATTCCTTTCCAATGGAAATTAGTTTAGGAATTCACAAAAATCTCAATACTGATATAGGAAAACAACCAGACCCTCAATTCACTGGACAAGAACCACCTCACTGCAGTTTAGGTTCACCTGGAGATGACTCAGATTGTCTGTCATTCCTGCTCCCCCCCTGTCCATATTGGTAGAAGCAAACAGGGTTCACTCATACAAAGCTCTCCTTAAAACACTAATTACATCAGACAAAGACACAAACAGCTGGAGTAACTCATTGGTACGAGCAGCAACTATAGAGAGAAGGAATGGGTGATGTTTCGGGTCGAGAGCCTTCTTCAGACTGGTTAGTGATAAGGGAAATGAAAGATATAGGCGATGATGTAGAGAGATAAAGAACAATGATTGAAAGATATGCAAAAAAGTAACGGTGATGAAGGAAACAGGCCATTGATGTTGGGTGAAAACGAGAAACAAGTGCGACTTATGTGTGGGAGGGATAGAGAGAGAGGAAATGCCAGGGTTACTTGAAGTTATTTAGAGAAATCAATATTCATATCACTGGGCTGTAAGCTGCCCAAACAAAATATGAGATGTTGATATTATACCCTGGTGACCATTCATGCGTTCCATTCTAACTCTCATCAAATACTGCACAAAAATGTGATGCATGAGAATATCAAACAGTTGAGGAATATGTTCAATACACTGTAACTAGTCAATATTTCATAATGCCCCGATGTTCATGATGGAAGTAATGCAATTGCTATGCTTTTGATCACATTGTGCATTGTTGATGACTTTCTCATGGCATTAAGATCCATCTACATTGCTTTGCCTGAAGAATCTGCCATATGGGTTTTCTGATAACTTTGAGGACCTTGTTTTAATGTGATATCTCAGCTTTCATTTTTTTTAAAGAATTGGATAGCTTTGTAAATATTCTCTTACAAGAATCCATTCACCATGTTAATCTTCCATTCAGATCACCTAATAATTTGAGACTATTTATAGAACGCAACATTTTTGACTTGAGCATATATATACTGTATGAACATTGCTTTCAAAATGGTCCCTTACCAGAATCCATGTAAGGACAGTAGTCACAGAAATCAGGACAACAGCGGCCATAGTAACGGCAGTTGTAATCACAGGAGCATCCATCTGAAGACCCCCCACAGTTGTATCTGCATGAACCGTATCCTGTTGTCCAATAATTGCCTTGTGGTGTTGTGTCTGTACAGATATGAAAACTAAATGTAGGGTTACTTATTCATTTGCAATATTTAAACTTTTTTCAAACTTGCAAAATCACATCAAATAGAGAAACTGAAGTAGAAATGACCAGGCAAACTTCAAACACCCCTTTAGAATTTCTCTTGCATTCCCCCATCACTCTCAGACATCCCCATGGTGCAGAGATGTGATTTCTGTACCATTGATAATTGCAGGTGATATTTCATAATTATTCAACTCAGTGTAAAGATATTGTATAGAATTGCCTCTCAGTTTTCTTCAAGATTATTGCTTCCTTCTTTTTATACTATTTGAGTTTTTATGTTCACACAATCAAAGTCAGAGCACCGCAACTAAAGTTGCTGAAATAGTCTTTTGCACATTTTTATGTATTGAAGGGCGCAAAAGTATCGTGGCTCGGGTGTGGTCTGGTGTGATATATGTTTAATTCATATTTATGAATTCAGATTTATTATTT
This sequence comes from Amblyraja radiata, assembly GCF_010909765.2. Lineage (NCBI taxonomy): Eukaryota > Metazoa > Chordata > Chondrichthyes > Rajiformes > Rajidae > Amblyraja > Amblyraja radiata. The sequence goes on from NC_045970.1 coordinate 23,131,826, forward strand.
CTGATTCAGATGCAATGCTGGACTCCTATTCACTGTTGAATAATAAAAAATACCATATCAGGGTGTCATTAATAGTGCAATAAAACAGTACAATAAATAAACACTCCTCCACCCTGGGAATGATATAGAGACTTCAGTCACTAATATTCAACAACTTTTTCAAATCAACAAAATAATTCCCAGTGAACAGGCTTTGTGAATAAAATTTGACTTATTAAGGGTGCGTCAACATACAGATTCAGCAGTTTACCCAAAACCTTGTGCTTAAACGTTACTGACCTGCTCCAGTTGTGTCATAACCACAGTATCCTACAGACAAACAACAAAACAAAAAATGTTGGATATAAGTGCTTGTGATTAATCTTCTAGCAGTTACACTCAGAAATATTAATGGGGCTGTGATAAATGTGAAAATGTTCATTGAAATTGATGGCGAGTGCACAACAGCTGCAAATCAAGGTCCTGGTGATGCAGGCAAATTCAGCCACGCAATGTAAAATATATTCAAACACTTCATCTGGCCCACACTCTCTTCCCAGCTCCATACCTAAGGACCTTTCAGTTGCTTGATTGAGTAAATTATATCTCAGGGAAGTATGGAGAAGGCCAATGTAAGATTGGTCAGCAACAGATGCTGACTGGAGTCAGCAATGCTGTGAATTAATTATGAAGACACATGAAACTGCTAATGATGGAATCCTGAGCAAACTACACATTGCTGGAGGAACTCAGCAGATCAGGCAGCATCTGTGAAAGGAATGAACAGGCAATGCTTCGGGTCCCAATCTAAAACGTCGCTTGCTCATTCCCTCCACAAATGCTGTCTGACCTGTTGAGGTCCTCTTGGTAATTTTGAAAGATTTCTATTATCTAAATATTTTGAACTTTACCAAATACTTCACCATTAGTTTGCTTTTCCTCACCATTATCCATATAAGCACAGTGGTCACAGAAATCAGAGCAACAGTTGCCATTGTAACGACAGTTGCGATCACAGGAACAATCAGATGAATATCTCCCACAGTTGTATCTGCAGGAACCATATCCTGTTGAGCAGAAAAAATTGGTTAACTTTGAATAAAGTCTGCCTTATAGAATTTTGAAATTAACAGATGTGAAATTTATAATTTTCAGGTGGATCCATATATTTTCAAAAGATATTTTCATACCTGCTGTAATCGCTGTTGAAAATATGTCTGTGACAATAATTAAAAATAATGGCAGATTAGTTTATTTCAAGTCTCACACATTGTGCAAACATTCTGAACAGCATTAAACAAAGAATTTGAAGTAAAAATGACCAGGAGAGGTGATATCTTTCTGTTAAACTGTAACTGTACACATTGAAGGCAGACAAGATAGGACCATTTAAGAGGCTTTTACATAAGCACATGGATATGTATGGCATGGAGCAATAAAGATCAAGAGTCAAGAGTGTTTTCTTGTCATATGTCCCGAAACTGAACAATGAAATTCTTACTTGCAGCCACGTAAACATAGTACTCTGTAAAACCCATAGTAATCAACAGGTGTAGTAATCAATAGGTGTAGTCTATAGTTTGCAATATTTCATTTACTTTCTATTCTGAGCATTGTGGCCAATTCTAACATCCTGACCACGCCCCTTGAGATAAGCTTGAGCTAAACTGATTAAAATCAGTCAAATCTGAGGAATCCGCAATTTAAAACTTCAGAGCTTTTGATGGAAACTATTGTATACCTTCATCTTAATAATCAGCAAATTCCTTCCTTAAGAATTTGATCCTGAGAGGCCAGTCTATGGAAAATATTTTGAGGTAATTTTTTGATCATTAGACATGCATAGGCAATGGAAGAATTTATCCCTACAGAGGTTTACGATTCCAAAGCATCCTTCCATCCTTTTTCATTGATTTGTTATCTTTTGTTACTTCAGTGCAAACTTCTGTACTGGACCTTCTGAAGTATCCTTAGATTTTCATTACTAATGTGTTATTATTAAATATCCTCTAACATTTAATGGTTCAATGGTGCAAGGTTCAGAGCAAAACATAAAGTGCTGGAGGGTTGTGCAGCATCTGTGGAGAGAATGGACAGACAATGTTTTGGGTCAGGAATTTTCTTGTGACTCCATTTAATGTTCAGATATGAACAATAGCTTTTTGGCGAAGGCAGACGTAAGCTTAACTGGACCCGATTATATATCACATCTTACATTTAAGTTTATTGCAGAAACATATGGGTAGCATTTAAAATTAGTTACCTGTTTTTGGTGCTGAAAAGAAGAAAAAATAATAAAATTAGGAAAGTTGATTATAAATAATGATAATGTATTTTGACAGGGTATAATTTAAAAGCAGTAAACTATGAAGTTTTAACTGTGTCAAAATTGATCTAGTACAGATTTCAATACCTCTGATCACATTTACCCATCCTGCTTTCATATCTCTTTAAATTCCTCTTCCACCATTCAATCTAATCTTGAATACTGATATAACTTTTGTCTCAGTCACTCAACCTAGAAGTGAATTGCATTTCTTCTCAAGTAACTTCTAAAGGTTCCTCTTGTTCTCTAGCCTGGGCCTGTCAATTATCGGACATGTTATTCTGTATCTAACCTTCATATTGTTTCAGAGGCCACTCAAAATAATAACCAAATTGTAAATGCTGCATCAATGAAATCAATATTTTTTTTAAATGCGTGAACTGAAAATTACTAAACTGTTGTGTATTTTTCACATTTGGGGGGCAAACCTTACCATGGGATTTATTTTAACTTTTTCCCGCCTTTTCTATTTTGATAAATAAAAAATTGGCTATGGATTTATTAAAAATGACTGTCAAGCCATAATTGTAAAATTTCAAATGGAATCTCAAATATTGCTGTCTAATTTCACCTTTACTCTTCAGGTGCAAAGCTGTTTTTTAACTTCTGATGATCAATACAGATTATCTTTACCAGAGTCACAGCAATGCTAATATGAAGTACATCCATATAGTACAATGAAGAACTCATTGCTTTACTATGGGACTGATTACAGACATTAAGTAAATGTTTCATCAAATTAATAAAATGTTTTTAGAGGTCAACCTTTCTGAATAACATTCGACTTATAAAACCTCTGACAATGTGCACATCAACAAATACATAAGATGTGTTAATGAAAAGGGAAAGAGAGTATAGGAAAAGTTAAGAAAGACACCAGAATTAACAGGACAGAAAGCTCACAAAGGGATAGAAGAGTATGGCCAAGTGAAATAGGAATCGATGTGAAAGTTGAGGTGAGTAATGGATTAAAAGTATTATATATGAATGTGTGAAGTATAAGAAGTAAAGTGGATGAGCTTGAAGCTCAGTTAGAGATTGGTAGATATGACTGTGGGGATTACAGAAACATGATTTTACCAGCTGAATTACTGCTTGGTAGCAAATTATTTCTTCAACATTCGAAAAAGGAAATCAAAAGGAAGGCTCTGCAGGGACAGGAAGGCTCTGCAGGGAGGACAGGAAGGCTCTGCAGGAACGGAAGGGACGTCACGACCGCGGTGCCACAGGTGCTGTCGCCGAGGGAGGACGGACGGAGCCGCGGCTCGAGAGACTAACAGAGGCAAAGAGGTTTGCCACGCACTGCTAGGGAGCAGTGGACCAGACAGGAAGAGCGGACGGAATTACCACTAGACAGCCAACCCAGTAGGTAATTTACGGCTGGGGTGAGTACTTTCCCATTTATAGGAGGTAGGATTATATAATAAATAAGGGGTGTATCAATACAGTAATCCGGGTAGGGGATTCTTAAATAGGACTAGTTAATTACTTATATAAGATGGGCGGCCAGGAGATGTGCCAATACTGTGAGATGTGGGAATTTGTCGACACCATTGAAGTAGAAGATCCCTACAGCTGCAGTAAGTGTTTGAGGCTAGAGGAACTCGAGCTCCGCATTGATGAGCTGGAGACCCAACTTCATACGCTGCGGTACATCAGGGAGGGGGAGTATTACCTGGATGTTTTGTGCCAGGGGATGGTCACACCGACCAGTTTAACTAATTCAGTAGGCAGTGAGCAAGGAAAGGAAGGTGTGGCCATAAGCGAGGCAGGTAGGGGGAACCAGGAGGAGATGCGGCAGGAGCCACAGCCCTTGTCCCTGACGAGCATGACCGAGGCTCTTACTCAATGTAAGGACGGGATCAGGGGCTGTGGGAGGGATGAGCAACCTGGCTGCAGCACCGTGGATCAGGGGGCCATTCAAGAGGGGGGAGTTAGAAGAAATGCCGTAGTGATAGGGGATAGTATTATTCGGGGGGTAGATAAGGTTCTCTGCGGCCAGCAGAACATGTCCCGAAGGCTGTGTTGCCTACCCGGTGCTAGGGTTAAGGATATCTCTGCGATGCTGGAGAGAAATTTGCAGAGGGAGGGGGAGGATCCAGTGGTCGTGGTCCATGTGGGGACCAATGACATAGGAAGGACGAGGAAGGAGGATCTGCTGAAGGAGTTTGAGCAGTTAGGGAATAAATTAAAAAGCAGAACCTCGAGGGTACTGATCTCCGGATTGCTACCTGAGCCACGGGCCAAATCGGCGAGGGTACGTAAAATTAAAAAGCTGAATGCGTGGCTCAAAGACTGGTGTGGGAAAAATGGGTTTGGTTTCTTGGGCCACTGGCACCAGTACTGGGACAGGGGGGATCTGTTCTGTAAGGACGGACTTCACCTGAACGGTGCTGGGACTGGGGTCCTGGCAAATCATATAACTAGGGCAGTAGAGAGGTCTTTAAACTAAGTAGCGGGGGGGAGGTATCAAGGGGGGTAATAACGGCAGGGGTAGAGGAAATAGAGCAGGGTATCAGTGTGGAAGCGGAAAGTCAAAATGTGACAGGAGACAGAATGTGTGAAGATAAAGCTCTAGATGTAAAAGGGGCAAAAACGGAAAGGAAGGGTAGTAAAAATCATCTGAAAGTGCTTTATCTAAATGCACGGAGTATTCGAAATAAGATAAATGAATTAACGGTGCAATTAAGTATATATAGTTATGATATCGTGGCCATTACGGAGACATGGCTGCAAGGGGATCAGGACTGGGAGTTAAATATAGAGGGGTACTCGACAATTAGGAAAGATAGACAGGAAAGAAAGGGAGGAGGGGTGGCCCTTTTAATAAGGGAGGGAATAACGGCAATAGAGAGGAAGGATATTGCGTTGAAGGATCAGGATAGTGAAACAGCTTGGGTACAGATAGAGAATAACAAGGGGAAAAAAAACACTAGTGGGTGTAATTTATAGACCTCCAAATAGCTGTGACGCTGTTAGTCAGAACATAAATCTGCAAATAGTTGACGCATGTAAAAAGGGAACTGCTGTAATCATGGGGGACTTCAATTTTCATATTAATTGGGCAAACCAAACTGGGCAGGGTAGACTAGAGGAAGAGTTTATAGAATGTATTAGAGACGGGTTCCTAGAACAGTATGTCACAGAACCGACAAGGGGGGAGGCAATCTTGGATCTGGTCCTGTGTAATGAAGCAGGATTAATTAAAAATGCCATAGTTAGGGACTCGTTGGGAACAAGTGACCACAATATGGTCGAATTCCATATTCAAATAGAAGGGGAGCAGGTTGAAACTCAGGCTAGGGTGCTTAGTCTAAATAAGGGGGATTATGAAGGTATGAGGACTGAGCTGATCAAAGTTGACTGGGATAGCAGACTCAAGAATAAGACGGTACATGAGCAGTGGTGTACGTTTAAGGGTCTACTGTATAACCTTCAAGAAAAATTTATTCCTATGAAGAAAAAAAGGGGTAAGGGTAAGAACAGTCAGCCATGGCTCAGTAAAACTATAAAGGATAGTATTCGGCTGAAGGCAAGGGCATATAAGGTAGCCAGAGATAGTGGGAGGGTAGAGGATTGGGAAGCATTTAAAGGTCAGCAAAAAATAACTAAGAGATTAATTAAGACGGGGAAAATAGACTATGAAAGGAATTTAGCGAACAACATAAAAACTAATAGTAAGAGTTTTTATAGCTATATAAAAAGAAAAAGGGTGGCTAAGGTGAACGTTGGTCCATTGGAGGGTGAGACTGGAGAGTTGTTGGTGGGGAACATGGAAATGGCAAAGGCATTAAACGAGTATTTTGTATCAGTCTTCACCATAGAAGACACAAAAAATATTCCAACGCTGGATAAACAGGGGGCGGTAGGAATGGAGGAGCTAAATACTATTAAGATCACCAAGGAGGTGGTATTAGGGAAATTAATGAGACTGAAGGAGGATAAATCCCCTGGGCCTGATGGATTACATCCAAGGGTCTTGAGGGAGATAGCGGTGGGGATTGTGGATGCATTGGTGATAATTTTCCAAAACTCCCTGGAGGCAGGAACGGTCCCAGTGGATTGGAAAATGGCCAATGTAACACCTATATTTAAAAAAGGAAGTAAACAGAAGGCGGGTAACTATAGACCGGTTAGTCTAACATCGGTGGTGGGTAAAATGTTAGAGACAATTATTAAAGAAACACTAACGGGGCACTTGGATAAACATGACTTCATCGGACAGAACCAGCATGGTTTTGTGAAGGGGAAGTCCTGTTTAACGAATCTGCTCGAATTCTTTGAGGAAGTAACAACCCGGGTGGATAAAGGGGAACCGGTGGATGTGGTATACTTGGACTTCCAAAAGGCTTTTGACAAGGTGCCACATAAGAGACTATTGCTAAAAATAAAAAATTATGGGATTGGGGGTAATATATTAGCATGGGTAGAGGATTGGCTAACAAATAGGAAGCAGAGAGTGGGGATAAATGGTTCATACTCGGGATGGCAACCGGTAACTAGCGGGGTTCCGCAAGGGTCGGTGCTGGGACCCCAGTTGTTCACAATTTATATAAATGATTTGGAGGAGGGAACCAAGTGTAATATATCAAAATTTGCGGACGATACAAAAATGGGAGGAAAAGTAGGGGATGAGGAGGATAGGAAGAGTCTGCAAAAGGATATAGATAAGCTAGGTGAGTGGGCAACAACTTGGCAGATGAAATTTAATACTAATAAATGTGAAGTCATTCACTTTGGGAAAAAAAATGATAGGGCAAGTTATTTTCTAAATGAGGAGGAGCTGCGTTGTAATGCAACGCAAAGGGATCTAGGGGTATTAGTACATGAATCACTAAAAGTTAGTATGCAGGTGTAGCAAGCAATCAGGAAGGCCAATGGAGTTTTGGCCTTTATTGCTAGGGGGATTGAGTATAAAAACACGGAGGTCTTGCTGCAGCTGTACACAGTATTAGTGAGACCACATTTGGAATACTGTGTACAGTTCTGGGGTCCATACTTAAGAAAGGATGTACTAGCCCTGGAGGCAGTGCAGCGAAGGTTTACAAGATTAATTCCTGCAATGAGGGGATTGACATATGAGGAAAGGTTAAGTAGGCTGGAACTCTACTCTTTGGAGTTTAGAAGAATGAGAGGCGATCTCATTGAAACATATAAGATCGAGAGGGGCCTTGATCGGGTGGATTCACCGAGGATGTTCCCAATGATCGGGGAAACTAGAACTAGGGGACATAGTTGCAGAATAAGGGGGGGCTCTTTTAAAACTGAGATGAGGAAGAACTTCTTCACCCAGAGGGTGGTTAATTTATGGAATTCACTGCCCCAGGGAGCAGTGGAAGCAGAAACGTTAAATATATTTAAGACTAAAATAGATGGTTTTTTAGCTGCCAAGGGGATAAGGGGCTACGGGGAGAGGGCAGGGATATGGACCTAGGTATGGTTAGTATAGTAAGACCTGAGTGATCTCCTGGACAAGTGTCGATCGCCTGGATTGGGGTCGGAGAGGAATTTCCCGGATTTTTTTCCCGAATTGGACCTGGGTTTTTATCCGGTTTTTTGCCTCCCCCAGGAGATCACGAGGTTCTTGGGGTGGAGAGGGGTGATAGCGGTATAAAGGGGAGGGTAGTGTCTTGTGTTCTGTGTCTTGTGTCTACTGTTTGTGGGTAAGTGTGTCTGTTTAGTGTTCAGCCATGAGCGAATGGCGGTGCGGGCTCGACGGACCTGGTGGTCTACTCTCGCACCTACTTTCTATGTTTCTATGTTTCTATGTCTGCAGGAGGATCAAGACTGGGAACTGAATATTTAGGGTTATACGTCCAATAGAAAGGACAGGCAGGTGGGCAGAGGGGGTGGGGTAACTCTGTTGGTGGGGGATGAAATTCAGATCCTTGTGAGGGGTGACATAGGGACTGATGATGTAGAGTCGCTGTGGATAGAATTGAGGAATTGTAAAGGTAAGAAGACACTAATGGGACTTATCTACAAGCCCCAAACAGTAGCCTGGATATAGGGTGCAAGTTGCAGCAGGAGTAAAATTGGCATGTAACAAAGGTAATGCCACTGTGGTTATGGGAGATTTCAATATGCAGGTAGACTGGGAAAATCAGATTGGTTCCGGACCCCAAGAAAGGGAGTTTGTAGAATGGATTCTTAGAGCAGCTTGTAATGGAGCCGACCAGAGAAAAGGCAATTCTGGATTTAGTGTTGTCTAATGAACCAGATTTAAGAAGGGAACTCGAGGTAAAGGAACCGCTAAGAGGTAGTGACCATAATATGATGTTTTAAACTGCAATTTGAGAGGAAGAAGGTTAAATCAGAAGTATCAGTGTTGCAGTTGAACAAAGGGTACTATGAAGGCATGAGAGAAGAGTTGGCTAAAGTCGACTGGAAAAGGATCCTAGCAGGAATGACGATGGAACAGCAATGGCAGGAATTTCTGGCCATAATCTAGAAGATGCAAGACCATTTCATTCCAAAGAGGAAGAAAGATTCTAAGGGGAGTAAGAGGCAACCGTGGCTGACAAGGGAAGTTAGGGATGGAATAATATTAAAGAAAAGGTGTATAACAAAGCAGAGTAGCGGGAAGCCAGAGGATTGGGTAACTTTCAAAGGACAACAGAAGGTAACAAAAAGGGTAATACGGGGTGAAAAGATGAAGTACGAGGGTAAGCTGGCCAAGAATATAAAGAAGGATAGTAAAAGCTTCTTCAGATATGTTAAGAGAAAAAGATTAGTAAAGACAAATGTGGGTCCCTTGAAGGCAGAAACAGGTGAAATTATTATGGGGAACAAGGAAATGGCAGAAGAGTCAGTCTTCACTAAAGAAGACACAAACAATCTCCCAGATGTACTAGAGGACAGAGGATCAAGGGAGACAGAAAGAAAGACCATCAAGGGAAAAGGGGATCAAGGGGAACTGAAATAAATTTACATTATGCGGGAAATAGTATTGGGTAGACTGATGGGACTGAAGACTGATAAATGACCAGGGCCTGATGGTCTGCATCGCAGGGTACATAAGGAGGTGGCTCTAGAAATTGTGGATGCATTGGTTAAAAAAAAAAAAAATGCAGATGCTGGAAAAATGGATGATAGACAAAAATGCTGGAGAAACCCAACGGTTGAGGCAGCATCTATGGAAGGGTCTTGATCCAAAACATCACCTATTCCTTCGCTCCATAGATGCTGCCTCAACCGCTGAGTTTCTCCAGCATTTTTGTCTACTGTGGATGCATTGGTGATCATTTTCAAATGTTCTATAGATTCAGGATCAGTTCCTCTGGATTGGAGGGTGGCTAATGTTATCCAACTTTTCAAGAAAGGAGCGAGAGAGAACACGGGGATTATAGACCAATTAGCCTGACATCGGTGGTGGGGAAGATGCTGGAGTCAATTATTAAAGAAGTAATAACGGCTCATTTGGATAGCAGTATTGGATTGGTCAAAGTTAGCATGGATTCACGAAGGGGAAATCGTGCTTGACTAATCTTTTCGAATTATTTGAGGATGTGACAAGTAAAATGGATAAAGGAGAGCCAGTGGATGGAGTGCATCTGGACTTTCAGAAATCCTTTGATAAGGTCCCACACAGGAGGTTAGTGGGCAAAATTAGAGCACATGGTATTGGGGGTAGGGTATTGACATGGATAGAGAATTGGTTGGCAGACAGGAAACAAAGAGTACGAATAACCGGGTCCCTGTCAGAATGGGAGGCAGTGGCAAGTGGAGTGCCACAATGCTCGGTGCTGGGGCTGCAACTATTTACAATATATATTAATGATTTTGATGATGGAATCAAAAGTAACACTAGCAAATTTGCAGATGACACAAAGCTGGGTGGCAGTGTGAACTGCTAAGAGGATGCTATGAGGTTGCAGGATGACCTGGACAGGTTGAGAGAGTGGGCAGATGCATGGCAGATGCAGTATAATGTAGATAAATGTGAGGTTATCCACTTTGGCGGCAGGAACAAGAAGGCAGATTATTATCTCAATGGTGTCAGATTAGGAAAAAGGGAAGTGCAACAAGGCCTGGATGTCCTTGTTCATCAGTCACTGAAAGTAAATATGCAGGAACAGCAGGCAGTGAAGAAAACTAATGGCATGACTTGACTGTCGGATGGCGTGACTGTCATATGAGGAAAGATTGGAAAGACTGGGCTTGTATTCACTGAAATTTAGAAGGGTGAGAGGGGATCTTATAGAAACATATAAGATTATAAAAGGACTGGTCAAGCTAGATGAGAAAAAACCTTTTCACCCGGAGAGTTGCGAATTTGTGGAATCTTCTGCCACAGAAGAGGCCAATTCACTGGATGAATTTAAAAGGGAGTTAGATAGAGCTCTAGGGGCTGGCGGAATCAAGGGGTATGGGGAGAAGGCAAGCATGGGTTACTGATTGTGGATGATCAACCATGATTACAATGAATGGCGGTGCTGGCTCGATGGGCCAAATGGCCTCCTCCTGCACCTATTTTCTATGTTTCTATGTAATGTAGAATTTTGACATTTGTCACAAAATGGAAAACTTTAGTTATTTGTGCTGGATTAGAGTAACATCTCCTGTGCTTTTAATTTCCAATCAGGGATATCGATTACCTCACCAGACTAACAGAGATGCTGAAAGCACAACAAATGGGATTGATTTACCATGGGACTGATATACAATATATAAACATTTTGTCAAATAATCAGTGATCTTTGTGGAAAGACAGGACCGGCAGCACAGTACCACAGTGGTAGAGTTGCTGCCTTACAGCGCCAAAGACCCAGGTTCGCTCCTGACTGTGGGTGCTGTCTGTACGGAATTTGTATGTTTTTCCCGTGACCTGCATGGATTTTCTCTGGGTGCTCCTGGTTTCCTCCCACACTCCAAAGGCATACAGATTTGTAGATTTATTAGGCTTTGGTAAAAAAATTGTAAATCATCGCTAGTGTGTAGGATGGTGCTAGATCCGCTGGTCGGCGCAGACTCGGTGGGCCGAAAGGCCTGTTTCCGTGCTGTATCTCTAAACTAAAGTAAACTAAACAGTATGTAAACATCTTGTCAAATAATCAATGATTTTTTAGGACAAATATCCTGAATAAAAATTCAATTATAAAATGCTTGCGAATGTGCAGACCAAGACATTTATAAGAATGATGGACAGTAAACAATACTGACCTATAGTAGTTGTGTAAAGGCCACAATATCCTAGAGAGAAAGAAATTAGTAATTTAAATTATTCAGTGTCTTTTATCAAGTTGCTTCTAGTCATACTCAGAAATATTATTCAGACACATGGCAGAAAATGCCAAGTTCAGTTCTGACTGAAAGGGGATGAGCAAGTTCACAACAGTAGTCAGGAAACTTCCTAGTGGTGTCAGATGACTGTCACAAATAGCACTCACAGCAAATGCTTCCCTACCCTGCCCGCCAGCAAACCCTGCCCTAATGCCTCAAAAACTTCACAAAGTCTTAAATTCGGCAATGATTATACTCAGGGAAGGTTGGAGAACAAAAGAGAGAGGCCACCATGCTTCTCCATATCAGAATTTGTGGAAACAAACAGATTTCACCAAAACAAACCATTTCCATCAGTTTTATCAAACCACTCCAATCTTTCCTTCTGTCCTGATACATGGATAATATAAGCAGTAAAAGAGGAAAAATCTGCTCTTTACTTAGAAAATGTGTTATTCAGGTAACATATGGTTGAAGCTTGATCTTAAAGGCATACATTTATTTTCCAGTTGAAATTAGTCTAGGATCTCATGAAGGTCTCAATACTGACATAGGAAAACTGTCTGAAGAAGGGTCTCGACCCGAAATGTCACCTATTCAATAGGTGATTAAATCAATTATAGATCCACCAATTTCCCCCCTTTCCCTGGTGGTGACAATTAAAATACTAGATTCTAGTTTATGTACAAAACATAATTTATGCTCTATAATTTGAAAGAAGTTGAAGGAATTATGTCCTAGTGTGGAGTAGCTGGATGGAATACAGCCAAATGTAATGGTGTGCAGTGATCTGAATTGCTGTATCCACGTGCATTGTGAAATTCCACAACTTCCTACAATTACAATGTATGAAACATTATTTATTAATTGTCATTTTGTGTGTTTGAATGAATCAGCTGCAGTTGGGGATTTAGTGGAGCAAGCAGTTGATTTCCCAAATGTCTGATAAGCAAATCACCAACAGTTCATAATCTGGCTCTGCATATTTGAATAACTTTGCTATGGATAAATGTAATAAATTAAAACAACACAGCAGTGATTAATTGGAAATGTTGAAACAAAGAACTGCAGATGCTAGTTAATATATAAAAGGACACATAGTGCTGGGGAAACTCAGTAGGTCAGACAGTATCTCTGGAGAACATGGATAGGTCACGTTTAGGGTCAAGACACTTATAATAACATTGTTGTAAATATGTTTCACTAAAAATCTTTTCCTGTCCGAATTTATACCCAGGTGGTCATTGATGCTTCCCATCCTTGCTCAGTGGAATTATTATCACCTCAATGCTACTCAATAGAGTGATGCATGAGAACTACATCAAACAGTTCAAGATTGCCATGCTAATGATAACATTGTCCATTCCATAAACTCAGTCAGGGCATCAAGTGCCATCTACACTGCTTTGACAAAATACTACTCAAGGAATTTTTGATCACTTGAGGGACTTGTTCTATTTGTAATATGATAACTTTCATATATAGTTAAGGATTACTTTGCCTTTTAAAAATCCTTACCAGAATCCATGTAAGAACAGTAGTCACAGAAATCAGGACAACAGTTGCCATAGTAACGACAGTTGTAATCACAGGAGCATCCATATGAAGACCCCCCACAGTTGTATCTGCACGAATCGTATCCTGTTGTCCAGAAAATGGTGGGTTAAATTGAATGAACTTTTCAATTTTCAAATCTGAAATAAATTTAGCAGGTTAATCTTTAAATGTGGTGCAATATGCTTTCAAAGAACATTTTCGTACCTGCTGTCTCCATTGCTTCAGTAGTAACTGTAAAAATAATAAAATTAAAAGCAGTATCATTTATTTCTGTTCAAACTGTGTATGTTTTTCCATAATCAGAATAAGACCATGGCAAGAAACTTACTGAAGTCTTTGTCCCTTTCTTGAACAAAAAGCCCATGCATATAATCTTTTTCCAAAATGATAATGGACTAGAATGATTAAAAATTATTGCCAAGTGATAACTATTGCAAAACTCCAAATGGAATTAAGATATCATTCTAACTTCACATTTTCCTTTTATGTTTGAAGCCGAACTGTTAATCTCACGTGTGCAGTACTATTTACCATAACTGAGTGTCAGTGAAGCTCAAATAAAGTGCATCTAAAAGTACAATGAAAACTTACTGTCAGACTGACGTACAGACTTTAGGAACCAACATGTAAAAATGTGATCAACAGCATGGTTCTATAAGGACAGCCATTACAGATACAAATTGATTGATAAACTGAAACAAAGAGTCAAAAAACATTTATAAGAATGTTTGAACTAAACTTTTACTAACCTGCTCCAATTGTGTAACCACCACAGTTTCCTGGAAACAAGAACATTAGTTATTTACTTACTTCATTGTTGAGTTACCTACCAGTTAAACTCGGAAATAGTTATTAAACGTGTGCTAGAATTAACTATTGTTAAGATTGAAATGAATGTGCAAGTGACCAACAGCAGTCAGGAAAAGTCCCAATAGTGCACCCAGGTTGTCACAATCAATGTACAATATGGACAAACTTGCTGTAAACTCCACCCTCGACTTCGCAACTCCCCAGAGTGCTTGATTCAGATAAGTACCATTGGAGAAGGCAGATATAAAATTCCTTTCCAATGGAAATTAGTTTAGGAATTCACAAAAATCTCAATACTGATATAGGAAAACAAACATCCTCAATTCACAGGACAAGAACCTCCTCGCTGCAGTTTATCCACCTGTAGATGACTTCAGACTGTCTGTCATTCCTGCTCTCCCCTGTAGAAGCAAACAGGGTTCACTCACACAAAGCTCTCCCTCACAACACTTCCACAGTTCTATCCAATAATCTCAATTTTTCCCCTTTTCCTAATACGTTGACAATTAAACCAGATTCTCGTTCTCTCTGAAGAAGGGTTCCGACCCATAAACATCACCTATCCATTGTCTCCAGAACCTGACCCGCTGAGTTACTCCAGCATTTTGTGTCTATCTTCAGCATCTGCAGTTCCTTCCTACACAAACTAGATTCTAGTTTATGCAGAAAACATAATTAATGCTCTGTAATTTGAATGAAGTCAAAGGAACTACATTCTGGTATTGGAGGGTTGTGTGGTTGAACTGGGAATTTCTCAGGAGTTTTGGACAAAAATGGGATGCCTTTTGGAGGTGGGATGTATTACAACTTGATCAATAGTGATCCAAATTGTAGCACCAAAGTGAAGTATGTTTCAAATTCCACAACTTCCTATGAATGCAATGTACAAACATTCTGTATGCCTATTTACTTATTTATTATACTTGGTGTGCTTGAATGAATAAGCTGGAATCAGAGTTTTATCGAACAAAGACACAAAGAGCTGGAGTAACTCATTGGTACAAGCAGCGACTATGGAGAGAAGGAATGGGTGATGTTTCGGGGCGAGAGCCTTCTTCAGACTGGTTAGTGATAAGGGAAATGAGAGATATAGACAATGATATAGAGAGTTAAAGAACAATGAATGAAAGATATGCAAAAAAGTAACGTTGATGAAGGAAAAAGGCCATTAATGTTGGGTGAAAAAGTATAGCTAGTGCGACTTATGTGCGGGAGGGATAGAGAGAGAGGGTTATTGAAGTTACTTCGAGAAATCAATATTCATACCTCTGGGCTGTTAGCTGCCCAAACAAAATATGAGATGTTGATACAACACCCTGGTGACCATTCATGCGTTCTATTCTAGCTCTCATCAAATACTGCACAAAAATGTGATGCATGAGAATATCAAATAGTTGAGGAATATGTTCCATACACTGTAATTGAATTGAATTGAATTGAATCCTTTATTTGTCATTCAGACCTTTCGGTCTGAACAAAATGCTGTTGCCTGCAGCCATACATGTAATAATAACAAAACACAATAAACACAAATTAACATCCACCACAGTGAGTTCACCAAACACCTCCTCACTGTGATGGAGGCAAAAGTCTTAGAGTTACTGTCTCTTCCCTCCTCTTCTCCCTCTGCGCCGAGGCGATACCCCACCGGGCGATGGTATCAGTCCCGCGGTTCAAGCTCCACGGCCCGGGGGTGGTCGAAGCTGCCCGCAGCTGTTGCAACGGGTGCTCCGGAAAACAGGCACCAGCCTGTGACCTGCGAGCTCCCGACATTGTCCTCCACTGGCCCGCGGCCGAGCCCCGGATCCAGGTCGCCGCCGCCAGAACGCCGCCTCAGCCGCCGTAGCACCGTCACCGCCCCGCACCACAAGGCAGCGTCTCAGCCCCGCACCGGGCTGCCCCCACGAGAGCACCTTCCAGCCGGGAGCCGGTCCGCCCACACGGCAGCGTCTCAGCCCCGCACCGGGCTGCTCACACGGGAGCGCCTTCCAGCCAGTAGCCGTTCCGGCCGCACGGGAGTGTCTCAGCCCCGCGCCGTCCGCCCTCACCGGAGCGCCGATACTGGTCAATATTTCATAATGCCCAGATGTTCATGATGGAAGTAATGCAATTGCTATGCTTTTGATCACATTGTGCATTGTTGATGACTTTGTCATGGCATTAAGATCCATCTACATTGCTTTGCCAGAATAATCTGCTGTATGGATTTGTTGATAACTTAGAGGGCCTTGTTCTAATGTTATATCTCAGCTTTAATTTTTTTAAGAATTGGATTGCTTTGTAAATATTCTCTTAGAAGAATCCATTCGCCACGCTAATCTTCCATTCGGATCAACTGATAATTTGAGACTATTTATAGAACGCAACATTTTTGACTTGAGCATATATATACTGTATGAACATTGCTTTCAAAATGGTCCCTTACCAGAATCCATGTAAGAACAGTAGTCACAGAAATCAGGACAACAGCGACCATAGTAACGACAGCTGTAATCACAGGAGCATCCATCTGAAGACCCCCCACAGTTGTATCTGCATGAACCGTATCCTGTTGTCCAATAATTGCCTTGTGCTGTTGTGTCTGTACAGATATGAAAATTAAATGATGGGCTACTTATTCATTTTCAATAATTAAACTTTGTCAAACTTGCTGAATCACATTAAATAGAGAAACTGAAGTATAAATGACCGGGCAAACTTCAAACATCCCTTTAGCATTTCTCTTGCATTCCCCCATCACTCTCAGACATCCCCATGGTGCAGAGATGTGTATTTCTGTACCATTGATAATTACAGGTGATATTTTGTCATTATTCAACTCGGTGTAAAGATATTGTATAGAATTGCCTCTCAGTTTTCTTCAAGATTATAGCTTCTTTCTTTTTATACCATTTGAGTTTTTATGCGCACACAATCAAAGTCAGAGCACACTGAAATATACTTTTGCACATTTTTATGTATTGTAGGGTGCATAAGTATTTTTCTGTGAATCGTGGCTCTGGTGTGGTCTGGTGTCATATATGTTTAATTCATATTGATATTGGAACAAATTGATATTGTAAGTCTGAAACAGATTTAACATTTCTGATTCATATGAAATGCTGGACTCCTAATCACTGTTGAATCATAAAAAATGCCATCTCAGGGTGTCATTAAGAGAGCGCAATAAAACAGTACAATGAAGAAACACTCCTCCACCCTGGGAATGATATAGAGACTTCAGTCACTAATATTCAACAACTTTTTCAAATCAACAAAATAATTCCCAGTGAACAGGCTTTGTGAATAAAATTTGACTTATTAAGGGTGCGTCAAGATACATATTCACCAGTTTACCCAAAACCTTGTGCTTAAACGTTACTGACCTGCAACAGTTGTGTCATAGCCACAGTATCCTACAGACAAACAACAAAACAAACGTTTTTGATATAAGTGCTTGTGATTAATCTTCTAGCAGTTACACTCAGAAATATTAATGGGGCTGTGATAAAAGTGAAAATTTTCATTGAAATTGATGGCGAGTGCACAGTAACTGCAAATCAAGGTCCTGGTGATGCAGGCAAATTCAGTCAGGCAATGTAAAATATATTCAAACACTTCATCTGGCCCACACTCTCTCTCTTCCCTGCTCCATACCTAAGGACCTTTCAGTTGCTTAAGTGAGAAAATTATATCTCAGGGAAGTATGGAGAAGGCCAATGTAAGATTGGTCAGCAACAGATGCTGACTGGAGTCAGCAATGCTGTGAATTATGAAGACACATGAAACTGCAGATGATGGAATCCTGAGCAAACTACAGATTGCTGGAGGAACTCAGCAGGTCAGGCAGCATCTGTGAAAGGAATGAACAGGCAATGCTTCGCGTCCCAATCTAAAACGTCGCTTGCTCATTCCCTCCACAGATGCTGTCTGACCTGTTGAGGTCCTCCCGCACCTTGTGTCATGGTTTGAATTATCTTGTTTGAAAACCATCCTTTTTAAAAAGTGATCCCCTTAGCATCCAGAAGGAATTCAGTAAATTATTATTCTCTATACGAGTTAACATTTGTTCCTCTGTTCTCTGGAACTAAAGTAAATCTTTAAATTATTCCAATTCCATCTTTTTCATATAATTTCAGAAAGTCACTAACTCGTTCCTAGCTGATTGGATAAAACGTTTTACTAAGGTGAACAACTTCCATGAACGCCTCATTAAGTGCTATTATACCATCCCACTAGAATACTGTATAAAGGTGCCACATTTGCTGTCCCAATGTATAATATAAACAAACGTTCATTTCTCATCCTTTTTCATACCCAGCCCCCCGATTCCTTGCATTGTCTTTAGTGAGCTATAGTTACAATTTAATGGAAGTTTGGAAAAGACAGATATAAACTTGTCTCTAATCAAAACTATTCAAAGAAACTTGAGATTTGAAATGCATTCTGAACTGGGCATTGACACAAAATGCTGGAGAAACTCAGCGGGCCAGGCAGCATCGCTGGAGAAAAGGAATATGTGAAGTTTCGGGTTGAGACCCTTCTTCTTCAGAGTCTGAAAAGGTCACTTCTTTATCGTAGTGTCCTGTCAGAAATTACACCGGATAAAGACAATATAAAGAATGTAAAAAGAATCTTAAGAAAGAAATTAGAAAAGCTAAAAGAAGATATGAGGTTGCTTTGGCAAGTAAGGTGAAAGTAAACCCAAATGGTTTCTACAGCTATATTAATAGCAAAAGGATAACGAGGGATAAAATTGGTCCATTAGAGAGTCAGAGTGGACAGCTATCTGCAGAGCCAAAAGAGATGGGGGAGATATTGAACAATTTCTTTTCTTCGGTATTCACCAAGGAGAAGGATATTGAATTATGTGAGGTAAGGGAAACAAGTAGAGTAGCCATGGAAACTATGAGATTCAAAGAAGAGGAAGTACTGACACTTTTGAGAAATATAAAAGTGGATAAGTCTCCAGGTCCGGACAGGATATTCCCTAGGACATTGAGGGAAGTTAGTGTAGAAATAGCAGGGGCTATGACAGAAATATTTCAAATGTCATTAGAAACGGGAATAGTGCCGGAGGATTGGCGTACTGCGCATGTTGTTCCATTGTTTAAAAAGGGGTCTAAGAGTAAACCTAGCAATTATAGACCTGTTAGTTTGACGTCAGTGGTGGGCAAATTAATGGAAAGGATACTTAGAGATAATATATATAAGCATCTGGATAAACAGGGTCTGATTAGGAACAGTCAACATGGATTTGTGCCTGAAAGGTCATGTTTGACTAATCTTCTTGAATTTTTTGAAGAGGTTACTCGGGAAATTGATGAGGGTAAAGCAGTGGATGTTGTATATATGGACTTCAGTAAGGCCTTTGACAAGGTTCCTCATGGAAGGTTGGTTAAGAAGGTTCAATGGTTGGGTATTAATGGTGGAGTAGCAAGATGGATTCAACAGTGGCTGAATGGGAGATGCCAGAGAGTAATGGTGGATGGTTGTTTGTCAGGTTGGAGGCCAGTGACTAGTGGGGTGCCACAGGGATCTGTGTTGGGTCCACTGTTGTTTGTCATGTACATCAATGATCTGGATGATGGTGTGGTAAATTGGATTAGTAAGTATGCAGATGATACTAAGATAGGTGGGGTTGTGGATAATGAAGTAGATTTTCAAAGTCTACAGAGAGATTTATGTCAGTTGGAAGAGTGGACTGAAAGATGGCAGATGGAGTTTAATGCTGATAAGTGTGAGGTGCTACATCTTGGCAGGACAAATCAAAATAGGACGTACATGGTAAATGGCAGGGAATTGAAGAATGCAGGTGAACAGAGGGATCTGGGAATAACTGTGCACAGTTCCCTGAAAGTGGAATCTCATGTAGATAGGGTGGTAAAGAAAGCTTTTGGTGTGCTGGCCTTTATAAATCAGAGCATTGAGTATAGAAGTTGGGATGTAATGTTAAAATTGTACAAGGCATTGGTGAGGCCAATTCTGGAGTATGGGGTACAATTTTGGTCGCCTAATTATAGGAAGGATGTCAACAAAATAGAGAGAGTACAGAGGAGATTTACTAGAATGTTGCCTGGGTTTCAGCAACTAAGTTACAGAGAGAGGTTGAACAAGTTAGGGCTTTATTCTTTGGAGCGCAGAAGGTTTAGGGAGGACTTGATAGAGGTCTTTAAAATGATGAGAGGGATAGACAGAGTTGACGTGGATAAGCTTTTCCCACTGAGAGTAGGGAAGATTCAAACAAGGGGACATGACTTGAGAATTAAGGGACAGAAGTTTAGGGGTAACATGAGGGGGAACTTCTTTACTCAGAGAGTGGTGGCTGTGTGGAATGAGCTTCCAGTGAAGGTGGTGGAGGCAGGTTCGTTTTTATAATTTAAAAATAAATTGGATAGTTATATGGACGGGAAAGGAATGGAGGGTTATGGTCTGAGCGCAGGTATATGGGACTAGGGGAGAAAACGTGTTTGGCACGGACTAGAAGGGTCGAGATGGCCTGTTTCCGTGCTGTAATTGTTATATGGTTATATGGTTATATGGTTAAACAGCTGGAGTAACTCATTGGTTACTTTGGATTTGGAGAAGACAGATATAAAATTCCTTTCCAATGGAAATTAGTTTAGGTATTCACAAAAATCTCAATACTGATATAGGAAAACAAACAGACCCTCAATTCACTGGACAAGAACCACCTCACTGCAGTTTAGGTTCACCTGTAGATGACTCAGACTGTCTGTCATTCCTGCTCCCCCCTGTCCATATTGGTAGAAGCAAACAGGGTTCACTCACACAAAGCTCTCCCTAACAACACTAATTACACCGGACAAAGACACAAACAGCTGGAGTAACTCATTGGTACGAGCAGCAACTATGGAGAGAAGGAATGGGTGATGTTTCGGATCGAGAGCCTTCTTCAGACTGGTTAGTGATAAGGGAAACGAGTGATATAGGCGATGATGTAGAGAGATAAAGAACAATGAATGAAAGATATGCAAAAAAGTAATGGTGATGAAGGAAACAGGCCATTGATGTTGGGTGAAAACGAGAAGCAAGTGCGACATGTGTGGGAGGGATAGAGAGAGAGGAAATGCCGGGGTTACTTGAAGTTACTTAGAGAAATCAATATTCATACCTCTGGGCTGTAAGCTGTCCAAGCAAAATATGAGATGTTGATATTATACCCTGGTGACCATTCATGCGTTCCATTCTAACTCTCATCAAATACTGCGCAAAAATGTGATGCATGAGAATATCAAACAGTTGAGGAATATGTTCCATACACTGTAACTGGTCAATATTTCATAATACCCTGATGTTCATGATGGAAGTACTGCAATTGCTATGCTTTTGATCACATTGTGCCTTGTTGATGACTTTTTCATGGCATTAAGATCCATCTACATTGCTTTGCCAGAATAATCTGCTGTATGGGTTTTTTGATAACTTTGAGGGCCTTGTTCTAATGTGATATCTCAAATTTCTTTTTTTTAAAGAATTGGATAGCTTTGTAAATATTCTCTTACAAGAATCCATTCACCACGTTAATCTTCCATTCGGATCAACTAACAATTTGAGTATTTATAGAACACACCATTTTTGACATGAGCATATATATACTGTGTGAACATTGCTTTCAAAATGGTCCCTTACCAGAATCCATGTTAGGACAGTAGTCACAGATATCAGGACAACAGTTGCCATAGTAACGACAGTTGTAATCACAGGAGCATCCATGTGAAGACCCCCCACAGTTGTATCTGCATGAACCGTATCCTGTTGTCCAGAAAATGGTGGGTTAAATTGAATTAACTTTTCAATTTTCAAATTTGAGATAAATTTAGCATGTTAATCTTTTAAATGTGGTGTAATATGCTTTCAAATAACATTTTCATACCTGCTGTCTCCATTGCTTCAGTAGTAACTGTCAAAATAATAAAATTAAAAGCAGTATAATTTATTTCTGTTCAAACTGTGTGCGTTTTTCCATAATCAGAATAAGACCATGGCAAGAAACTTACTGAAGTCTTTGTCCCTTTCTTGAACAAAAAGCCCATGCATATAATCTTTTTCCAAAATGATAATGGACTAGAATGATTAAAAATTATTGCCAAGTGATAACTATTGCAAAACTCCAAATGGAATTAAGATATCATTCTAACTTCACATTTTCCTTTTATGTATGAAGCCGAACTGTTAATCTCACGTGTGCAGTACTATTTACCATAACTGAGTGTCAGTGAAGCTCAAATAAAGTGCATCTAAAAGTACAATGAAAACTTACTGTCAGACTGACGTACAGACTTTAGGAACCAACATGTAAAAATGTGATCAACAGCATGGTTCTATAAGGACAGCCATTACAGATACAAATTGATTGATAAACTGAAACAAATAGTCAAACAACATTTATAAGAATGTTTGAACTAAACTTTTACTGACCTGCTCCAATTGTGTAACCACCACAGTATCCTGGAAACAAGAACATTAGTTATTTACTTACTTCATTGTTGAGTTACCTACCAGTTAAACTTGGAAATAGTTATTAAATGCGTGCTAGAATTAAACTATTGCTAAGATTGAAATGAATGCGCAAGTGACCAACAGCAGTCAGGAAAAGTCCCAATAGTGCACCCAGGCTGTCAAAATCAATGTACAATATGGACAACTCCCCAGAGTGCTTGATTGAGATAAGTACCATCTCAAGAAGATTTGAAGAAGACAGATATAAAATTCCTTCCCAATGGAAATTAGTTTAGGAATTCACAAAAATCTCAATACTGATATAGGAAAACAAACAGACCCTCAATTCACTGGACAAGAACCACCTCACTGCAGTTTAGGTTCACCTGGAGATGACTCAGATTGTCTGTCATTCCTGCTCCCCCCCTGTCCATATTGGTAGAAGCAAACAGGGTTCACTCACACAAAGCTCTCCTTAAAACACTAATTACATCAGACAAAGACACAAACAGCTGGAGTAACTCATTGGTACGAGCAGCAACTATAGAGAGAAGGAATGGGTGATGTTTCGGGTCGAGAGCCTTCTTCAGACTGGTTAGTGATAAGGGAAATGAAAGATATAGGCAATGATGTAGAGAGATAAAGAACAATGAATGAAAGATATGCAAAAAAGTAACGGTGATGAAGGAAACAGGCCATTGATGTTGGGTGAAAACGAGAAACAAGTGCGACTTATGTGTGGGAGGGATAGAGAGAGAGGAAATGCCGGGGTTACTTGAAGTTATTTAGAGAAATCAATATTCATATCACTGGGCTGTAAGCTGCCCAAACAAAATATGAGATGTTGATATTATACCCTGGTGACCATTCATGCGTTCCATTCTAACTCTCATCAAATACTGCACAAAAATGTGATGCATGAGAATATCAAACAGTTGAGGAATATGTTCAATACACTGTAAATAGTCAATATTTCATAATGCCCCGATGTTCATGATGGAAGTAATGCAATTGCTATGCTTTTGATCACATTGTGCATTGTTGATGACTTTCTCATGGCATTAAGATCCATCTACATTGCTTTGCCTGAAGAATCTGCCATATGGGTTTTTTGATAACTTTGAGGGCCTTATTTTAATGTGATATCTCAGCTTTCATTTTTTTTTAAAGAATTGGATAGCTTTGTAAATATTCTCTTACAAGAATCCATTCACCACGTTAATCTTCCATTCAGATCACCTAATAATTTGAGACTATTTATAGAACGCAACATTTTTGACTTGAGCATATATATACTGTATGAACATTGCTTTCAAAATGGTCCCTTACCAGAATCCATGTAAGGACAGTAGTCACAGAAATCAGGACAACAGCGGCCATTGTAACGGCAGTTGTAATCACAGGAGCATCCATCTGAAGACCCCCCACAGTTGTATCTGCATGAACCGTATCCTGTTGTCCAATAATTGCCTTGTGGTGTTGTGTCTGTACAGATATGAAAACTAAATGTAGGGTTACTTATTCATTTGCAATATTTAAACTTTTTTCAAACTTGCAAAATCACATCAAATAGAGAAACTGAAGTAGAAATGACCAGGCAAACTTCAAACACCCCTTTAGAATTTCTCTTGCATTCCCCCATCACGCTCAGACATCCCCATGGTGCAGAGATGTGTATTTCTGTAACATTGATAATTGCAGGTGATATTTCATAATTATTCAACTCAGTGTAAAGATATTGTATAGAATTGCCTCTCAGTTTTCTTCAAGATTATTGCTTCTTTCTTTTTATACTATTTGAGTTTTTATGTTCACACAATCAAAGTCAGAGCACAGCAACTAAAGTTGCTGAAATAGTCTTTTGCACATTTTTATGTATTGAAGGGCGCAAAAGTATCGTGGCTATGGTGTGGTCTGGTGTGATATATGTTTAATTCATATTTATGAAATCAGATTTATTATTTCTGATTCAGATGCAATGCTGGACTCCTATTCACTGTTGAATAATAAAAAATACCATATCAGGGTGTCATTAATAGTGCAATAAAACAGTACAATGAAGAAACACTCCTCCACCCTGGGAATGATATAGAGACTTCAGTCACTAATATTCGACAACTTTTTTAAATCAACAAAATAATTCCCAGTGAACAGGCTTTGTGAATAAAATTTGACTTATTAAGGGTGCATCAACATACAGATTCACCAGTTTACCCAAAACCTTGTGCTTAAACGTTACTGACCTGCTCCAGTTGTGTCATAACCACAGTATCCTACAGACAAACAACAAAACAAAAAATGTTGGATATAAGTGCTTGTGATTAATCTTCTAGCAGTTACACTCAGAAATATTAATGGGGCTGTGATAAATGTGAAAATTTTCATTGAAATTGATGGCGAGTGCACAACAGCTGCAACTCAAGGTCCTGGTGATGCAGGCAAATTCAGCCACGCAATGTAAAATATATTCAAACACTTCATCTGGCCCACACTCTCTTCCCAGCTCCATACCTAAGGACCTTTCAGTTGCTTGATTGAGTAAATTATATCTCAGGGAAGTATGGAGAAGACCGATGTAAGATTGGTCAGCAACAGATGCTGACTGGAGTCAGCAATGCTGTGAATTATGAAGACACATGAAACTGCAGATGATGGAATCCTGAGCAAATTACAGATTGCTGGAGGAACTCAGCAGATCAGGCAGCATCTGTGAAAGGAATGAACAGGCAATGCTTCGGGTCCAAATCTAAAACGTCGCTTGCTCATTCCCTCCACAGATGCTGTCTGACCTGTTGAGGTCCTCCCGCACCTTGTGTCATGGTCTGAATTATCTTGTTGGAAAACCATCCTTTTTTAAAAGTGATCCCCTTTGGATCCAGAAGGAATTCAGTAAATTATTATTCTCTATACGAGTTAACATTTTGTTCCTCTGTTCTCTGGAACTAAAGTAAATCTTTAAATTATTCCAATTCCATCTTTTTCATATAATTTCAGAATGTCACTAACTCTTTCCTAGCTGATTGGATAAAAAGTTTTACCAAGGTGAACAACTTCCATGAACACCTCATTAAGTGCTATTATACCATCCCACTAGAATACTGTATAAAGGTGCCACATTTGCTGTCCCAATGTATAATATAAACAAACGTTCATCTCTCATCCTTTTTCATACCCAGCCCCCCGATTCCTTGCATTGTCTTTAGTGAGCTATAGTTACAATTTAATGGAAGTTTGGAAAAGACAGATATAAACCTGTCTCTAATCAAAACTATTCAAGGAAGCTTGCGGTTTGAAAGGCATTCTGAACTGGGCATAAGACACAAAATGCTGGAGTAACTCAGCGGATCAGGCAGCATCGCTGGAGAAAAGGAATATGTGAAGTTTCGGGTTGAGACCCTTCTTCTTCAGAGTCTGAAAACGTTGCTTATTCTTTTTGTCCAGAGATGCTGCCTGACCCGCTGAGTTACTCCAGCATTTTGTGTCTATCTTCAGTGTAAACCAGCATCTGCAGTTTCTTCTTACACATGGAAACAGACCATTCACTAAACAAGTCAAAAGCATGCTGCAAACAACCTCTATTCTCAGGAACAGGAAACTCCTAAAAATCAATTCCAGCTCCATATATTTATGACTTCTGATAATCACCCCTGCTTCTCTCTGTCATAATTGGTGGAAGCAAACAGACATCACCAACAAAAACCATTCCCATCAAATCATCCCATTCTTTGCTTCTGTCCTGCAATAATGAACTGTAAAAACCTGGATTCTGGTTAATGTGGAAAAATATGTTTCTGTTCTTGAGTTTGAAAGCTTTCATCATAAGAAATGTTGTTCTGGATTGGATGTGGTGGGACTTGGACTTTCGCAAGACTTTTTACTAAATATGGGTTATCTTTTGGAGGCTGGTAGCAATTTAACAAAATGTAATTTGGTGTATAGTGATCTGAGCACACTATGGAAATGAAATGATCAATTTCAGCAGTAAACACATATACGGTATAGAGACACTAAACTAGAGTACACCGTATGCTAAGGCACAGTCAATTCCCCTCTACCTCATTGCAGACATTGGACTTTGTCCCTGAAACTGTTGTGCTGTAATGCTGAGAACTGTATCCTGCACTCTCTTTGACTTCATTCGATCCATTTTTCATACATTTGGCTCAATTGTATTTATATTCAGTATTATCTGATTTGATTGGATATCTTGCAAACAAAGCTTTTCACAGTATGTATAAGTAATTTTACTCATTTATTATATAGATTGCAGAATACTATGTTTACATATTTTATTGTGCTGCTGCGTAAGAATGTAATTGTTCTGTCTGGGACATATGACAATAAAATTCTCTCACTTGATTGGATATAGGGCAAAACAGAGTTTTCCACTGTACTCGGTAGATATGATCTAACCTAGACTAGTTTATCCTAATCTCTCACAATCACTGTTCCCCCTCAATACTCTCCCGTAAGGTCCTCTTGGTAATTTTGAAAGATTTCTATTATCTAAATATTTTGAACTTTACCAAATACTTCACCATTAGTTTGATTTTCCTCACCATTATCAATATAAGCACAGTGGTCACAGAAATCAGAGCAACAGTTGCCATTGTAACGACAGTTGCGATCACAGGAACAATCAGATGAATATCCCCCACAGTTGTATCTGCAGGAACCATATCCTGTTGAGCAGTAAACAATTGGTTAACTTTGAATAAAGTCTGCCATATAGAATTTTGAAATTAACAGATGTGAAATTTATAATTTTCAGGTGGATCCATATATTTTCAAAAGATATTTTCATACCTGCTGTAATCGCTGTTGAAAATATGTCTGTGACAATAATTAAAAATAATGGCAGATTAGTTTATTTCAAGTCTCACACATTGTGCAAACGTTCTTAACACCATTAAACAAAGAATTTGAAGTAAAAATGACCAGGAGAGGTGATATCTTTCTGTTAAACTGTAACTGTACACATTGAAAATAGCCACTGCTGAGGATTATCCATCTGTACCTGCCCTCCCACCTCAAAATACATGTGGTGATCCCACAATCTGGTTTTGTCTGTTGGTCAATCCCAAAGATAAATGATATTCCTAATTATTGACTTCAGGATGTGCTATTGCAACATAATAATAATAATAATAAATTTTATTTTTATAGCGCTTTTCTAAGACTCAAAGTCGCTTTACAATAGTAACAGACAATAGCAAACGGAGAAGCGGCGAACAAACAGCATTCACCAGTGTCTCAGGTCAGGTCAGGTCAAGGAAAATATTATTCATTCAGATTCAAAATGTATATGACCACTGAGTGGCGCCGCAATGGCAGCCTCGCCAACAATTTGTCCTTTCTTCTTTTTTTTTGTTATTTTTATTGTGTTTTAAAAGTTTGTGTTAATGTTCGCTGGTTTGTTTTATGTGGGGCGGGGTGAGGGGGTCGGGGGAAACTTTTTTTCAATCTCTTACCTTGCCGGAGATGCGATTGTTTTCCGGGTCGTATCTCCGGTTGCTCTGCGGCCTAACATCATGGATCTGGAGGCCTTGCTCGGGACTGACTTGAGCCACACGGCGGGGCCGTGGAGTTACCATTGGAGCCGATTCCTTCCCTAGGATCGATGCTCCAACCGCGGCCTGCAGATTTCACCATCGAGGAGCTTGCAAAGTCGGGAGCTCCAAAGTCATAGAAGGTTTCGACTAGACCCGACCCGGGGCCCGATCGCCTGGAGCCGAGATCCCCCCCCGATGCGGGAGCTTGATCTCCCCAAAGGAGAGTGCCTGCATGCCAGCTACGGGAGTGAAGATTGTCGCGTAAACGGAAGGCTCGAGGTCCTTGACCACGGGACAATGAAGGGAAGAAATTGAACTTTTTTTTGCCTTGCATCACAGCGAGGAATGTGGAGGAGTCACTGTGGTGGATGTTTATGTTAAAATGTATTTTGTGTGTTCTGGTGCTTTTTATTAATATGATGATTGTATGGCAAATCAAATTCCTCGTATGTTGCAAAACATACTTGGCTAATAAAGTATGATTATTATATTATATGTTTAATTTAGTTTAGTTTAAAGGTACAGCGCGGAAACTGGCTCTTTGGCCCACCGAGTCTGCACTGACCAGCGATCCCCGTACACTAACATTATCTTATGCACTAGGGACAATTTACAGTTTTACCGAACCCAATTAACCTACAAACCTGTACGTCTTTGGAATGTGGAAGGCAACCGGAGCAACCGTAGAAAACCCACACAGGTATCGGGAAGAACGTACAAACTCCATACAGACAGCTCTGACATTTAAGGCAGCAAAGCTACTGCCATTCCAGAATTGTTCAGGATTGAAGATTGCATCTCCCAAGCCTAAGCCATGTGAGCCAAGAGGTATTGAAGAGAATAGTCTGCCCCTTATATCCTTAAGAAGAGAGGGGCCTTCGGATGATTCGTTGGGACTGAATCCCTCCCAGCAAAATCTGTAAATGATGCTTTTAAAGATCTCGGCTGAGATACTTTGGTTTCCTTTATTGTTTCTGTTGTATAAGGACATGCCCTGTCACACAATGCCATGGAATGCAAGTGTTTATTCCTATGCAATATTGACTGGTTTGTATTTAATATCTGGGCTAAAACTGTAAAATACGGTACTTTTTTCAGATATCATGAAGAATGTTGGTTAAGATGCTAATCAGAACCAAAGCACAACAACAAATTTGCTCAAATTGTCTTTGCCATTTTCCTTTGTTAAATGCCAGGAAAAAATATTCGACAGTACACAAGTAATCACAATGTTATTGAAAATGAGAAATGTTTTGCTCAAGGAATACTTGTTGGAAAATAATAAATGGAAAAAGTGAGAATCGTTTCAAATTCACATTTTCTCTTTGGAACTAGTGTTGGATTCTTCCTCTGTGATGAATGGGACAGATTAACTCACCCACATAAAGTACATCAACATGCAGTGAAGAACATACTGCGCTACATTGGATTGATATACTAATTTTAGGCAAGGGTTTATGATTCCCTGAGAGCAGCCACTTTAAGTGTAATAACTAGTTTATAAGGAAAATTGACCTCATCACTGACCTGAGTCCGTTGAGAAACCATTACAGTATCCTGCAAACACATGCAAATTATTTGCTTTGTTAATTGTTTTTGTTTAATTCGCTTCCAGTGATACACAAACATGTTAACAGAACACATATTGCATATGTATTTGATATCAACAGTTACAATTAAAATTGATGAACAACCACAGTATAGCCAAAGACTTGATGTCAAGTATCCCGAAAGGCTTGGGGAGGATATTACTGAAGAAGTGTCTCGACCCGAAATGTCACCCATTCCTCCTCTCCAGAGATGCTGCCTGTTCTGCTGATTTACTCCAGCTTTTTGTGTCTATCTTCTATGAATATCAAAACTGGACATACTCTTCTGAAGGAATTATTATTCACTGTCTGAGTGGAGTATATTGTCAGGAGGTTCAACAAATCCAACCTGCAATTGAACTGAATTTCCACATTTCAGATTGAACTATCATTAATTGTGAAGTTCAGGAGGGATTAGTTTCTCAACAATAATCTCAGACACAGAAAACTATCTCTATCATCAAAACCCAACAAGCTAATTCATATTATGTGGAAAAACCAAGCATGCCCTTTTGTCTGTCTTAAATTTTAATAACTGTAATACACATTTAAGTCTTTGTTTATTCGCTGATAAATGCGCTCTTACCGTAATCTATGTGAGAACAGTGGTCACAGAAGTCATTGCAGCAGTTTCCATCATAACGACAGTTGTAATCACAGGAGCAATCTGATGAATATCCTCCACAGTTGTATCTGCAGGTCCCATATCCTGTTTAAAATAAATGTTAGGATGGTCAGTTATCGTTGTATTATTAGCAAGGCTGCAGATTACTATTTTGAATGAAATATCTTTGCATTTGATGGAAGTGATTTACAATATTTTTCTCAGTTTAGGTTGTCTCTCGCTACTGGAAGAAGGTACAGGAGCCTGAGAACCGTGACCTACAGGTTCAAGATCAGCTTCTTCCCATTAACCATCAGGCTCTTGAACCCTAGCCACAATCAACACTGAACTACTATGAATCTTTTATGCCTGCACCACATACTTTGGTTTGCATTATTTTGGTCTGGTTATCAAGTATTACTCGTAATTTATTGTATTATTAATTATTGTGTATTTATTTCTTATGTTATTGCATTAATGTGTCTATAAAACTGCACAGCAAGTGAGAAATTCATTGTTCAGTTCTATTGTGCATATGACAATTAAACACTCTTGATTGTGTAGTTAGAATCTGAAGCCTGGTTAATGCAGAAAGCCAAGTGTAATCTTTGCTGGTGCAAAATTTAGGTCTGATCGTTGGCCATTTGTTGGCTGACACTACCTAAATAACTTTAATTTATCCTTGGCATAATTTTACCTTTGGTGTCTCAGGCCTGAAACGTTAACTGTATATTTTGCTGCCTGACCTGCAGAGTGTTTCCAGCATGTTCTGCTTTTATTTCAGAATTTCAGCAGCTGCAGTTTTTTTGAAGTTTTGAGGAACATTGACCATAATAACATTGAACCACAGAGAGAGTGGGAGAGGTTGAGATGGAGAGAGAGTTTACCAATACAAGAATCAGCAAGAGATAACCATCTTCATCTTTTATTCCATCCAGGAGTGTGATGAAATTCCGAATAAAAGTGCTCACTACTGGAATATTGGATATATTAATGACTAGAAGACTCTAAAGAGTTGATGAAGAAAATACAAGAGAACATTTGACTTGAATGAAGTGCATTAGACTTGAGAAACCAAACTCAGCTGGCCTTGTGTGGAAGAAATTTCACCATTCCAAGAAAACAAATTAATTGTCCTTCTTTTATACCTTAGGAACAGATGATTTGTTCATTTATAAACTTGCTATTTTTGAGAGTCTGCTAGGTGCAACTGGCACCTGTACTTTCTGCACAACATGGCTGCAAAACACATTTAACCCATCCTGGAATTAGGAAGATATTTTTAAAATGCAAAATCATTGCATTCTATCTCTGCGGCTCATTTGCGTTTGACAGGTGAGTTACTAATCATTGCCCCAACAGTACTTCAGTGTCTGGGTGGTAACTGCATAATGTTCTTGTCTAAAATATGCAAAATTACAACAGTTATGAACACCCTCGTACTTACCTTTAATTTGTGAATGATCCTGCTGCAGGAAGTGTCTGAAGTATATGAAGGAGAGTGACCTTTCAAGCAGCTAAACCTACCTTCCTATTAAATCAATGGGCTAAGGTGATTAAGTCACTTTGGTTCAACGTTCCCTAGAGCCATTGAGGTAGATCTAGAGTGGACTAAGGCAGCATTTACTGATATTAAAAGTCTTAAATTGACTTCCACTTAAGATCCATGATCCTAGACAAAGAGGTTTGAGGCCATTAAGATCCTAAATCCATTCCACCACCCAAGATTAGACTTCTACCACAGCCTTTCCTCCCACTTCAGGAATATTGGTCTGGAATATAGGGCAAATTAACACCAAGGGAAATATAGGCATCGGACTCAGAACTGGAGCTGTGATAAATGATGGAAGCACATCATTATTGGCAAAATCCTGCTCGGTTTCAAAAGCTCTATGTCCTTTCAAAAACATGTCCTCCGCCACTGGGAAAGTATTAGAAGTGAGCACACTCACAATCAAGATGTTAATGACCAACCTTTTACAGGTATGAACTTCAAATGTGTTTCTCCATCAGTTGACCCTGTAGTAGAGGGAAAGTATCTCCTTGCATAGAAGTGTCATTCTGAAGTATATGTTGCATTTTGTATGGGTATTGTTCTACCACACGCACCGGATTTTCAAATGGCATTGCCTAAATACAACATCTGCACTGAAGTGTATACTAGAGTAACAATTCCCCTGACATATCTAGATAATATTTAGGAATATATTCAGGAAAACCAGCCCCCTGGGAATTGATGGCAATGAAGTTATAGCTTGAATTATTGGATTGGATGAATTATTCTCCTCATCCCACAACATCACGGAACACCCAGATGGAGTCTCATTCTCTTATATTTGTTAGCCAACGCACTCAGCAGAAACTGACATCAATTAACAAGGTTTCCACCAAAAAGAGACAATGCCGAAAGAAAGATATACAAGAAGCCAGAACTAAAATGCCAATGGCCAAATGTTAACTGATGGAACAGATAATGTACATAAGCAAAAAACTTCCAATGAGAAGCACAGGGACTGAATTTAATTGTTTGATCAAAGACATTGCTTAATCACCTTAATTTGCGTATTCCAACACTTTCATTCCACATGCCAGTGTCAAAAACATGAGTTCATAAGTTAATTGTTTTTAAATTCATAGGTGCTAGGAGCTGAATTAGGCCATTCAGCCCATCTACACCATTCAACCATGGTTGATCTATTTTTCCCTCTCAACCCCATTCTCCTGCCTTTGCCCCATAACCCCTAACACCCTTACTAATCAAAAATGAGCTTTAAATTAGGAACATTTTCATTACCTGGTGTTGCAGTGAATTCTGTGGATAATTGAAAAAAGAATTGTTAGTAAAACTATTTCAACATACTTTCAAACATCCATTTTGTCCTTATCAATGTGTAAGGCAAGCCAACATTTCATTGATGTAAATTATTGAACATCAAACTTGTCATGCACTCAAATTGGTCAGATTGATTTTATTTCTGCTTTTCTCTCTCAACACAACGATGAGACTAATGACAAACACTTTATTTACTATTAAAGATGTTCAATTAACCCAATTGAATGAAATTAAACATCCTTACATCAATTAACAGTATCACCTTTGAACAGAGAGACAATGCATTAACAATGAATGACCTGACTTACCATGGCTCTGGGTATAGAAGGTAAAGGTGATGAGAACGACATGTAAAAGCATTCCTGCTTTCGATGCCATTTTCTCATGTGGTAAAAGACACTGGGAAGCAGCTTTCATTTATACTCAAACTGACAAAATGGGAGTGTCAGAAGATCCCATTAAATTAAGTAATATAATTTGTTATTCCCTGAAAAAATTTGTAATATCTAATGAACACATTGTATGAATTACACTATCTGTTAATATCAAACATAGGCATGGAATTCTCACAACTGTTATTTTATTGTATTTTTTGATGTTATCGACATTGGACATTGATCACAAGGTTTGGTTTTATTATCTGTGAACAAAACCATCTTGCAATTTTTTTTTATAGCAGTTAGCTTTCAGTTTTACATAAACGGTTAAAAAAAAGGGCCCAAAACATGCAATCTGTACATTTTCTCTGATCAAATCATGAAATCTGCTTTATTAATTGGTTTTATTTTTACACTATTTTTGTACTGTACCTTTCTATTGACTGAGAAAGAGTCAGGTAAAATTGATCTGTATAGGTATTTAAATGATTTATAAAAATGTGCATCAAAATGTCATCGTAATCCCATGCCACATGTACCATCACAATCAATGTCATTTGACCAAACACCGTGCGCTCATCCACGCACAGTACACAATATAGTTCATTAAATAACCAGTGGAAAACAGGTTCGTAAAGAGGTATTACAGAAATATATTCTGTATATATATATTATTTACAAATAAGGAATAATGAGTTCAAGTGCACTGTCAAAGTTAGAATATTCACCAGGAAATGTATCCACCAGAACTTTAACAAAGTTTCAAATTATGTTTTTCCAAAATTAAACCAGTTAATTTGGAGTTTCCAGAAGAACTTGAATTTGATCCTTTGGGAACATGGCTAAACCCTGTAAAAATAGGGCAAAATAAACATACACTAATGTGGCTCTTCGGCTTTAATTCTGAAAAAAAAACAACAGTTAAGGTATAAAGAGGTTTATGAGTAACTTTGTTTGAAAATGTCCCCAAGTGATTAATGTGTAAGAAAGAACTGCAGATGCTGATTTAAAGCAAAGATAGGCGGAAAAAGCTGGAGTGACTCAGGGGGCAGGCAGCATCTCTGGAGAGAAGGAATGGGTGACGTTTCCCATTGTACATTCGGTCCACTGGCTGAAACATCTACTTTCCCAGCAGCAAGCCTTTTGCACTGACTAACCCAGATGGTCTCCCATCCAAGTACTGAGCAGGACTGAGTTTAATCAACTTGATACTCATGGGAACCATGGTGAGCACGAAAGGTTCATTGTTCTCCAAATAATAGAAACATAGAAACATAGAAATTAGGTGCAGGAGTAGGCCATTCGGCCCTTCGAGCCTGCACCGCCATTCAATATGATCATGGCTGATCATCCAACTCAGTATCCCGTACCTGCCTTCTCTCCATACCCTCTGATCCCCTTAGCCACAAGGGCCACATCTAACTCCCTCTTAAATATAGCCAATGAACTGGCCTCGACTACCCTCTGTGGCAGAGAGTTCCAGAGATTCACCACTCTCTGTGTGAAAAAAGTTCTTCTCATCTCGGTTTTAAAGGATTTCCCCCTTATCCTTAAGCTGTGACCCCTTGTCCTGGACTTCCCCAACATCGGGAGCAATCTTCCTGCATCTAGCCTGTCCAACCCCTTAAGAATTTTGTAAGTTTCTATAAGATCCCCTCTCAATCTCCTAAATTCTAGAGAGTATAAACCAAGTCTATGCAGTCTTTCTTCATAAGACAGTCCTGACATCCCAGGAATCAGTCTGGTGAACCTTCTCTGCACTCCCTCTATGGCAATAATGTCCTTCCTCAGATTTGGAGACCAAAGCTGTACGCAATACTCCAGGTGTGGTCTCACCAAGACCCTGTACAACTGCAGTAGAACCTCCCTGCTCCTATACTCAAATCCTTTTGCTATGAAAGCTAACATACCATTCGCTTTCTTCACTGCCTGCTGCACCTGCATGCCCACTTTCAATGACTGGTGTACCATGACACCCAGGTCTCGCTGCATCTCCCCTTTTCCTAGTCGGCCACCATTTAGATAATAGTCTGCTTTCCTGTTTTTGCCACCAAAATGGATAACCTCACATTTATCCACATTATACTGCATCTGCCAAACATTTGCCCACTCACCCAGCCTATCCAAGTCACCTTGCAGCCTCCTAGCATCCTCCTCACAGCTAACACTGCCCCCCAGCTTAGTGTCATCTGCAAACTTGGAGATATTGCCTTCAATTCCCTCATCCAGATCATTAATATATATTGTAAATAGTTGGGGTCCCAGCACTGAGCCTTGCGGTACCCCACTAGTCACTGCCTGCCATTGTGAAAAGGACCCGTTTACTCCTACTCTTTGCTTCCTGTTTGCCAGCCAGTTCTCTATCCACATCAATACTGAACCCCCAATGCCGTGTGCTTTAATGACGTCACCTTATCCCCTTTGTGTATTTTTTCCTCCTCTTTCTCTTAATGAAGACTCTGGTGAGGCCGGATACCTATGGAGATTGCCACACGCATTCTAATAATGATGAAGAATTGTTGATTCAGGGAATATGCAGATTGAATTAGACTCTAGCACTGGTGGAAGTGGTCAAAGTGCAAATCTTAGGGAGGACAAAAATGAGGGGAAACGGGTTGAAAATGTTGACGAAAAGACAAACCTCAGCAAGCAAAATTTGAAGTTGGGGTTGCATCTGTGGCCTGAGAATGATGCATCTGTCAAACGTTCTAATGGTGCAAGAATGGAGCAAGACTAGGAAACTCTGGGTGCCGTGGAACGGTTGACTGGTTAACTCATTGAAGGTATCCCATTCAAGTCACGCATCCAGGCCATTGAAACTGTAAAAAGATTGAGGAAAGCCGCATTGATCACACTGAGAGTGGACAATGTGCTAAACACATTTGCTTGACTTATTTTGGTAAATTGAAGTTACTTTGGTAATATCGATAGGAAGTACATCAATTTATTAATAGCCTAAATTCTAAACAGAGTGGAAATCCAAGACCAAAACTTTTAATCTGTTAGTATTAAGATATCTCATCCACTCATAGAAAAAATGCTAATTGGTTACTGCATTCTACAGTGCCTGCCTATTAGTTTCCACAAACCAGAAACAGGGAAGGGACAGGACATTTAGTTTTTATTTTACTTTTAGAGATACAGCATGGCAACAGAGGCTCTTTGGCCCACCAAGTCCATGCTGACCAGCGATCACCCATACTCTCGTTCTATCCTCCTAGGGAGAATTTACAGAAGCCAATTAACCTGCACACCTTTACAATGTGTGACGAAACCGGAGCACCAGACAAAACCCACAGGGTCACAGGGAGAATGTACAAACTCTGTATAGACAGCATCCGGAGTTAGGATCGAACCCATATCTCTGGCACTGAAAGGCAGCAACTCTACTGTTGCACTACTGAAGGAGTTAAAATGAAAAACATAAGCTGGACATATCTGGTACCATGTGCACTCATTGACTGTTGTGCAGTAGCAGATATTGGGCATTAGAGTAACCTGCCATTATGAGGTAGCAATTGGATCATTGCCTTTAAACCAAGCTCCAACAGGGCTCCAACTAAAACCGTCTTTGAATCAATGATTTCCATGGACACCAAACGACACACCCCATCTCTGTCTCCCTCAAAGTCATTACCTTTGCGTCAACCCCACCCCCTGCTGTCCATTTAAGCCTGTGTTGTCATTCAATACGTTCATGACTGCGGAAACCTTTGTTAATGAGGTCGGAGAGTGACATCGTTAATTCAGAAACAAGTGTCCTGAACTTAAAGAAAGGTAACTTTGAGGGTATGAGACGTGAATTGGCCAAGATAGACTGGCGATTGATTCTTAATGGGTTGACGGTGGATATGCAATGGAAGGCATTTAAAGACTGCATGGATGAACTACAACAATTGTTCATCCCAGTTTGGCAAAAAAATAAATCATGGAAGGTAGTGCATCTGTGGATAACAAGGGAAATCAGGGATAGTATCAAAACAAAAGATGAAGCGTACAAATTAGCCAGAAAAAGCAGCCTACCAGAGGACTGGGAGAAATTCAGAGACCAGCAGAGGAGGACAAAGGGCTTAATTAGGAAAGGGAAAATAGATTATGAAAGAAAACTGGCAGGGAACATAAAAACTGACTGCAAAAGCTTTTATAGATATGTGAAGAGAAAAAGATTAGTTAAAACAAATGTAGGTCCCTTGCAGACAGAAACGGGTGAATTGATCATGGGGAACAAGGACATGGCAGACCAATTGAATAACTACTTTGGTTCTGTCTTCACTAAGGAAGACATAAATAATCTGCCGGAAATAGCAGGGGACCGGGGGTCAAATGAGATGGAGGAACTGAGTGAAATCCAGGTTAGCCGGGAAGTGGTGTTAGGTAAATTGAATGGATTAAAGGCCGATATATCCCCAGGGCCAGATAGGCTGCATCCCAGAGTACTTAAGGAAGTAGCCCCAGAAATAGTGGAAGCATTAGTGATAATTTTTCAAAACTCTTTAGATTCTGGAGTAGTTCCTGAGGATTGGAGGGTAGCTAATGTAACACCACTTTTTAAAAAGGGAGGGAGAGAGAAAACGGGGAATTACAGACCAGTTAGTCTAACGTCGGTAGTGGGGAAACTGCTAGAATGAGTTATTAAAGATGGGATAGCAGCACATTTGGAAAGTGGTGAAATCATTGGACAAAGTCAGCATGGATTTATGAAGGGTAAATCATGTCTGACGAATCTTATAGAATTTTTCGAGGATGTAACTAGTAGAGTGGATAAGGGAGAACCAGTGGATGTGTTATATCTGGACTTTCAGAAGGCTTTCGACAAGGTCCCACATAAGAGATTAGTATACAAACTTAAAGCACACGGTATTGGGGGTTCAGTATTGATGTGGATAGAGAACTGGCTGGCAGACAGGAAGCAAAGAGTAGGAGTAAACGGGTCCTTTTCACAATGGCAGGCAGTGACTAGTGGGGTACCGCAAGGCTCAGTTCTGGGACCCCAACTATTTACGATATATATTAATGATTTGGACGAGGGAATTGAATGCAACATCTCCAAGTTTGCGGATGACATGAAGCTGGGGGGCAGTGTTAGCTGTGAGGAGGATGCTAGGAGGCTGCAAGGTGACTTGGATAGGCTGGGTGAGTGGGCAAATGCATGGCAGATGCAGTATAATGTGGATAAATGTGAGGTTATCCACTTTGGTGGCAAAACAGGAAAATAGATTATTATCTGAATGGTGGCCGATTAGGAAAGGGGGAGATGCAACGAGATCTGGGTGTCATGGTACACCAGTCATTAAAAGTAGGCATGCAGGTGCAGCAGGCAGTGAAGAAGGCGAATGGTATGTTAGCATTCATAGCAAAAGGATTTGAGTGTAGGAGCAGGGAGGTTCTACTGCAGTTGTACAGGGTCTTGGTGAGACCACACCTGGAATATTGCGTACAGTTTTGGTCTCCTAATCTGAGGAAAGACATTCTTGCCATAGAGGGAGTACAGAGAAGGTTCACCAGACTGATTCCTGGGATGTCAGGACTTTCATATGAAGAAAGACTGGATAGACTCGGTTTGTACTCGCTAGAATTTAGAAGATTGAGGGGGGATCTTATAGAAACTTACAAAATTCTTAAGGGGTTGGACAGGCTAGACGCAGGAAGATTGTTCCCGATGTTGGGGAAGTCCAGAACAAGGGGTCCCAGTTTAAGGATAAGGGGGAAATCCTTTAGGACCGAGATGAGGAAAACTTTTTTCACACAGAGAGTGGTGAATCTCTGGAATTCTCTCCCGCAGAAGGTAGTTGAGGCCAGTTCATTGGCTATATTTTAGATGTGGCCCTTGTGGCTAAAGGGATCAGGGGGTATGGAGAGAAGGCAGGTACAGGATACTGAGTTGGATGATCAGCCATGATCATATTGAATGGCGGTGCAGGCTCGAAGGGCCGAATGGCCTACTCCTGCACTTATTTTCTATGTTTCTATGTTTCTATGTTTCTATGATACAAGGAACTGCAGATGCTGGTTTCCAAAAAAAATGCTGGAGTAACTCTGTGGGTCAGAAGCATCTCTGGAGAACATGTTTATTCGGCCGAGATCTTTCCAAATCTGAAACATCGTCAATCCAAGTTATCTAGACCCACCTGACCCACTGAGTACTCTAGCACGATGTGTCTATTTTTGTTAATGGGGTCCTGTTGGTAAATATATGCCTCAGACCTCATTAGTGTAAGTTGTTCATAACTTCATCCTCACCTTTCCCACTGATATCTGGGATCAGTTTTCAGTTGTGACATTTAGACTATGGTATCAGTAGCAGGAATATACAATAAGTGTGGGATATAAACATTGCAGAGCTGGAGACGAGGGCTGAAAGAAGGTGTTTTGCGTAAACCGAGACCTCTGAACAAGGCAAAAGCAGAAACAATATTCTCTCTAGTGAGAGGCTGATCCATATTTTTGGAAGGGAATGCATCATGATAAAAGAACCTGGGCTGCTGTAGCTCTCTTTACGTAGGAGATGGCTTTTTGTGTTTGCCCTTGCATAAAACAAATATATTATATGAGCGTATATTTATTGGGTATTCCAAGCATGCCTGCTTACAGATTAATATCACATTGTTCCCGCATCTTCTTATCTGTTTAATTTGTTTAAATAAAGATAAAATCTAATTTTCAAGCATGTAAGGTTATAAAAGATATAATTTACAATCAGGAGTCTTATTGAACCAATATGCAACATCTGACTGTTTCACACCACATCACAGACACGGATTTTCCTTCATGCAACACCCGGACAAAAATCCTGTCAGGAAATTAAAATACTTGTGCCCAATAAACATATTAACGCCAAATTCCTTTGCTTCTAGTTTATTTTAAATACGTAAGCATCAGATTTAATATAATGGACAAGATCATTCAGATTCAGATTAGTTTATTGTCACATGTGTTGATGTGTCACCTTTCATCAGAACTGGGAAAGAAAGAAGTAGATGTGTTAGTGTAGGAAGGAACTGCAGATGCCAGTTTAAACCGAAGATAGACACAAAATGCTGGAATAACTCAGTGGGACAGGCAGCATCTCTGGAGAAAAGGAATGGGTGACGTTTTGGGTCAAGACCCTTATTCGCCAAGTTACTCCAGCATTTTGTGTCTAAGAAAGTACAAAGTTAGCTTTCAATAGAATTGCAGATGTGTTGACAAAAAGGGAACATATCTGACAGGGTGAGTTAAAATGGTTTAATGTGAGTATTTACCAGCATATTGTCAGTGTGAAGTATTGTCAATAGCAAGGTTATGGGACCTACCCAATAGACAAGACTATACATGTAGAATAAGCAGATTTAAGATAACACAATATAGTAACAGAAAAGGGAAAATGATGGAAAACCCCAACATGTCGGGCAACATCTGTAGAAAGAAGTACAGTCAAATGTTTTGGATGAGGGACTCTTCATCAGATGAGAAAGAGAGAAAGATGTTAATGTTGGTGGCAAAGAAGAAGGGAAAAGGCATAAGGGTGAAAGGAGACTTCTTTGATGGAATGAAGGCGTATAGCAGGTAGGCTCAGGTTAAACTATTACAGCTGCGTAATGTGCTGCTAATGTGGTGTTGGTTCTAATCTGACTCTACATCTTCAAAATGCTCTTAAATCCGAGCACTATTACACAAAGAGATTGCCAGATGAACGGGGTAAAGATTCAAGGATGTGCTCAAATACTCCTTGAAGAAATGTAACATTGCCCTGTTTCGTAAGAATACCTAACCCATGGCCACTCATAGAACATACTACATAGAGAAGTGCAGCACAGGACATAATTGCAGGTACTATAACAGATTTAAAAATCACTTGGGCAGGTACATCTGTAGGAAAGGTTTAGGGGGATATGGGCCAAATATGAGCAATAGGGCGAGCATAGATGGTGCATTTTGAAGATTTCATGTTTGCAGTTTTCAATTTTTTCTCTTTACCTGACTTTAAATTCTTTCATTCCTTGCAGTCAAAAATCTATTTTATTGGCTTAGAATTGCAGAAATGTATCCAAAATATTGCTGCAAAAAAATAGGAGGCTCAGAAGTTGTTGGAATTTAAGAGGGGTAAAGGTTAAAAGAGATGTGGGGGACAAGTGCTTTTACACAGAGAGCGGTGAGTGCCTGGAATGCGCTGCCAGGAACAATGATGGAAACTGATACCATAGTGGTGTTTAAGAGGCTTTTAGACAAGCACATGGTTGGGCAGGGAATGGAGGGATAGGGGTCATCTGCATGCAGCCAAGATTAGTTAATCTTGGCATCATGTTCGGCACAGACATTATAGGTCTGTTCCTCTTCTGTACTTTCTATGTTTTATGAACTATGTTCCTCAACACTTACAGCCCTAAGGAAGAAAGGTAAGAATATACATTTATTTTATTATTATTTTAATTTAAATTTTGAGGTTTTTATCCTTTTAATTATGTGCAAATGTGATTAACGTTATAGGTTTTAATGATTTTAGTTCTTTTGAAGTTGTAATTGTTTCTGAATGTTTTCCATTTGATATTTTTTTACATTTCAGTCACTAGATGGCACTGCCTTAGCATCTCCCACTGATTATGTGCAAAATTACTTCTGATACCAAACTCGCTTTTATAACAAAGTGAAGCATTTCAAGTTGCTTCACACTACCAGCCAAAAAGCAACAGAGAAACAAGTTAATAGGGCGTGTGACCAATACTTTGGTCAAAGCGAAAGGCTTTGAGAAGTATCTTAAGGAGGAATGAAAGATGGAAGATGGAACAGGATACTCTGGAACTTCTGCCAATGGTGAAGTGATGAAACGTTTTGGAAACACTAAAGGTCAGAATTGGAGGAACAGTCTATCAGAAGGCTAATGAGGGCAGTGGGTTACTGAGATGGGGAGTGGTGTTGGCATTAACAGGGCTGCCAACTCTCACGCTTTGAGCGTGAGAATCACGCATTTGAATAAACTCTCACGCTCTCACGCTGATCAGAAATTTCTCACGCTCTGTGGTGAGAAATTCTGTAATCAACGAAAATTTTAAAACTCCGATAAACTGCATGGGCCGCGGGTGTTGGAGAGCCGGGGCTGAGGGAGGGATGGAAGCAGCGGGCGGATACAGATGCGGGGAGTCGGGGCTGGCGAGTGTTTGTGGGGCTGGCGAGTCGCTCGCTGCAGCTCTGGCCATGAAGCAGCCCCTGTGCAAGAGTCCCGGGCCGTCGGAGGCGTCGGAAGCTTTGCGCCGCTGCCACAAGAGTCTCTGTGCCGAAGGGACAGACTCTCAAAGGGAGGTGGAGAGAGAGAGGGGAGGGAGACAGGGGGGAGAGAGAGAGCGGGTGAGAGGAGATAGGGAGATACAGAGGGGGCGTGAATGGAGAGAGAGAAGAGGGAGAGGGGGGAGAGAGAGAGGGGGGAGAGTGAGATGGGAGAGGGGGGGAAGAGAGAGAGGGGTGAGAGGGAAGAAAGAGGGAAGAGAGAGAGGGGGTGGAGAGGGAGGAGAGGGTAGGAGAGAATGGGAGAGAGAGGGGGAAGAGAGAGGGGTGGTAAAAAAAGTGAGGGAGAGAGGGAGAAAGAGAAAGAGATGGGGGGGCAAAGAGAAAGAGGAGATAGAGACAGGAGAAAGAGAGAGGGGCGAGAGAGCCAGGGGGAGAATGAGGTGGGAGGGAGAAATGGGGGAGAGAGAGGAGCAGGAGGAGAGAGGAAGAGAGAGAGAGATGAGAGAGGGAGGGGGGAGAGAGAGAGAGAGAGAGAGAGAGAGAGAGAGAGAGAGGAGGAGAGAGAGAGATGAGGAGAGAGAGAGAGAGAGAGAGAGAGAGAGAGAGATTGAGGAGAGAGAGAGAGAGAGATTGAGGAGAGAGAGAGAGAGAGAGAGTGTGGAGGGAGAGGAAGAGGGAGATAGAGAGGGAGAAAGAGAGAGGGGGGGAGAGAGAGGGGGAATCGAGGGGGAGAGAGAGGAGAGAGAGAGGGAGAGAGGGAGAGAGAAGAGGGGGGAGAGAGAGAAGAAAGAGAGGGGGTGAGAGAGAAGGGGAGAGAAAGTTAGGGGAAAGAGAGGGGAGAGAGAGAGGGAGAGAGGGGAGAGGGGGGGAGAGAGAGAAGAGAGAGGGGACGAGAGAGAGGGGGAGAGAGAGGGGGGAGAGAGAGGTGGGAGAGAGAGGGGAAGAGAGGAGAGAGGGGGGAGAGAGGAGAGATGGAAGGGGAGAGAGTGAGAGCGGGGAGACAGGGGAGAGAGAGGGGTAGATAGAGACGGGGAGATAGAGAGGGGGGGAGAGAGAGGGGGAGATAGAGAGGGGGAGATAGAGAGGGGGGAGAGAGTGGGAGAGAGAGAGGAAAGAGAGAGGGGAGAGAGAGAGGAGGAGAGGGGGTGAAGGGGGGGATAGAGAGGCAGGGCTGCCAACTCCCATGCATTGAGCGTGAGAATCACACATTTC
This sequence comes from Amblyraja radiata, assembly GCF_010909765.2. Lineage (NCBI taxonomy): Eukaryota > Metazoa > Chordata > Chondrichthyes > Rajiformes > Rajidae > Amblyraja > Amblyraja radiata. The sequence goes on from NC_045970.1 coordinate 23,175,530, forward strand.
GCCAAATTCTCACGCTGATCACAAATTTCTCTCGCTCTGTTGTGAGAAATTCTGTGATCAACGAAAATTTAAAATCTCATATCAACTGCATGGGCCGCGGGTGTTGGAAGCAGAAGCAGCGGCAGGGACAGATGCGGACGGGGAGCGGGGCTGGCGAGTGTTTGCCGGGCTGGCGAGTCGCTCACTGCAGCTCCGGCCATGGAGCAGCCTCAGTGCAAGGCGTCGGAAGCGTTGCGCCGCTGCCGTGAGAGTCTCTGTGCCAAATTCACCCTGGTGACCGGCATGGATCAGGCTGCGGCTCGATGCATCCTGGAGGACAACCAGTAGCTGCTGGAAGTAAGTACCAAGCACTGGGTAGAAATGGTGGAAGATAGTGGACTTCAAATGGGGGTGGTTGGAGAAAGCATCCTGCTTGCCTGCTAGATTTTCACTTACTGTAACTGCAGTAAAAATGTTCCCGATGTTGGGGGAGTTCAGAACCAGGGGTCGCAGTTTAAGAATAAAGGGGGGGGGGGGGGCAGTTAGGACTGAGATGAGGACAAACTTTCTTCACACAGAGAGTTGTGAATCTGTGGAATTCTCTGCCACAGAAGGCAGTGCAGGCCAATTCACTGGATGTTTTCATGAGAGTCACAAGGGATATGGGGAAAAAACAGGAAAGAGGTACTGATTTTAGATGAATAGCCATGATCATATTGAATGGCAGTGCTGGCTCGAAGGGCCGATGGCCTATTCCTGCACCTATTTACTATGTTTCTATGCTTGAGTATATGGCAATAAAACTCGATCACTTGATTTTGAAGCATTCATGCATGGTGGAGGTATAATGTAGTCATAGAGTGATACCGTGTGAAAACAGGCCCTTCGGCGCAACTTGCCCACACCCGCCAACATGTCCCAGCTACGCCACCTGCTTTTGGTCCATACCTCCAAACCTGTCCTATCCATGTATCAGTCCAACTTTTTCTTAAATGTTGGGATGATCCCTACCTCAACTACCTCCTCTGGCAGCTTGTTCCATACACCCATCACCCTTTGTGTGGATAAAGTTACCCCTTAAAAAGTTACCTCTTAAAAATACTTCATACAAAAAACATTGAAATCATACTTCTACAATGCACTAAAACATGATTTTAATACATAAAATTTCAAAAAGTTCCTACCCTGGGAGGGGGGGACACCCTTCTTCCACACCCTCTCCCCACTCTGTTGCTCCACTCCCTCACCGGGTACCCCCAAGGCCAGTGATCTGTGATCGTTCAGCCTCCCCCCTTTCAAAAAAGCTCCAATCCAATTTAAAGCATATATATTGCATTCAAGTGTAAGTTAAAAGACTTGCCCCCCTCAGTCGCTATGCTCTCTCGGGCTTGGTCTCTCGCAATTTCTCACTCCCAACTCTCACCCAATGTTGGCAGCCCTGGAACATTGGAAAATGATCACCAATGCGTCCACAGTTTCTAGAACAACTTCCTTAAGTACCCTGGGATGCAGACCATCAGGCCCTGGGGATTTATCAGCCTTCAGTCCCATCAGTCTACCCAACAACATTTCCTGCCTAATGTGAATTTCCTTCAGTTCCTGCATCAACCTAGGTTCTCTGGCCACTAGTACATCTGGGAGATTGTTTGTGTCTTCCTTAGTGAAGGCAAATCCAAAGTACCTGTTCAACTCATCTGCCATTTCCTTGTTCCCCATAATACATTCACCTGTTTCTGTCTTCAAGGGTCCAACTTTGGTCTTAACTATTTTTTTCCTCTTCACATACTTAAAGAAGCTTTTACTATCCTCCTTTATATTATTGGCTAGCTTACCTTTATACCTCATTTTTTCTCCCCATATTGCCTTTTTAGTTATCTTCTGTTGCTCTTTAAAAGTTTCCAAATCCCCTGGCTTCCTGCTCATCTTTGCTATGTTATACTTCTTCTCTTTTATTTTTATACTGCCTTTGACTTCCCTTGTCAGCCTCTTACTCCCCTTAGAATCTTTCTTCCTCTTTAGAATGAACTGATCCTGCACCTTCTGTATTATTCCCAGAAATATAAATCTATAAAAAATAATTTCATATGTAAACGGAATATATTAAAGTATCTTGCAGTTCCTTTGCAGCAACTTCAGTGGAAATTAATTTACTGTTTAAATTGATTTTGCAGGAGAGGTCTGAAGAAATGCTGATGCATTATGTTGGGCCATGTGAATCTACAGCAGTGGTTCTTAACCTGGGGGTCGTGACCCCCTATGGGGGTCGTTTTGGGCTTTGCCGGGGGTCATGAAGGGGACACAAATAACATATCAATTTGTTGAGCCCATGTTTAGGAACCTAACAAAGGTACATACCACATACAGTATTTTGTTCACATATGCCAAAAAGGTTAAGAACCACTGATCTACAGTATAACATGAGCTAAAGTTCATGCAGAATGTTTAATGCTGTATTGCTAAATGTCCAAATTAGAGGGTCCGACAAAAATCAGACAGTATTATTTCTATTATGCATAATTATTCCCAGCTGATTCAACAAAGAGAGGACAGAATAGAGACGATTAGAAATGTGAAATGTCTGGCCAAGTTGGAGCCACAATACATAAATAATAGTGACTAAATGTGAACAAGTTAGTGCGCTCTCAGCCACATTAGCTATTAGTTCCTTAACCACATCAGATTCAAATGTTCAGTTACATTACAGATATGTAATTGAGTTATTTGACTCAGAGTTACGCTGGCTTACATGGATAGTATGGGTTAGGCATAGAGGATAATTTGTGGATAAAAAGACCGTTGACTCGGGCTGCATAGGAAAATGGATAGGACGGATTGTCTCATTCATTAGTGAGGGGAGCAGAGAGGATCATTTGCGTCTCGCTACCCTCGGTACAAGAGCCGCTGCTTGAAAAAAACACTGAGCATAGCAAAGGACAGATTGCACCCACTCCACACACATCTAGATTGCACCCACTCCTGCCATCAGGAAAGAGATACCGTAGCATCAAAGCCCGGACAACCAGACTGCTAAACAGCTTCCTGCCACAGTCTGTGAGGCTGCTAAACAGTCACTCCACCTGATTCTGCTGCTTTTGCTATGACAATTTAATAACTGGCACTAAGTAATAACTCTGGCACTGGCTCAGGCCACTTAACTCAGCTGCCCTGGACATTTTATGATTGTTTTTACTTGTATTTTAATGTTGCTGTTTTTACCTGCACTTTTAAAAAACTATTCGTACTGTTTTATCAGGAACTGGATTGTTTTTTTTTGTCGTTTATATTTTATGTGTGAAATGTTTAAGTTTTTATGTGCGATGCTCCGGTATTCCCTGGGAAACGTCTTCTCATTTTGCACTGTACAACTGTTGCTTTGCAAGATGACAATAAAGGATGATAATAATGATTAAATAACTTGTTTACAATAAAAGAATGTTGCATTTGCAATATCTAATAGAGTCAGATTGAGATGCACCACAGCAACAGGCCTTTCAGACAATGCTTCCCCCTCTGCTCTCAAGCTCTGTGCCGAACAACTGGCACCAGTCTACACAGACATTTTCAACCAGTCCCTGCAAACCTATGCTGTCCCTGCCTGCTTCAATGTCTCCACTATTGTCCCTGTATCCAAAAAGACAAGGATTACTGGTTTTAATGACTACAGGCCTGTGGCACTGACCTCTGTAGTCATGAAGACCCTTGAAAGGCTTGTGCTGAAAAATATCACGAACCCCCTGTTGGACCCTCTGCAGTTTGCATACCGGGCCAATAGATCTATGGATGATGCAGTCAACCTGGGCCTGCACTTCATCCTCCAGCACCTAGACCGCCAGGGGACCTATGCGCGGATTTTGTTTGTTGATTTTAGCTCTGCATTCAACACCATTGTGCCAGAGCTACTACACTAGTCAGGAGCATGTCAGGCTGGGAAAGCACATCTCGGACCTGCAGACCTTCAGCATTGGAGCACCGCAAGACTGCGTACTCTCCCATCTCCTCTCCTCACCAATGACTGCACCTCCACTGACTCCTCTGTCAAGCTTCTCAAGTTTGCGGATGACACAACCCTGATTGGACTGATCCAGGATGGGGAGGAATCTGCCTACAGACAGGAAGTGACACAGCTGGCGTCCTGGTGCCATCGCAACAACCTGAAGCTCAATGCTCTTAAGACAGTGGAATTGATTGTAGACTTTAGGAGAGCTCCCCCTCCCCTCACCCCACTCGCCATCAACAACACCACAGTCACATCTGTGGTGTCTTTTAAGTTCCTGGGAACCATCATCTCCAAGGACCTTAAATGGGGGGCCACCATCGACTCCACAATCAAAAAGGCACAACAGAGGATGCACTTCCTGCAGCAGCTGAGGAAGCACAATCTGCCACAGGCAATGATGGTCCAATTCTACACGGCCATCGTAGAGATGAATTTGGTCTAGTTTGGCACAGCAACCAAGCACGACATCCGGAGGCTGCAGCGAATCGTCCGATCAGCTGAGAAGGTTGTTGGCTGCAACCTTCCCTCCATTGACGAACTGTACACTGCAAGGGCCAGGAAGCGAGTGGGTAAGATCATCTCTGACCCCTCTCACGCTGGCCACAAACTCTTTGAATCACTTCCCTCTGGAAGGCGACTCCGGACTGTCAAAGCTGCCACAGCCAGACATAAAAACATAATTTTTCCATGAGCAGTAGCTCTATTCAATAACCAGAAATCTGCAGCCTCCTTTTGCTCTGGTATTTTATTTAATTCACATGTTTAATCGATAATGTTTTATTATTAATGTTTAATGTTTTATGTGTCATTCCTAACTGTCACTGTATGTTATGTTGTCACTTGCGGTCAGTGCACCAAGGCAAATTCCTTGTATGTGAATACTTGGCCAATAAAATTATTCATTCATATATTCATTCATTCATATATTCATTAATTCATTATTCATTCCTTCATTCAGCCCATCAAGTCCATCAACTGCTCATTTACACCAATGCCAAATTAATCCTATATTTCATTCTCTCAAACACCACTGTGATAGGGTTTTTTTTGCACTATCAGGGCAAATAAATTTACAAATTCTAAATGGTTTTGAAACAGTTAAAATGTCAGCAAACGTTACACAGCCTGCCTTGTTTTTAGGGCTCTTTCTGAAAACCAGCTTGGATTTTTGGCACAGAAAGCTAACCACTGATCCATTTTATTCGATGTTTTCAATTCTTTACCACTTTGTATGGTAACATCATGTCACACTATTCCTGTTATTTTGCAAAATAAAAAACTACTCATGGTCATTTTACCAAAAAAACTATTTTGAACATTGCAAAAACTTAATCCCACATACGGCAATATAGAGATTTGATTTTAAAAGTAAAAGCTTTACATCTTTTTGTAGTTATAACTGGTTGGAATCATTCCTTTTTCCTTCATCTGTTAGCTCCCTTTTTTTATACTTGCCAGAAGCTGTGTGACTTTGTACTACAAGCTCCTTGAGAGTAACTGAATTTCAACGGAGTCATTGGGCAGCCAGCATGAAACCCATATCATTGATTTGGTGGGATAGAAGATAAAAACAATTTAAAACAATGACAATATATATATTATTTTCACTAATTAATGCATGCTTAATGGGACTCTCACACAGGTGATTAGGCTGTCGCCACATGGTCGCCGGAGTGTCGCCTGTATGGTCTCTTCAGTCGCCCAAAGAATTGTAGCGTTTTCCTGGTCGCTGGTGGATTTTGAAATTCGCAAAACTTTTCAGCGACAGTCGGCGACAGTTGGCTTGTCATAGGTTGTCGCCAGGTTGGCGTAGGTTGACGCCAGGATGGCGTAGGTTGTTGCCGGTGCTGGCTTAGGTGAATTCCATTGGCGACTACCTACGTCAACCGGCGACAGGTACCGGCGACTGAATTGTCTTACCTTGTCGTAGCTTGTCGCAGGTGGACGAAGGTTGTCGTAGGTGTGGTCGTCCTAATGGGTCGCCGGTTGTCAGTAGCTTGCCGTAGCTGGACATCAACTAGGTGATAGGTTGTTGTAGACATTGTCATAGACATTGTCGTGGGCGGGGGGGTCCAGTCACCGGTTTTTAGGCGACCTGCTACGACTATGACAGTTGCCGACAGTCGCCGAAAAAAATTGCCGGACAGGCCAATAACATTTTCTCTTCATGCATTATTCTGTAAAAGTAATGGCCAATAAATATGGAGTTGAAGCATTCGGAAAACACTTTACCTTGTGCACGGAGAGTTTATGATCTGGAACTCTGTCTGTAAGGGTGGTGAAAATGGCTCCAACCAGGGCTTTCAAAGGGGAATTGGATAAGCACTTGAAGGAGTATAATTTGCAGGACTGTGGTGAAAGAGCAATGGGTTGGGAATGAATGGATTGCTCTCCATGCAACAGACATGAATTTGAGAGGCCAAACAGCCTCCTTTTGTAATCACGCAAATTGATGACATTATGATTCCAAATGCAGTCTACAGTTTTCCCAGCAAATTATTTTGGTTTATCTTTTGTTCAATATGAATTTATAATGACAGAGAATTTCCAAGCTTTGAAATTAATGGTCCATTTTTATGATACATTCCAATGCATTAGAATTTCCGTTGTGGTTGCCCTAAACTGCATTCAAAGCTTTGTTTGTTTTTTTTGTCTGGATTCTAATGTTAATTGCTTCTAAACTATAACAACCTTATCATGAATAATGTACATTTTTTTTCCAAAAAATTGACAGCTCTGAAAATATTAATAGAATAAAAAGAAACATGCCTTCAACATTATCTTCAACAAGGTTGATTCAGATTCATTTTAACCTTAATGCAATACAGCTCCAGAAAAAGTTAATATAGAAGCAATACAATGGCACAGCTATTCGAGCTAATGTGTCACGGCGCCAGAGACCCGGATTCAATCCTGACCTCAGGTGCGGTCTGTATGGAGTTTGCACGTACCCCCTACGACCACTTGAGTTTTGTATGGGTGCATCCCAAAGATTTGCTTGTTTGTAGGTTTAAGGCCCTAATGTGTAAAGAGTAGATTAGCAAGTGTGATAACATAGGACTAGTGTGAATGGGTAATCAATGGTCAGGTGGGGACTCGGTGGGACTGAGGGCCTGTTTCCATGCTGTATCGCCAAACCAAATACAATATCAACAAATGTTCTTCAGATGGAAAGGCATGAAAAGGTAACTAAGGTCTTCTCTCCACAGATGCGACTTGAATACCTCAATATTTTCAGCATTTCCTATCGTTATTTCAGACTTCCAGCATCCAGAGTATTTAGATTTAATATTTATGTATACTGTTTGACAGGAGGACATCATGTCCCTTTACCCGATAGTTTGAACGGTTGAACATGCATAAACAGTGGTGTGTTGTGGTTGGGAAGGACCCATGGGATACTGGTCCATGAATATTGCTGCTTTCAGGACTGTCACGATTTAAAGTTGGATTCAAGGAAACCAGTTGAGATTTCACAGAACTTGAAGACCACTGTCTAGACAGATGGAATTTCCAATCAGAAACCAGCCTCACCAGAAGCAAAGCATATTAATGTTCTCACCCCTCCCTCCATACTGTGCAATGAGCTCACAATTCTCAGGAGTGAACTAAGCTGTTGACAAGTGGAAAATAGTGAGATGGTGCAGGGAATAAAGACTGCAGGAGTTTAAAGGGCTACCTCTCAACTTCAGAGTTCTCTGCACCAAAGCATGACCATGTGTAGAAGTAACGGTGATAGGGACACATTCTTTTGTTCTCTCTGTCCCCTTTTTTTTGTTATCTAAAACTTTTTAACAGTTCTCAGTCTTGATGAAAAGGCCGTTGATCTGAAATGTTATGAAACGTTATGACATGTTAATTCTAATTCTCCACAGACACTGCCTGACCTGCTGAGCATAACTAGTATTTTCTATTTTAACTCAATTTCCAATTCCTGGAGGAATTTGTTTTTAAATGAAACAATAATAAGGGATATGTGCAAACATGTGTTAATATTCCAACATGACCCTGTTACAGACTGATTCTCTCTCATGTGGTAATTACAACTTTGAACAATTAAATGGAAACTTTCCATTTAAATCTCCCATTGTTACAAATTACTTTACATTCACCTCACTGGTAATGAGGGAAAGTGTTTAATTAGGCATAAAATGTTCCCAATTTTCTCATTAAAAAGATTGCGTTTGTCAAACAGCCTTCTTTGAGAGCAAGTAAAACAAAAAGGCTAGGAGCAGATTTTAATAAAAAGATCATGTCACTTTTTTGTATTCGTGGAAGACAAAATCTGGCTAGTACTTTACATAAAAATCTTCCAGTAAAAACATTCCACTTGCATTCACCCAGGCGACCAACATGTCTTAACCTGTGTAGAATCATGTTCCATTTTATTGGAGTGAAGGGAGGAGACGGAGGTCGTCATGCAGCCTAATGAAATCAATCATCCCCATGACAACTGTTAACCGAGAAGAAGGGGCTTCATGCAGGATAAATGTAGTCAAAGAATCACAGCATTTATGTTCTACTTTGTATTATATACTATACATTACAATGAATCACTAAGAATGAACTAAATTGTTTCCTCGTGGCTTAGCCACCAAAACGACCATCATTGTTTTAATTATAGATTTACCATAACATGGGTCACAAAATACTCAATAAAGCACTTATAAGATTAAAATCAGAATTGCAAACATATTCCAGTCTCCATTGCAATGACAGATGGCTCCATAATTTTATTTTCATGAGGTTTCCCAGAAGCTGTGCTCCTTTCTCTCTCCAAGATGTAGAATGTTTACTTCCACTGCACTTCACAGAGGTTTGGCTTGGATCCACCATTTAAAAAACAACTTCTGTCTGCTGACATTAATATTGCTGACTTTAACTGATTTAGTTTCATTTGTCAGTTGTACCATGGAAATAGATGTAAAAACATCTATTTTTCATCACTAGTTATTCTGGCACTGCCAATTGTATGTGAAACCAGATATCAAGAAAAGGAGGTGAACAACCAGATGAACAGAATTGCATAGTTGCCAGGATTACGCAAGTATCCAGTAGATTGCCTCTAAGGGTAATGGAAAACAATGTTAATGCGTAGGAACCTGTAACCACAACAACTGCCCAACCATGATAACTACAGGTACACCTGAGACCAGAACCACCAATGCTTTCTTAGCATTTGAAATGTGGTTGGGCAGCAAAGCATGTGGAGACATCCATTACGGCACCAATTCCTGCTGTCTGCGCTGATGAAGCTGGAATGTCCCTGATGGCATGAGGAGTTTCAGTCCCATTTGACATTTGAGATCAAGAGTGAGCTGCACAGCCGTGTTTCAAAAACTTGTCATGATGAGGCCAATTAATAACCCTAAAAGAACCCAGGCATCACCTATGCACAGTTAGCCAACTGCAACCAGAATAGTTTTTGACCGGAACTCGAAAGAGGAAGCACATTACGCCAATTTTGGCCTCCCTTCACTGGCTCCCAGTGCACTTTCGAGTTCATTTTAAAATTCTTTTATTTGTTTTCAAATCGTTGAATGGGCTCGCCCCGCCTTACCTCTCTGAGCTGCTCCACCTATATGCTCCTGCCCGGTGCCTCAGGTCAGCTGATCAGCTGCTCCTTGAGGTACCGAGGTCTAAGCGGAAGCTCAGAGGGGATAGAGCCTTTTCTGTTGCTGCTCCGGCACTTTTGAACACCTTGCCGTTGCACATCAGACAGGCCCCCTCACTGTCCATCTTCAAATCCTCCCTAAAAACTCATTTTTATTCTCTGGCTTTCGACACTGGCTGAGACATTGCTCCTGTTCTTAGTGCTTTTAATGTCTTTTAATTTTTACTGTTTTTAGTCCTTCGTTTTACGGTTTTTAATGAAATTGAATTTGAAATTGAAATAATTTAATTGCCACACAACCAAGGTCGGTGGAATTTGGGTTGCCAGCAGCGGTACAATAATAAAGAACACAACCACAATAAAAATTTTACACAAACATCCACCACAGCATTCATCACTGTGGTGTAAGGCACAGAGCTTGGCCAGTCCTCCTCCATTTTCCCCCGTGGTCGGGACCACCACCCTCCACAGCCGTTGCTGCGGGCGTCCAGATGGTAAGGGACAAAGTCAAAGTCAAGGTGAGTCCAGGATCGGCTCTTCCCAACCAGAGACCACGGCTTCAGGCTGGTGTAGGCCGCAGGCCGGCGGTCAAAGTTTTAAAGTGCCTGCCGTGCCGCAGCCGGAAGCACCGCAGTCTGCAGGGCCGGCGGTCGAAGCTCCCCTCCAGGGGTGATGATAAGTCCATGTCGCACCCGCGGTAGAAGACGGCCGCGGGCCGGCGGTGAAAGCTTCTTCTTCCCCCCGGGTCCTCCACGTGAGATCCCGGGCTGTAGACGCCGCACCAGCTGGAGTTCTGCAGACCGCTGCTTCAGGCTGCCGGCTGCCGCGGGCCAGCGTAACGGAGCGCTCCCCTCCAGCGAGGTCTCACCCGCTCCGCGCCGAGAGTCCACGCTGTGCCCGCCGCTGAAGCTCCGGGCGCGTCTCCGGGAAAGTCGGCGCCGATCCCTGCTGTTAGGCCACGGGGGAGGCGACCTGAAAAAGTCGCCTCTCCATGGAAGAGGCGGCCGAAACGGTTTCCCCCTTACCCCCCCACACCACCCCCCACACATAACACACAAAGAAACATTAAAAACTGACTTTTAAACATACTAAAAAAATTTAAAAAGTTGAAAAAAAGACGGACACGCTGCCGACAGGCACTGCCAGTGCAGCGCCCCCTACCGGATATGGTTTGTAATAACTTTTTGTCCATGAGTTCTCATGTACAGCACTTTGTGGCAACTGCGGTTGTTTAAAGTGCTTTATAAATAAAGTTTATTATTATTATATTGATCAAACCCAGGGTTCTTGGTACGGCGAGTCCTGGATGTACAGTACGATGAATCCTGTAAGTGGCAATTCAATTGGTAACACAACCACTGGATGACCAAGGGTTGATCGTACTCTCAATTTCAATAGTGACAAATTTCCTAGATGGGATATGTGGGATTTCTTTCATTAGATCTCATTACGATGACCTGCCTTGCAATCATGATTCTGAGCCATTCTTTTAATATTTCTCGTTGTATCTCTCGTTTAGGCTGTTGGGGATCTAAAAGCAAGAAATTCTGGGCTGCATTGCCAATGTTCACCATTTACTCTTCATCATTTGGAAACTAAAGCTGGGAGTTCTCCTGATCTTCTGACAAAGTTTCCCTCACCAATAGAACAGATTACCAGAAGAAGGGTCATGACCCGAAACATCACCCATTCTCTCTCTCCAGAGATGCTGCCTGTCGCACTGAGTAACTCCAACATTTTGTGCATATCTTAGGTTTCAACCAGCATCTTCAGTTCTTTCCAACATAGAACATATTACCTGGTCACCCCAGTCATTGTTAATAGCTGGACATTGATGGAAAAGTATAGGTGTAGTGTTCACATATAGCATAACATTGACCACATTCTAGACGTGTGAAATGCCTTCATCTGTTTCAACAGTAACGTGATTATATAAATGTTAGTCTGAAATTCCATTCTAATTGTAATATTAATTTGGTTGAAACAACAGAAGTGGATCCAGCACAGTTCAGCAGTTCTCTGCTGATCGTACAATTGGTAACTTCATATGCATTGAAGTCTTTGCCCAGTTAGGCTGTGTTCTCAAGGGAAAAGAAAACAACTGGAAACTCTACATAGGAGTTTCCATTTTCATGGCTCAGACAGGATCCAATAAAGGTCCAAAGCCTGGTACAAAGCCATTCAACTTTGAGATTGTTAAAAACCAAACAGCCTCTCCCCTTTGCTTCCTGCCAAGGTCAAGCAGCATCTTAAAAATATTAATTGCATTGGCCTAATTGTAAAAGTGCTAAGGTGATGCTTATCTCTTGGTGTAAACGCCTGGAGAAACCGCATGGCAATTAAAGAGATGATATCCTACGGACAAAGTCTACTATGATCAGGGCAGTTATGAACTTCATCTGCAGGTCCAGTCAAAGGGATACAAAATGTTAGGTTTTCGAAGATTTCAGTGACCCTAACATTTATACAGTAGCTCTTTGAGCAAAGATCCAAGAAGTTGTTTTATTAAAGTAGTCCAGTTTCACCAAAAAAAACACTTTTTGAGCAATGTTAAGATTAGCTTGTGTAGATGCTCTTACGATCAAAGCCTGTTACTTTATAAGTTGATATATTTAGATGCTTTAATGTTGTAAGTTGATTGTAATCAGCTGTCGGGAATTAAATGCATATTACTTTTTATGCATGACTCACATAGCAGTCAGACCTAAAAATATTTCTTCCTCTGACTCGGTTGCACGCTGTTTACAATAAAATAGTTCACATATTCATTTACAGACGGCTTTATAATGTCACGAAACATAACATTTTCCAAGTCCATGGTATGAGTTTAGTTTAGTTTGGTTTACTGTCAAGGTCATAGGTGATAGGAACAGAATTAGGCATCAAGTCTACTCTGTCATTCCATCGTGGCTGATCTATCTCCTAACCCCATTCTCCTGCCTTCTCCCCATAATCCCTGACACCTATACTATTCTACCTCATCTCCTTCATAAAGGAAGGCCCTATCATTCTGAGGCTATGACCTCTAGTCCTAGACTCTTCCACTAGTGGAAACATCCTCTCCACATCCACTATACAAGTCTTTCACTATTGGGTATGTTTCAATTAGGTTCCCCCTCATTCTTCTAAACTCCAGCGAGTTTAAGGATAAGGAGTAAACTATTTAGAACAGAGACGAGGAAACACTTTTTCTCACAGAGAGTGGTGAGTGTGGAATTCTCTGCCTCAGAGGGCGGTGGAGGCAGGTTCTCTGGATGCTTTCAAGAGAGAGGTAGATAGGGCTCTTAAAGATAGCGGAGTCAGGGGATATGGGGAGAAAGCAGGAACGGGGTACTGATTGGGGATGATCAGCCATGATCACATTGAATGGCGGTGCTGGTTCGAAGGGCCAAATGGCCTGCTCCTGCACCGATTGTCTATTGTCTACAAGCCCAGTGCAGTCAAACGCTCATTATATGTTAACCCACTCATTCCTGGGATCATTCTTGTAAACCTCCTCTGGACTCTCTCCAGAGCCAGCACATCCATCCTCAGATATGGTGCCCAAAATTGCTCACAATACTCCAAATGCGGCCTGACCAGCACCTTATAGAGCCTCAGCATTACATCCCTGCTTTTGTATTCTAACCCTCTTGAAATAAATGCTAGCATTGCTTTTGCCTTCATTACCACCAATTCGATTTGCAGATTAACGTTTTGGGAATCCTGCACCAGTACTCCCAAGTCCCTTTGCACCTCCGATTTCTGGATTCTCTCCCCATTTAGAAAATAGTCTATGTCTTTATTCGTACCAAAATGCATGACTCCACACATTGCTACAATATATTCCATCTGCCTTTTCCCTGCCCACTCTCCCAACTAATGCAAGTCCTTCTGCAGATTCCGTGCTTTTTCTGCACCACCTGCCCCTCCACCTATTTTCGTATCATCCGCAAACTTGGCCACCAAGCCTTCAATCCCCTCATCCAAATCATTAATATACAACGTGAAGAGTAGCGACCCCAGCACCGACCCCTGGGGAACTCAAGTGTACCAAGGTACAGTGAGAAGCTATCCAGTCAGCAGAAAGACTACACATGATTACAATCAAGTTGTCCGCAGTGTACAGACACAGGATGGAGGGAATAACGTTTAGTGCAAGATAAAATCTAGTAAAGTCCGATTAAATAAATTCAGAGGGTCTCCAATGAGGTAGCTGATGGCTCAGATTACTAGCATGGATAGAAGGTTGGCTGAATGGCAGAAAGAAAAGAGTGGGAATAAAGGTGGCCTTTTCTGGTTGGCTGCCAGTGACTGGCGGTATTCCGCAGGGGTCAGTGTTGGGGCCGCACTTCAGGTCGTATATCAACTATTTGGATGAGGGTATTTATGGCTTTCGGGCTAAGTTTGTGGATGATACAAAGATAGGTGATGGGGCAGGTAGTGCAGACAAAGCAGGGATTCTGCAGAAGGACTTGTGTAGATTGAGAGAGTGGGCAGAGAAGTGGCAGATGGAATACAGCTTAGCAAAGTGTGCAGTTATGCATTTTGGTAGTAGGAATAATGGTGAGGACTATTTTCTAAATGGGAAGAGGTTTCAGATATCGGAGGTGCAAAGGGACTTGGGAGTGCTGGTGCAGGATTTCCAAAAGATTAATTTGCAAGTTGAATCAGTAGTAAGGAAGGCAAATGCAATGTTTGAATTTATTTCAAGAGAATTCGAATATAAAAACAAGGATTTAATGCCACTGGTCATACTGCATTTGGAGTATTGTGAGCAGATTTGGGCCCCATATTTGAGGAGGGATGTCCTGGTGTTGGAGAGAGTCCAGAGGAGTACAAGAATGATCCCGAGGATGATTGGGTTAATGTATGATGAGCATTTGATAGCACTGGGCCTGCACTCACTGGAGTTTAGAAGGATGAGTGGGGACCTCATTGAAACTAACCGAATAGTGAAAGGCCTGGATGGAGTGGATGTGGAGAGGATGTTTCCACTAGTGGGAGAGTCTCAGACTAGAGGCCATAGCATCAGGATAAGAGGACAAACCTTTAGAATGGAGTTGAAGAGGAATTTATTTTGTCAGATGGTGGTGAATCTGTGGAATTAATTGCCACGGACAGCTGTGGAGACCAATTATTGGGTATTTTCAAAGTGGAGATTGACAGATTCTTGATCATTAAGGGTGTCAAAGATTATGGAGCCTTGAATAAAGTGGAGAAGGAAAGATAAGTCAGCCATCATTGGATGACAGAGTAGACACCATGAGCCGAATGACCTAATTCTGTTGCTCTTCAAGAAACTCCAACCAAATGCCCAATTATTTAGAATGGTTTAATTCAGGACTTCATTAGTTAGTAGGCTGAAATTGTTATATTTTAACATGCTTCAAGAAATTGACTCAATTACAGAACATTTTTGAAAATTATTTATATCTTTATGTAGTTTTCACTTATAGTAAAATGTGCAAATATAAACATTTGAAACTGTTAAAGACCTACACTCCAAACATAGTTTTGTAGGTGAATTGGTTTCTGTTAATAATAAATTCTCCCAAGTGTGTAGGATAGTGCTCGTGTACGGGGTGATCCCTGGTCGGTCCGGACTCGATGGACCGGTGGGCCTGCTTTTGCCCTGTATCTCTAAAGTCTAAAGAATTGCCCAGATGTCTACCTTATACGTTCTTACCCTTTGTTGTGCATTTTGAATATACACCCCCAAATGATTTGTGTGGTTCAATGGCGAAGTGGCAGAATTGCTGCCTTACAGCGCCAGAGACAAGAGATCCATCCTGTCCGTACAGGTTTGTATGTTCTCCCTGTGACCATGTGGATTTTCTCCTGGTGCTCCAGTTTCCTCCCACACTCCAAAAACATACAAGTTTGCAAGTTAATTGGCTTCCGTAAGTAGAAAAATTTTCTCTAGTACGTAGGATATTGTTGAAGTACAGGGTGATCGCTGGTCGGTGCAGACTTGGTGGGCCAAAGGGCTTGTTTCCATGCTGTATCTCTGAAGTCTAAAGATTACTTTTTCCTTTTCTGCATAATATACTATTACTAAAACAATCTTCTATCTAATGGATTAGTTGTCTATTTCAAACACCCAAGGCTCTACAGATTTCTTATGCTGACAGAATGTAATTGTGTACAGGGTAATGTTGGTACTGTTATGAGCAACATTTATTGCCCTGAATGGAAGGGGTAGTAGACTCATAGAGCACAAATTAACTATAATGATGAGTCTACAATTAAGTTTAGGCTAGTTCTGGTAAGATCAGTGAATTTGTCACACAGACATTAGCAAACCACCAGTTTATAACCACAATCTGACACATTTTCCCCCTTACTCATGTTATATTATCATTTCCAGACCAATTTAATGTCTTCAATTTAATATTCTCTGCTGCCATGGTGGGATCTGAACACAATAAGTTAGACTCCCGAGTATCACTACAGTAATTTAACCACTTTGCCACTAATCAGTTTTGTGGCCCTTCTCAGAGGCTGGAAGCCTGCATTAAAGAAACCAGAAGTACAGATGAAAATATAATTTCATGCTTAGGAATCGTCTTGATATAAAGATTGCAATAAAAAGATCACTCACCATACCACAAATTGAGTAGTATATCTGGACATTGTTCTATTGTAAACTATTTCAGAAAAGTCAAGGGGAGCTTGTTCCCCAAGAGTCCCCCTTCTACAACTATGATATCTACCTTTCCCAATCTGCCTGACCACTGGCAAGTGGGCCTCGACCAAACCAGAGTGTTGCCCATCTAGACAGCACTGGGATCCAAATATGATCTAATTGCTCATTAGTGAGGCCCAAACTTCCAACCTTGGCAGACCATTGGAGCTCTTCAAACCCCACAAATAACCATGAAAAAAACGACCTGATGATATAGATGTCAGGAGCATTATTTACCTGCATTAAAAGTTATCTTTATTGTCTAATATTTTAATAACCTTTTAAAATAAATGTTTTTCCTGTATGTGTGGATATAAACAAAGGATCCAGAAATACTCAAAGGGACCATTAAAGATCCAGCTTCTTAACATTTTTCCTAACCCCTTAAAATCTGACTGCAGGACCTCATCCATTTTTCTATTTGTGTCACTGGTATAACATCAGATGGGCCATGTCTCTTCCCAGCTGTTACCAGGCAACTGAACCATCCTATCACCAACTAGAGAGTGGTCCTGACCTACCACCTACCTCACTGGAGACCCTCGCACTATCATTAATCAGACTTTACCGGACTTTATCTTGCATTAAACATTATTGCATTTATCGTGTATCTGCAAAACGTGGACGACTTGATTGTATGTTAGTTTTGAACTAGAGCATAATGAAGACAGACACAAAAAGCTGGAGTAAATCAGCGGGTCAGGCAGCATCTCTGGAGAAAAGCAATAGGTGATGTTTTAGGTCCAGACCCTTCTTGAAACTGAGTCAGGGAAGAGGGAAACGAGAGATATGAAAAGGTACAAAGAAACAAATAAATTAACGGTATGCCAAACCAAAGCCAACAACGATGATCAAGGAAAGGTGGAGCCCACAATGGTCCATTGTTGGTGGAGAGGGGGAGGGGAGAGGAGGGGAGAGGGAGAGGGAGAGGGAGAGGGAGAGGGAGAGGGAGAGGGAGGGAGAGGGAGAGGGAGGGAGAGGGAGAGGGAGAGGGAGAGGGAGAGGGAGAGGGAGAGGGAGAGGGAGAGGGAGAGGGAGAGGGAGAGAGAGAAGAGGAGAGGGAGAGAGAGAGAGAGAGAGACTTGATGTTAGAGAAATCAATTTTCATACCGCTGGGTTGAAAGCTGCCCAAGCAAATATGAGGTGTTGTTCTTCAAATTTTCATTTGTCCTCACTCTGACAGTGGAGGAGGCCCAGGACAGAAAGGTCAGTGTGGGAATGGGGAGGGGAGTTAAAGTGTTTGGCAACTGGGAGATGACATAAGCCAAGGCAGACTGAGCGATGGTGTTCAGCGAAACCAGGACATTTGGCTAACAGAATATTAGAGAGCTTGATTGATGAATAGAGTAGAGCTGCACATTGATAATCTTCTGTCAAATTCCAATCTGTCAGGTCTCTGGTCATATATAATGTAATTTGCAAGATCTGGCTACACACCTGTTTTTCCAGCTGTAATGACTCAATACAACCTCCCATGGTTTATTTGTATGCCACTCAACACAGAAATTAGAAACACTTCAAAATAAATTATTCACTATTTATTTTCTAGGAACACAAATGTATTTTTCCCTCTTCCTACTTCTAATTGACTACTGATGAAGATGGAATCCTGAATAGGAGGTCTTGAGTTGATTTCCAAATTTTCATTTTCAGGAAATGTATTTCCGTCTCCCTCTGAAAGCGTTACATCAGTGTAACCAAATACAGAAATGATTAAACCACTGACAGTCAGAACAGACTGACATGTTGGCCCAACATCTTCAGAACAGGATTTAAAGGGCAGCACAATGGGTGCAATAGTAGAGTTGCTGCCGTGCAGTGCCAGAGACCCAGGTTCGATCCTCACTACAATCCTCACTGTATGGAATTTGCACATTCTCCATGTGATCGCATGGGTTTTTCTGCAGGTGCACTGGTTTCCTCCCACATTCCAAATATATGCCGGTTTGTAGTTTAATTGGCTTCTGTAAATTGTGTCAAGTGTGTAGGATGCAAAACTAGAATAACATAGAACAAGTGTGATCATTGGTCAGCGTGGACTCAGTGGGCCAAAGTGTCCATTTCCATGCTGAAATAGTCACTAATCGAAACTAAAATAGGAAAGGTTTGGAAGGATATGGCCTAAACACAGATAAATGGGACTAGCTGAGACGGGGACATTAGATATACAACTCTCTTGAGTTGTACCAGATACATCATCATTGAGCCTCTCTGCACAGTCCACCTGCTCTGCCAGATATTTGGTATATTTTGTTTTATTTCTGATTTCTAGTGGGCTAAGCATTGGTATCTTGCTCAGGTCTTGGCCTTCTCAACCAACTACTGCAGTGCAAACTCCAGATCATATTTCCACACTGTAAAGGTCTGATGACAGCTGAAAGAGGCTGCCAGATTCACCCATATTAAACACTAAGATATTAAAGTCAAGATAATCTCATCAAACTAATAATGAAATACAGCTTCAATATAAGTGTTTACAAAGTCAGTGGTTGGAAAGTGTGGTGGAAAGTTGTTTTTCTCATTCATTCTCCAGAATAATATCCAGAAAAATGTTGGAGCAGTATAAAACAAAAATTGCTTCATTGAAGTTGAGTCATTGATATGACAGATGGCCACGTCAAGCAGAGATTGTCAGCAGCAGCATCTGCGTTCATTCTGAACATTGCACAGTTAAACACGGCAAATAACATTAGCAGCAAAAGGGAATTTTTATGTGTGACAAGGGAAGGTTTACAATTGTCCATCTGAAGTGCCCCTTGTTAGTTTTAGGCTCATCAATGCACACATCTTTGCAACACTGATGGGCAAATTGGCTTGAAATCAACTCAAGTCTGTATGCACCTCAGTCATCAGCAGGCAATTAATCATTTTATATTTGCTTTGTTTTAACACCCTGCAGGAAATGTAGCAAGCCGATCAGTTCAGTACTCTGTTGAATCAAGTCCTAATTCTGTACATAAACACTGGTAAAACCATGAGCAATGTAACTGATCTCTGATCTAAGCCACACTGTCTTCATCTCATTTCTGATTTTTTTGTTCTTGGGTGCTGATAGTTTTTCTTCCACATCTTAAAATCAATGGCACACTTATTTTCAGTTAATCTTTGCAGACAGAAGCTAACTTAACACATACTTTTGTAAATTGTATAAAAATCAAACATTTCTGGATTGATATTTTTAGAATAATCTCTGAAGTTGTTAATACACAATTGGATCCCGACTCAAAACTAATAATACTAGGAATATCAGAACAAAGCCTAACACTTACAACAAGCCAAAGAAACTTTCTCGACTATAGTATAATAACTGGGAAAAGATTAATATTAAAATTTTGGAAAGGCCCTATAATCCCCACAATTAAAATGTGGATCATGGAAATGTCGGAGACCCTACACTTGGAAAGAATTAGACTTGTCTTAATGGACAAACAAGAACTTTTTGTCAGAATATGGTCTCCATTCATTGATTATTTGAAGGGGTAGAATGGTTCAGCACGGGAACCTAACTGAAGCTTGAACTCAGGATTAGATGAAAATTTATACTTTATAATTTACGAACCTATCTCCAATGATGTATTATTAGTAAATTATTCCATTCTTCCTTATCATGCCTTTTGTTTTTTTGTTTTTTTTCTTTCTCTCTTGCTCTCTTTCTATTAAACAAAACCTAGAAGCAGAGTCAATACACAACTGATAATGCTATTGGTGTACGACTGATATACATGAAATGTTTTTATTATGATATGTGCTTGCTTCTAATAAAAATATATATTAAAAAAAACCTTTGCAGACAGATGTAACCGGTTAATACCTTTCCATGAATATCTTTTCCAATTTGCCCACTGTGCTTTTGCAGAGTCAAAGAGACTATGTCAATACATAACCAAATGATAGAATGTGAATCATTACTTGGCAAGATTTATTTCTCACTCCCTCTTTCATTCCTTTACTCAGTTTACTTTCTTGCAAGAGTACCGAGGGGCCAAGAGTCAGTCCAGTTCAGAATGGAAAGCTAATTGCAAGGTTTATCCTTTTCTTCCCATAATTTGTGAAGGAAATTGGTAGTACAAATAACTGAGGCGATTTTGAAAATGGGAGAAACAAGAGTTGCATATTTTCTTTCATTTATTCTCTCACAAGATGAGACAATTGATGACTGGGGATCAGCATGTTTAGGCCGCTACTATTGATTACCGGTTCCTAATCGCCACTGAACAGAGAGCAGTTAATGCGCCAAACTGGGTAACAGCAGCAGCTTTCCTTCACAAAAGAAAATTAATAATGCAGATGGGTTTCTAAGTCAATGCAGCAGTTTTGCGATTGCCATTGGTTATAACATTTCTTAATTCCCGATTTAATTAATTGCTCGAATTGAAAGTCTATAGCAGACCCTGGTGCCATAAGGCGATTAACTACGGATCGCTGGATGCAAGTCTGATAACTTAACCATCGTGTCCCCAATTTCCTATTATGTTCCCGAAATATTCCACAGAAGTGTGATTAGTAGGTTAGAAAATTCTAGAATGAGAAACCCAGGTGATTTTAATCGAAAAAATTGCCTTACTTCAGAGAACCCCATTTTGGTTCCTCACTTCGATTTGCTCTTACAGGCAGGCTCATTTATTCAACCATTGAAATATATTGGGGGCCCACAGATATAAGATACCAACTGACATGCCTAATTCATCAAAGGGTTTGACAGCACAAATATAACCCAGTTAAGATTAGTGACCCGGATTGTTAATTTATATATAATACAGAACTGCAAATCTCTCCATAACCAAGAAAAAGTACTTCTGGATGTTCTTTATACACTACTTCATTTCAATTATGGTGCTAAAAACACAAGGATGATTGTGATCGATTGCTGGCTTCCATTTCCGACTCATAAACCCACCAGTCCGTTCCTCCCTCAAGTGAAAATAGGATCTAATAAAGCTTGTGTTCATAAAATTGTACAGAATCAAGTTCCCATCCTGTTATACGAACTGCCGACTTAATATATCAGCACAAATATGATGACAAACAGTACAAATTGAGCTATTTCATTATAAATTCAGCTCAATTATTTGACTAAAGTGCATGACAGCAAGTGCCAGCTTTACTCCCCAAGCTTGGCTTTGGACTCAATCAACAGGAACAAATGTAAGCTGGACAGCTCCTCTGGGGATGATCACAATATCAGCTTAATGCAAAGGAATGCAGCAAAGGAGGCTTAATTAGAGCAATTTGCATTTAATTGCTGACTTTAGAAAAGTGATAGTGACCCAAACCAGACACTGAAGTCAGAGGCATTTTCACAAATAATTCAGGTCCCCATTTAATTAGAGGTAGGCTAGCCTAAAAATAAATTATATTTGATAGGTCACTAGACAAAGTGGGACCCGTTGGGTCCCATGTTCACACGGGAGGGCTGGTCGCCCAACGCAATATTCCACCTCTCCACCAATTCCAATATTGGCGGCCAGTGGGGGGGGCATTCTGGAGTGCTAGTATGGGTGTTGTGGGCTGAAGGGACTGGTTTCCAGAGGGCTACATGGACATTGTGGGCCAAATGCATTCTTGGGATGGCAGCTCAGTCACTCAAGCCTGATGTGCTGCCAGCTCACTCACGGCTGGTAGGCTGGCAGTTGACTCACAGCTATTCCTTGAAAATCCATTTCAAGCAGGGTGCAAGGCCACCAAATTCAAGTGCAGCATCATACCCCTTCAAGCAGGGTGCAAGGCCACCAAAGTCAGTTGCAGTTTCCTACCACTTCAAGCAGGGTGCAAGGCCACCAAATTCAAGTGCAGTTTGCGACCACTTCAAGCAGGGTGCAAGACCACCAAATTCAAGTGAGTTTCATACCACTTCATGCAGGGTGCAAGTCCACCAAATTCAAGTGCAGTTTCCTACCACATCATGCAGGGTGCAAGCCCACCAAATTCAAGTGCAGTTTCCTATCACCCAAACAGGGTGCAGGGCCACCAAACTCAAGTGCAGTTGCCTTCCACCAAGCGGGGTGCAAGGCCAACAAATTCAAGTGCAGTTTCATACAACTTCACGCAGGGTGCAAGTCCACCAAACTCAAGTGCAGTTTCATACCAATTCAAGCAGGGTGCATGGCCACCAAATTCAAGTGCAGTTTCCTACCACTTCAAGCAGGATGCAAGGCCACCTAATTCGTGCAGTTTTATGCCACTTCAAGCAAGGTGCAAGGCTACCAAATTCAAATGCATTCATACCATTTCATGCAGGGTGCAAGGCCACCAAATTCAAATGCAGTTTCATACCATTCCATGCAGGGTGCAAGGCCACCACATTCAAATGCAGTTTCATACCATTTCAAGCAGGGTGTAACCACCATAAAACCACACAAAACACCACATAAACAGAACACTCAGTTCAGTAGACATTCAGTGTGTTCAGTTGATTCACAGCTCAGACAGAGTCGTGACCTATCCCTCCCCCATCTTGCTGAGACTGAGCCACACCCACACTTCCGGGTTTTATAATCCTTCCCCCTTCCACCGGAAGGGGCGTGGCCTTCATGGCGTGATTGACAGGAGAGAGATTCTCAACATTTTTTAAACAATAACTACTTTTATTTTTAATTGATGGGAAGAATTCTCCGCACCTGATGAGCGGAAGGGGACCAAAAATCACGGCCGTAAGTGGTAGCGTTTTATCTAAAATCAATATACAGTGCAAACAGGAAGTTGTCAAGTTTAGACTTTTAATCATTTGCCATTTCAAACCAACCACCGCCAACCATTTGCGGTGCTTTATTTCAAACCAACCACCGACCACCATTTGCTGTGCTTTATTTCAAACCAACCATTTGCTGTACTTTATTTCAAACCAACCACCACCAACCATTCGCTGTGCTTTATTTCAAACCAACCGCCGACCACCATTTGCTGTGCTTTATTTCAAACCAACCATTTGCTATGCTTTATTTCAAACCTACCACCACCCAACCATTCGCTGTGCTTTTTCAAACCAACCATTTTCATTTTCAAACCACATTAAGGGCACTCAAGGTCAGTAAAACCACACTCAGTTTAGTAAACATGTGTTCAGTGTTATTCACAGCTCAGACTGAGAGACGCGATCATCTCGCTCCTCCATCTTGCAGAGACTGACTAAGGCACTCAAGACTTCCGGGTTTTATAGTCCCTCAGGAAGGGGCGTGGCCTTCAGAAGAGAAAATCTCAACATTTTTTAAACACTAATAACTTTTATTTTTCATCGATGGGAAAAATCCTCTTGTCCTGTGCAGCGGAGGGGGACTCTTACTCAAAGATGGCTAAAAATCACAGCCGTAAGTAGCAGCGTTTTTTCTAAAATCAATATACAGAACAACAGGAAGATCAGACTTTTAGTATTATAGAATAGATACCGAGGAAGGCTGAACGTCGATTTTGTCCCAAGTGTTGTATCGTGTTTTTAATCATTTCATTTGAAATTTTATCACCAGAAGCAGAGAGATTTTTTATTGTACCCGTACCTCACGGATTTGTGCATGTGGCAATAAACTCAGCTCGACTTGTCCTGGTCCAGATTCTTGAAATGTCTTCACGCTGTCGGAGTAACAAGGTGTGTTGTGCAAGAGTGAATTCTCTGCTGATTTTCAAATCTCAGCAATGAGTTAAGGCATGGATATGAGCTTGGACAAATTGTTTTAATGTTTTTAAGTAAGGATAATCTTTTACTGTTCACCTTTGTATTTTAATTGGGACGGGAATGGTAGTGATGGTTAGTTGAATCATGAGAGTGAAACAGAAGCTATTACTGAACATAAATGGCGCCAAGCAGCACCAGTAAAGGAATGAACACTGGATGAAACATATTCAGGAATAAGTTTCAATGGTTCCAAAATGTTGCCCCCACTTGTCAATGGGGCAGGAGTAAAGACATTTTAATTGAAGAGAACAACATCCCAGTCCTTAGTCAGAGCCAGCTTTGTCCTCCATTTACAGGCAGAGATCAAATCTAATGGATGATCCAGACAGTGATCGTGGAAAAAGTTTTCTTGAGCACTCAAGAATAAAATTTCCACATAAAATTTCCCTCTTGGACAATAAATGTGAGTTGAAAGCTGAAGTATTCTGTTACCAAGATTTATTAATTTTATGAAATAATCACAGCAGCTTGGTGCTCTTACTTTCATAGACTCCAGACAGGAAACTGGTGGCGCAGAATTATTACGGAACTAAACTCTCATTGCTCAGTGGATGTGGACAGTGTACTGTGTCCAAGTAATCAACAGGAGATCTGGGTACTGGCTTCACCTTTAGGTAATTCAAACCTTAAGAGGTAATGGTTAAACGGAAACCTCAGCAGAGCACCTGAAGGATTTATAACTTGACTAAGAACAGGATGTGAATGAGCAGCTTTATTTGCTTAGAGGCATCTCATTTCTATAGAATACTTTCCACCAAATGTGAAAAATGAGCAGTATTCTGCAATAAATGTTGAAGCAGAATAAATATTTATCCTGAGATATACCAATATAGACTTGTATTGACAATACAAGTCTACCTCTCATGAGAAATATTGCCTAAACAGCAGGGCAGGAAACGGTAGTGTCTCACAATTTCCCCCTGATCTTTTACCAGTGCAGTCCAGAGAGATGGTGCATGCACAGCTACTTGACATTCACACCATCAAAACGTTTCAGATAAAATTAAGTGCAGGCTGACGAATTTAGCTGAAGTCTTGTTAAAGGCAAATAATTAGCCTAAATTGTTTCTTGGTTGCTTATTGGAGCAGGATAGAGAAAGTTTACCCTGATACAAGTGTGCTTAAAATATTTAATGGCATATAAACCACAACTAGAAAGCCCTAGGCGTCAACCGACATTCACTGCTGCAGTTCAAAACTGATCTCTTTCCCAAATTTCACTTGAATCCTTTACTTAGAGATGAGTGGAGAGTACACAAAATACCCACTGGCCCATTGGATGGAGAATTTCTACCTTCTCACTCTCCAAATGTAGCCTTTGCAGACTAATACTGGAATACTTGCAAAGTATATCTGCTGATCAGGAAAATAATTATACAAGCAGAATAAAATCACCAACAATTACTCTCATCATCCAGAGTAGGTTAGCTCCTCAACATGTGAACATCATGGCATGTCTGTGCTGCAGAAAACATGGACAGGTAGGGATGAAGGAGGCAAATAATAGTCAAAATGTAGAAAACAAAGAACTGCAGATGCTGGTTATTATACAAAAGGACACAAAGTGCCGGAGTAACTCAGCAGGTCAGGCAGCATCGCTGGAGAACATGGTTAATTAATGTTCCAGGTCAAGACCCTTCTTCTGTCAGAAGAAGGGTCTTGACCCAAAACGTCACCTATCCACATTCTCCAAACATGCTCCATGACTGAAGAAGGGTTTCGGCCCGAAATGTCACCTATTTCCTTCGCTCCATAGATGCTGCTGCACCCGCTGAGTTTCTCCTGCAATTTTGTGTACCTTTTATGCTCCATGACCTGCTGAGTTACTGCATCACTTTTTGTCCTTTGAAATAATGCAATCCATTTATTTTCGTAACGGTGAGAAGCTTGGCTTCTGCATTCTGATATCCAGCAGAAGAAAAAGGCTTCACCAACATATTAAATTTGCCAGGCCCACACGTGTAACATCAAATTGAAAATTTACCAATACAGAGTGAAAATTAAACAACTGTAAGAGAATTAGTGCCAATAACAGTAATCTCAACATTACTGGAGTGGAATATCCAGCTGAGTTAGTCGCATATACGGACATTTGAAGTAAAGCAGATTACAATAAATCAAGAAAGAAAATATGGAAAGATGCATCAAGGAAGTACACAAAATAAACGTTACAACATCAGGATCACCTCAGCTTGTAATCATCAAAGAGTTATATTCAAGCTGTAGATATCTCCTGATGATGTTTTGCAGTAGAAATACCAACAAGATTATGAGCCATTAACTAGAGACCATCTTTATCCAGTAAATAACCAAAATCTTTGCTGTTTTATACATAAAGGCAGGAGACCCAGCTCCATCTAAGGTTCAATTTCTTCAGTGACAACATTTATTATCACATCTCTGTTGCCACGACGGACCACAATGGACAAGGATGGATCCTTTTTAATTGCTTCGCTGACATCACTGGAAGAAGTTATCAAGTGATTATTTATGCTAATAATCACATCATTGTCCTCCAGGCCACCGCTGTAAAACCAAAAGGAAAAATTGTCAACATTCAGAAGCTTCTGTTCCCTATATATATTTCGCAAACCAAAAATGCAAAAAACTACTAATGCTGGAAATCTTAAGTAAGATCAAAATTGCTGTTAGCATTTGTTCGGTCAAGTAACGGGTGATTTATTAAACTGATACACACCAGGAGGTCAGACAAAGCTAACCTACCAAGTGTGACTTTGGTATGGTTTTTATATTCTCAGATTACCCAGATACTTGGCAGTAAAACGTATTTACATAAACTTGACTAACAATAAAACAAGGTCTTGCACAGAAACTTGACAAACAGTAAAACGAGGTCTTACACAGGATGGAACGTCAGAAAGACTTAATTATGTGACAAACAGAATGAGATGATTATCCACAAGCCTAACTACATTAACAGTAGATCCAATTTTCTGTTACAATGATAGATATACAATGATAGATATACAATGATAGATATACAATGATAGATATACAATGACAGATATACAATGATAGATATACAATCAATGAAGTACCTGAAACCTGGGTGTCGTCATAGCTACATTCCATGTCTCTACTTTTAGGCTGTCTGCGATTCCCTGTCGCCACGTGAGCACAATACACATCCCTATTTACTAATTATTAGCCCTCACTATTCTTTACCCTATAATGGTCAAGCAGTGGCATCTCTGGAGAACAAAAAGTCTACGATCTTTCACCAGAACCAGGAAAAGTTCAATATTAAACACACTTAAGCTGCAGATGAGGATGGAGAAAACAAACTGCATGGAGATGACAGCCAAACAGATATAAACTAAGTAATTCTCATATTCTAGATTATTTTCACACCAAAAAATGCCATACAATTTTTCTCCAACCAGTGGAAGAAAGTGGCGCACAAGATTAAAAAGAATGATTCAAATATGGGAGACATTCATGCTCGCTCAATCATACATATCCTAAAAAAACTCTCCAATAAACCCCTACCTATTTCTTAAATAACAGTAGTTTTATTTTCACTTCACTACTCAAACATTTATTGCATATGATGCCTATTCTTTGCACGTGAGATTTTTGATTGAATTCAAAAGGAATTAATCGTTCTTTATTTGTTTGCCCGTCCCACTTACGTGTCCTTGGCACGCAAATTACGCGACCTCGTGGTCGCGTTGAGCCGCGACAGTCCCGCGAAGGTCGCACGCGATTTAATACGTACGCACAGCCGTCTGGAGTGCATGACATCATTTGAAGATGGACACAAAGCTGGAGTAACTCAGCGGGACCGGCAGCATCTCTGGAGAGAAGCAATGGGTGACGTTTCGTGTCGAGACTTCTTCAGTCTGAAAAGAAGGGTCTTGACCCGAAACGTCACCCATTGCTTCTCTCCAGAGATGCTGCCGGTCCCGCTGAGTTACTCCTGTATTTTGTGTCCATCTTCAATTTTCTTGGCCCCGCTCTGGGAGTAGAAGTGGGGGCGGATCCGGTCCGCAACGGCCGTGAGCCCCAGGCCGAGTTCGGCGATCGTTTGCCTGCTTCTGCTGCTGTTGAAGGTGAGACGTTGCGTCGCGCTGGGGTCTTGGGACTGTCCCACTTTGGCCGTCAGTTACGCGACAGGCCGTTGGCGCTCGAAGATTTTGTTTGTTACAAAAATTTCGGAGCCCCGCGCGATGTCGCGCACAACTACATACCCCTCCGTGCTTCTCAGTGGGACCGGCCCCGTGCGCCTCAATGCGACCACGAGGTCGCGTAATTTGTGTGCCAAGGACACGCAAGTGGGACAGGCCCTTTAGGTGCTGCCTGACCCACTGAGTTACTCCAACTTTTTGTGTCCGTCTTTGGTTGAAACCAACATTTCCTTCCTACATGAGCCGTTTGCAGATATCGGATCAGTGCAGATTTCAGCAGATTTCATAGACTTTCAGCTGCAGCTATAGAGATTCCGGTGAAAGAAATGAGCAACAAGGGAGGCCCCTTTCCACACAGCTGTGGATAGCAAACAGGCAAAGGGAGCTGGCATTCACATTTACCCATTATTGCCAGAACCCAGCTGCAATATCATGGGGAAACTGAGAATCTTCTTGACAGTTCTAAGGCAAGTGTCAGTAGAAATCTCTTGTCCTATGTGAATTGTAAGGGCCTTGTCTTTGCATCATGAATTCTTTGGTCACCCACATGCTTTGAATCAATTAAGAATTACCAAGGAATACTTCCACACAAGACCTTTCAACTTGCAATGGTTCAATGGTGTTTTACTTGCAACTAATGCAACCGCACAGTGAAATTATTTTTGCATGTATTGGCATCATTTCCAAAGTCCAAAGTCTACTAGAGCAGTTTCCGACCCTGGTAAGCCCCAGTCTCTTCAGTGAGAGCACCTGAAAGCTCTCAATAGCTGCATCTGCAGTCGAATATCCATTTGCTGATAAAATGTTGAAACCTCTTACCAAGGAAATGGTCATGTTTCTCACAAACAAAAAATCTGTCAAAAGGTAGAAAACGGTAGACGACAAACTCCTTTCGTGGTCAGGACCAAACTCAACGATGCATGCAAAACAGTCATCATTGGAGATGTAAAGACTAGAGGCCCTGTACAGAAACTAACATTCATTTCTTCTATCATCAGACTTGTGGGAAGTGCTCCTTGATGAATGGGGATTCAACGTAAAAGAGAAAAGGAACAATTTATCATCCTTTCAGTCACATCTTGGCTGCGACCATTTACCGATTGCACTGCTAGAGCATATCCCTGGAACTACACCTTATTGCAGGCCTCGCTCCACATGAACAATCATTTGGTTTTGACATTTCCGTGCCCTTGAAGAAGAATTACTCCATAACAGCTTCAGAGCACCATTCTCAAACAAATCAAACTCCAATGAAAAATTAAAGCTGCACAAAAAAAAAATTCAAATGGTGTTAAGCATATTCTGCCATGTAGTAAGCTTGCATCTATCCTATTATTTCTCATTGTGCCTGTTCAAACGCAAGAGTTAAAAGGAAGAACTAAATTCAACACAAGCCCCAAAACTGATAGTTAAATGAAAATTGTCTATTGATAAGAAACTTAATGTCCATTTATTTTATTTTGTCAGCTTTATTTTCATTTAATCTTTTTATCAAAATCTTAAAGCTTACTTTGTTGAACATTTGTATGCAGGAAACATTCAACATCTTTGTTGAATAGATAGTGTATTAAAAATAGACATTGGAATTGTTCCATTTTTTGAGAAAGATGACAGTGTTCATGCATTCCAAGCATGCCAACTTAGTTTGATAAGTTTCAAGGACAAAGATGTTTATTATAATTGCCAGTGACAAGTGGAAGTAGATTTCCTTCTAATCTTACCTTGGAACAAAACCGATTCCAGCACAATGAATTTTAAAGTATCTTTCTCCCAGCTTATTCAGTTAATACAATTTTCTTTGTTTTTTCCAGTTAAATCAGTTAGTACATTTATTCCTCAAAGCGCTATGACATAATGGAAATCATGACAGTTCATTTAATTGCTTTGGCATTTATTAGAATTGTATAATGTTAAGTACAGAAAAATGCCATCTGACCCATCAAGTCCATGCTGTGATAATAAAAATGCTGGAAACACCCAACAGGTCAGATGGCAGCATCTGTGGAATGAGAAACAGAATTAAAAGTGCAGGTCTGAGACCTCGTCTCATGTAGACGCACGTCAAATGGAAACACAAGGAACTACAGATGCTGGAACCTTGAGCAAAACCCAGTGTTGAAGCATCTAATGGCGTGGATAGGTGACAATTCAGGTCAAGCCCTTCTTCAAACAGATTGTCATGAGGGGAGGGGGGGAGGGTTGGGGGGAGGAGGGAGAAAGCTGGAAAAGAAGTGGAGGAAGGACGAAGCCTGGAAATTGGTATGTGGGAAAAGTGATGGGGGGAGGGTTGATGGGTGGAGTAAGTGACAAAATCTAGAGGTGAAAAGGAGACAAAAATGGTGTTGATAAAGAGAGGAGTTAATGTAAAGCAGATGGAGGGATATAGCTGGAAGTGGATGGAGGGGGAAGTGAAGAGGATGTGGGATAGTCAGAGAAATGGGAACATATCAGGGTGGAATTTATCCTTGATGCTGAGACATTGCCCAGGAAAATGATTCCTGATATTTTAATGCTAGCCTTTCCGATAAGACACAGATGACTTTTACTGAAAATATACTGTAGGAGATGTACATGGGATTTTTGGGTCAGAATATCTATCGTAAAAACCTCAAACTCCCACGCAATCACAGTTGCAAGAATAGCATTACTCAGAGGATGTTTCATTTTCACAGTTCACTGAAAAGATGATTAAAAAAATGCTGACTTTTTAGCCACGAGTATCTCTACTCAGCACATGCCTGAATACTTCAGCACCATAAGCTTATAGGCTTGTCACTTACAGCAAGTGACAAAGGTTGGATATATATAATGTCAAAGACAGAGAACTGTAAACAGGTGAAGCCCTTCAGGAGAATAGTAAGTGTAAGAGGTACTCAGAGGTAAGAAGAAAGGACAAAGAACCTTGTACACCAGTGATATTTAAGGGAAATGTCCAACTATGTTACCAGTGTATTCAGAACAAGAGAGTAACCGTGAAAAAAGAGTAGAACTGCTTTTTATTTGCATTTACCGTGGAGAAAGTCAATTCAGGAGAGGTGGATGGTGGAATTCTAGAATAATTGGAAGTGGTAATGATACACCAATCAATGTTTGTTTCCTGTAGACATTATCTGCCCATTATCAATTTTGAGAACACAAAGAGCTGGAATAACTCAGTGGGTCAGGCAGCATCTCTGGGGGACATGGACAGGTAACGGTTTGGGTCGGGAGGCTTCTTCAGATTCTGCATTATGTCTCAGTTTTACTATTTCACTGCAAATGTGTCCGAAGAAGGGTCCCGACACGAAACGTTCCCTGTCCATCTCTAGCGATGCTGCCTTACCCACTGAGTTTCTCCAGCACTTTGGTTGTTATGGGGAGAAGGCAGGAGAATGTAGTTAAGAGGGAAAGATAGATCAGCTAAGATTGAATGGCGGAGTAGACTTGATGGGCCGAATGGCCTAATTCTGCTCCATTCACTTATGAAAATGGAGGTGGTATTAGCTAACGCTGATGGCTGAAAGAAGGTGAAATGGCCAGGGTCTGAGGAGTTGTAACCCAACCTGGTTTTAGGAAGCTCGTGAGGAGATTGCTCGTGTTAGGATTAAAGGTTTCAAATCAGACCATGAAAAGGTGTCTAATGACTGGCAGACGGCAATTTATTCAAGAAGAGCAACTGGGATTAGCCACATATTTAAAGGCCTCTTGTGTCACTGGTAGAGACATTAGGAGGTTGGGGATCAATCTACATTTGGCGATAAGTCAGCATGGGCTTTGGGATGGGAAAATCCTGTCAAACTATTACAGCTGCTTCAATATTTAGGCCAACACATTTTAATTTTATATTTTTAAATGTGACGCACTAAAACTTGATAAGCTTGAAGGGAACATTGGAAACTGGATCAGAGTCAGCTTAACGAGAGCCCCAGATCTCATTAAAGTTCTGAATAGGAGCAGAAGTGCGGGTGAGTTGAATAGGAGCAGAGGAACCAGGACTAGAGCAAGGCAGAGCCACCATTTCAGATCAAAGACCTTTCAAGCATGTTGGAAAAATAGACAAATGTCTTCATTTGCAGAGATGGATTGTAGAGAAATTACACAGAATGCCCGTGATAACTGTGCAGACCAAATATGTCAAGGTAACAAGTATTTTAAAACCCGTCAGTCTGAACTAAATGATCTGAGACAAATTGCAAAATAACAAGTTGAAACAAAGGTACAGCCACATTTGTGAAAAAATGTGTGGAGAGGGAATAAGGTGAAATCATTAAACCCAATAATAAGTCCCCAGGGTTGAAACGTGCATTTTTGGAAAATGAATTGCCTCACTTAGAGCTAACACCAACATCTCTGGAATGATCTAACAGATCAAAGATAGAGTGGGAGTGAGATGGAGAATTAAGATGACAAGCAAGTGGAACCTCGGGGCTATCTTTCCAGGCTCAGGGCTCTTTTACAAAGCAACCACAAAATCTATTTCTGGTTTCTCTGAAGTAGGGAGATCACATCAAGAGCACCAAAAGCAGTGCAATAAATCACAAGTGCAAGTGAATTGGTGCTTGAACTGAAAGATGGAAGAGCAAAGGAGATGTTCACAAAGGTTACAGATCTTTGTAATGCTAGAAGGGGAGTGAGAAGAAGAGGTCTGGTGATGGAAATTAAGGATCTGGTGAATGTGGAGCCTGGTGGGATGGAAAGCGAGGATAAGGGGAAACATATCTTGCTCTAGCAGGGCGAGAGTAGACATTCAGGAACGGAGGAAAAACATTTGAGTGCTTCAACCTCGACAAAGGAAAAGCAATAGCTAAAACGAGAAAGGAAAGCATCTTAAAAGCACTGGGAAGGATAGAACAGATACAGACAGAACTAGAAACGGAGGTTAGAATGGCCATTTTAGGGAGCAGGAGGCATACTCACGATATCATGGATAATGGTAGTTAGATGTGAGATGTGGTGCTGGTCATTGACCTTGTTCTGGGCCAGTCCAGTGCAAGTTTAAAGAACAGCACCTTTCCTTCTAACTGCCTATGTTACAACTCTTGGACCTAATTAGTTTAATAATTTATCGTGAATATCAATTTTTCTCCACATAGATGTAGTAGTACATTTATTTCAATGTTAATGTCCTAATTTGTACCTATTTCATTTTGTTCCAATTGATAGATTTTAAAAGTAATTGTGAACTTGACAACTTTGTTATGACATTCCTTCAGTTCTCTCTACCTCCCCCTCCCTCTCCTCTCACTTGTCTAGTCCTGAGGAAGGGCTCATGATTCAAAACGTCAACACTTTTTTTTCTCCCACTGATGCTGCCTGACCTTGTGAACACTTCCAGCATTCCGCATTTTTGTTTTGGATATCCAGCACCAGCAGTTTTTTATTATTTTCTAGAAGATATAAAATCTGTTTCCTTGACTTACATGAAAGCAGGTGTACGTGGAAGAACCTCAATGATATAGGCTCCAGAATTAACATCTGGGAAATCACTCTGGCGCTCCTTCAGTTCCTTGGCAAGGCTGGGGGAACAAATAAGACTCAGCAAAACTTATACGCATCCAAATAAAAACCTGCATTAAATTTCCTGATCTTTGTGACAACACATTGTTTTTATCAATGTATGACCACAAAGAGTTTTCCACTAATATAAGATATTAAATTCATCTGGATCAGTCCAGTCATAACTGGAAGCTGCTTTTTTTATATACGTTTTGCATTATTTTCCTACACTATTGGGATGAGAAGCCAACAAATCCACGTACCTAATGTCCAATATCCTAAGATTCATAGAGATGGCTACATGCATAGTGAATGCATTGGTGGTGGTTCTCAAAATTCCTTAGATTATGGACATGTCCCAGGAAATTGGGGAAAAAAAAGCTGATGCGGTATCATTACTACTAAAGAATGTACAGAATGAGCAAACAGGGAATCATAGATCATTTAAGGGCCTGTCCCACGAGCATGCGACTCCATGCGACAAGGGCGACCTAAAGGGCCTGTCCCACGAGCATGCGACTGCATGCGGCAAGCGCGACCAAACCAGAAGCGGGGGCCGCGCGGAGGTCGAATGAGTGACATGAAGTTCGAGCGAAGCCCGCGGGAAGTTCGCGCGTGACGTACGGCGTCGAGGCGGCTGCGGGCCAGCAGGCCGTTGCCGTGCGGAATTTTTGAACACGGTCAGTTTTTCAGAGCCCCGCGCGATGTCGGGACCAGCTCTGCACAACTCCATACGGCTCCGATGATCGAAGTGGGACCGGCCTCGCGAGGCCGTACGGCTCACGCGACCACGTTAGGTCGCGCTTGCCGTAAGGAGTCGCATGCTCGTGGGACAGGCCCTTTAGGTCGCGCTTGCCGCATGGAGTCGCATGCTCGTGTGACAGGCCCTATAGTCTCATAGCAGTCTACAGGGAAATGCTGGCATTAGATTGATTAGACATACAACATGCTTTCACGAACAGGTCATTTGTCAAATCTAATAATGAAAACATAACTGGAGGAGGAATCCGTTGATTTAGCATATCGGCATTTTCAGAAAAGTGACTACAGGGAGTGGCTGAAGCAAATAATATTGAAGCATTTAAGGCTGATATATGCATGAGTGAGATTGAAGAAGAGGGATGGAGTTTAATGGATTTAGATGGATTTAGGAAAAATGGGAGGAGGTTGGAGCAGAATATAAACACTGGACAAAATGGGCTGCCTGTGTTCCGCGTACTCTGTAAGGACTTCAACGTCACAAATATCCCCACTCACTGATCATTGTCTGACTTTGAACAAGATTGTTCACAACCTTGCCATCAAAAATAATTGAACTCATCTGGACTTCTGAACCTATAACATGTCCATTACACAGACTGACCACTGAGACCTTCACAATATTGCCCAACTTGGTTCTTCCCACATTGCTTTTATGGAAATCCTGCCAGCACTCTCAGCATGGGAAGGGTTTATCAAAATAAAAACTCCACACACAAGCAAACGTTGATTTCAGTGTCAATCACTGTTGGGATGTGCAATCTTGGGTGTGTGACAGGATTTCTGAACAGCTATTCAGTCCAATAGTGACATTCTTACCATGTTGTCGATAGGAGGTGGCCCATCAACAACAAGAACTTGGTCCCAACATGAGTTAGGATTTTGCAGCTGGGTACTTCAAACTATAATTGAGGCCTATGCTCAGCTGAGCACAGAGCAGCATTAGAACAAAATACATCAGGATTCATATGATGAAACTTTGGCATTTTACATACCCAGGGGTAAGTGAAATCATTCTAACTCCAAGATATCTTTTTTTTGTTGAAGTTTTTCCTGCAACAGAAAGCAGAATAAACTTACGTGGGACACAAAAAAAAGGCGCTCATCAAAAAGTCGGCTTTCAAAACACTTTCAAAATATAGTAGTCAGAGTATTATTAGATTCTGGAAAATAAGCACTACGAAATGAGAAATAATCACTAAATGCAGTTATAATGAGTAGAAACTTGCTGGTTAATGGGCAGCAAGTTGAGGACTTTGAATGGGTAATTACTTTCAGATACATTGCCAAACACATGAACATACTCTTACATTCTCCTGATAAATCAGTCATTATGCTTTGCTACTGAACTCTGCAAGATACTGGCAGCGAAGCACAAAAAGGCTGAAATTCGAGGGCAACACAGTGGTGCAGCTGGTGGAGCTGCTGCCTCATGATGTCAAAGACCCGAGTGCGGTCCTGACCTTGGGCGTCATTTGTGTGGAGTTTGCATGTTCTCCCTGTGACAGACAAGATAGTGGC
Source organism: Amblyraja radiata (assembly GCF_010909765.2). NCBI lineage: Eukaryota > Metazoa > Chordata > Chondrichthyes > Rajiformes > Rajidae > Amblyraja > Amblyraja radiata. Next base: position 23,211,356 of record NC_045970.1, read on the forward strand.
ATTTAAGAGACTTTTGGATAACATATAGATATGCAGGAAAAGGAGGGATATGGATTACATGCAGGCAGATCAGAGTTAGGCTTGGCATCATGTTTAGCATGGACATTGTGGGCACAGGGCCTGTTCTCATCATGTGCTGTTCTATGTTCCATGTTCTAGCTGCTTCAATAATTTTTTTAACACTTCTTGATATCATAGAAACATAGAAAATAGGTGCAGGAGTAGGCCATTCGGCCCTTCGAGCCTGCACCGCCATTCAATATGATCATGGCTGATCATCCAACTCAGTATCCTGTACCTGCCTTCTCTCCATACCCCCTGATCCCTTTATCCACAAGGGCCACATCTAACTCCCTCTTAAATATAGCCAATGAACTGGCCTCAACTACCTTCTGTGGCAGAGTTATATCAGTGTTATTCAGAAGCACAGAAAATCTGGCTTCCACAGATAGCGATCCTGGGGATGAGACAATGCTAAACAAAGGTATTGCAACCATTTTGTGGGTGGTGCTTATTCTACCCAAGGCATGTGATAGAAGTTGCACAAGCAAGGCCCTTAAGCAATTGAAAGCCTCACCATTTAACATGGAGAATTGTGTTTTCAGCACTGAAATTTAGATACTGTATAAACTAGCACCAGCACAAGTAATATTCTCTTCTGCGTGAATGTGGGTGGTAAGCCACACGCAGTGAAGTTCAAACTGCTGAAGGAGTTCTGACACAATGACACCAAGTGGGCAACTGTAAATGGAAATGTATGACTCTTTCACTAATCATTCCAGCCCATACTTGGCGATCTTTAAGGTTTGTTCAGAATATATCTAGCAATGAAAGGTTGAGAGTCAGAACGTTTTCTTGGAATTTTCCCAGAGGACACTTTTACAGACATATTCTTGATTTCAGGACATCTCTGTTAATGCCAGCACTTTTGCTGTAATCTTAGCGGTCATGAAATAAGGGGAAAATGCAGCTTTCCTGCCATTAATAAATTCCTAACAGCAATTTAAACTCACAAATGTGCAGAGTATTTACCTATAACGTAGCCTTCTCTTCAATCGGTTTGTGCAAACATTAGAAATCTGAGTTATTAAGTTACATTTGAAGGCATTTTTTTCAAATATTAATGTTTCACTTAAAATGGACTAGTATTCATTGCTTGAAACATTTAATACAGTGCAAGTGACTACAAGCTGAAGTACTGGCTCCTGCTCTCCAACATAAAATGGAAAATCTCAGTTAAAGCGACAATTGCAACAAAGTGAAATACAATTGTGTGCTTGTCCTTCCCAATTTCTGACAAATAGTCTCAGTAAATATTCAATGCTCTAATCAACTGCTACCAAATCCATAAAGTCACATTAAATTCAACCAAAAAGAACTCAGAATAGTGCATGAAACCTAACAACTAAACCCGTTTTAGGTGAACTGTTTTATTATTTCTAATGCAACGAACCTTGCCAAGGACTTCATGAAGTGTGTAAAGTTGGGTCTGTGGCAGAATCCTCTCTCATTTACACTTTTTGTTCAGAACTCTCTAAGAATCACCAGCTATCTCACAACGTACGACCTTAACATAACTAGACCAATTTCATATCTTGCAACTTCAGTTTCAGATTAATTAATTATCAAATACACCACTGTGTAATGACATTCTTTATTCATGTGAGAAAATTAGATACACTGTATCTGGTATTAGTAGATACATCAATAAATACAACAACAGAACAGCAGAATGGTACAAATATTGTAGTGCAAATGAAATACTAAGTTGTAATCATGAAATAAGCAAATGTGGTAAAACTAAGAGTTTGAATACGGGATGTAGGTGCCAAAGACGTGATCCAATCAGGAGTCTGATAGCAGCATGGATTAAGCTGTTCTTAAATCTAGAAGTCTGGGCTTGCAAGATTCTGTATCTTCTCCCATAAAAAGGGAGGAAATAGAATGGCCAGTGGTGCAAGCTTCCTTGGCAATAGTTCCAGCCTTTCGGATGCAACACGCCTCGAGGATGGACGATGGAACCAGCGATGAACTGCAATAGATTGAGCTGTGTTCATCACTCTCTGCAGGTTCAGGCAGTCAAGAGCAAAGTAGTTGCCAGACCACGGTGAGATACATCCAATCGGAATAGTTTCCATAGAGCACTGCAGTAGATCAAAAAAATACTCTTGACCACACTGAATCTTCTCAGATGCCTAAGTAAGTAAGCATGCTGATGTGCTTTTTTCCAAATCACCACAGAGTGAAGGGTCCCGGATAGGTTGCTGTTTATACGAATGCCTAGGAATGTGAAGCTGTCAACCACATCTACAACAGCTCTGTTGATGAGGACAGGATTGTGATCACCCTCCCCTCCCCTCACTTCCTTAGATCAACAACTAATTATTTTATCCTGAAGACGTTTAGGGCTAGATTGTTGTTCTGACACTATGACAAAAGGTTCCTGATCTCACTCCTGTACTCGGACTCATTTTTGTGGTTGTCCCAGCCAACAACAGTGGTTTCGTCAGCAAATTTAAACAGCGAGATGTTGCTGGACTTGGCCATGCAGTCATGAGTCTACAGGGAGTAGAGCAGGGGACTTAGCACACAATCCCAAGGAGCAGCAGTGTTGAGGGACAGGGTGGAGGAAATATTATGACCAATCCCAACCAACTGAGATCTGCTGGCCAGAATGTCCTGAAGCCAGTTACAGATGGTAGCTTCACGACCAAGGTCCAGGAGCGTAGAGATGAGTTTAGTCGGTATTGCAGTGTTGAAAGCTGAGCTGTAGTCAACAAGTAACCTCGTGATATAGGCATTCCTATTGCCAAGGTGATCCAGAGCTGAATGTAATGCAAGGGTGATGCTTTCCTCCACAGATCCATTTTTACCTACACATAGATTTTGGAGACTGAAATGATGGAGGTTTCCTTGCAGCGGATGGAGACAGACTGTTAAAGCGAGAGGTTGAAGATGTTGGAGAAAACTGTGGCGCACAAAATCCAGAACCTGTTCAAGGACTATCCGAGCTTTCTTGGCCACTTTCCAACCGTTTACCCTTATGAAAACCGATATGACCTGCCTCAGAGATGACGGGGGCAGAGCCAGCAGGGGATGGAGGCATGCACTTGGATAGAACTTTGTTTGACTGTTCAAATCAGACATAAAGGCTACCTATAGAGATGTGCTGTTGCCAGAAATCTTCCACCATTGTTTTCAAAGATTGATACAATTTATTAAAACAATAAAGAATGATATGCCCAATCTATGTTCCACATACCTTTCAATTGCCGGTCATGTGATTCAATTAGAAACTGGCGAATTATGTCCGATGGGATTGCAAATGATATCCCTGCAGTCACTTTCAGAGTATTAATGCCAACCACCTCACCATCCTGTAAGGAACAGTGTACAAAAATTGCCATTATGTAGATTATAATAATTTCCCTTTGACAGAAATCTACACAATGTACACATTGTAAAGGTGCACTGATCAAGAAATGGTTATGAGGTTTATTTTCAACACTCACCTAATTCCATGCGACATGCATAAGGTTTAACAATACAAACCCTTCTGATTTAAACTGTGGCTTTGAGAAGGCAGAGTTGCACAGACATCCTTTGCTGCTGGCATGTTAGTGCAGGGTTAGTTTAGAAATCTCAGAATGTGGATAGTGGTTAGTGTAGCAATAGACCTAAAAAGCAAAAAAATAAGTTTCAAGTAGACGTGAGCGGCATAACAGAGAACAGATTTTTTGAAAAACTCTTACCAGATTCACCAATGGACCACCCGAGTTTCCGTACTGTGAAGAGAACAAATTAATTTCAGTTCAAAATATGGACTATGGGAACTTCAAATTAAAATCTTTGCCCGTGCCGAGAATGTCCGTGTCAAACATACGTTGATAATCGCATCCGTCTGAATGTAATCGATGTCAGAGTTTCGAAGTCCCAATTCCTTGCCTCCTCTCTGAGTCGTGCTTACTATTCCGGTCGTCACCGTGTTTTGCAGTGAAAATGGACTTCCAATCGCGACCACAAACTCTCCTGGCCTCAGGTCTGTGGAGCGACCAAGCAGCAGCACTGGGAGCTTTACCTAGCAACAAATGGCAAAATCATTACAATGGACAATAGGTGCAGGAGTAGCCAATTCGGCCCTACGAACCAGCACCGCCATTCACAATGATCATGGCTGATCATCCACAATCAGTACCCCGTTCCTACCTTCTCCCCATGTCCCCTGACTCCGCTATCTTTAAGAGCTCTATCTAACAGCCAGAAAATTGGCCTCCACTACCTTCTGAGGCAGAGAATTCCGCAGATTAATAACCCTCTATGTGAAAACATTTTCCTCATCTCCGTTCTAAATGGCTTACCCCAACAGTACTTGTTCGGTTTCATTTCAGTATAGGTAGTGCAATTGATGTACATGATCGTGTTCTAACGTTTTCCAGAGGAAAAAAATCGAATTTCTCATCCAATTACTTACTGACCATTCTCTCCCAAATTCAACAAAGCAGGGCAGTAAAATCAAGTTTATTATGTCCTATAGCGTGGAACATCTACATGTTAAATTTGTGGTTTTACTCAATGTTCAGATGCAGAGAGGTAGTTCCATAACGTGAGGAGAATCACTCAAACCGATCCTAATTAGCTGTCATTAGTCAATGTATACAAGACAAAGGCAAGAAAACTTGGAGTTAATGTGTCTCCTGGTCAAATGCTTGTAAGGATATAGAATGCGCCGTGGAAAGTATCCTCTCCTATGGAATCCTGGTGTGGTTTGCTAGCTGCACTGTGGCTGAGAGGGGGGCGCTGCAGTGAGTTATAAAAACTGCACCGAGCATTACAAACGCTCAACTGCCCTCCTTGGATGATATATATATATATATAGGGCCCGATGCTTGCGCCGGGCCACAAACATCAAGCAGGACACATCCCACCCTGCCAACCACCTTTTCACTCTGCTACCCTCTGGGAGGCGATTCAGGTCTCTGTAGACTAAAAAATAGTTTCTACCCATGTGGGATAAAAGAGCTTCATTCCAACAGAGAACACTGGGGAAGCAAAATGTAATTCCAAGAAATGCAACATTCTCTTAAAATTCTTTTAAAATACTTATTTATTATTTTTACTAATAAGTGTACATATGTGTCAATGGTTGTCGTGTTGTATTTTTTAACCGGAGGAGATGCAATGGAATTTCGTTGCACAGTATTGTGCAATGACAATAAACGTATTCATTCATTCATTCATTCATTCATTCATTCATTCATTCATTCAGAAGCACTGGTCTACAAGAATGATAACAGAAACAAGGTGGTATATATACAAAGCAGGGAAGGATGAACAGACCAAGTTTTCTTTCTTCTTGAGAAAGGGCCAAGGAATAACCCAATAGAGGTCCTTAAAATCATGAAGCGTTTAAAGAAGTGGATTCAGAGTATATGTTTTCATGTAGACAAGGGTGGTGCCAGTGAGCATTATTTTAAAGACAGTCACCATCACCCCATATAGGTGGGGTTTCAAAAGAACCCTCATATTGGTGAGAACGAGTAATTCACCACAACAGATTGCTGATGGGAACATTACAGATCAATTTAAAAGTTCAAATTCATTTAAGGGGAGGGTGGATACTGTAGAAGCCATTTAGCTTAACTCAGTATGTTATAACTATAACCAGTTAAATTTAAATTTTATCTGCCCGTAATTATATGGGTGGGATTTATTACGTAGTCGGAGGCGTGTTTGCGGCTGGGATTCTTGCGCAGACACGCTAGTAGTTTTTAGTGTAGTTTGAAGAAGCTTGGGGAAGAGGTCACAGGCATGAGTTTGACTACGAGTAAGATCAAAATGTACTTAAACGAGAAGAAGTTTGGATGAATATCTTACTGTTTTTATTACGACAATAAAAAAAACTATTAATCAAGAGACTGTGTTTTGAAGATTTATCTTTCAATAGTATTGAATGTTTCTGGAGAGCTCGTGGATGCGTATCGATATTATCTCCTTACCTTCAATCATAGTGGCTAGAGGAAAGATTCCTTGAACGAGGGAAAAGACAAAGGAAAATAATGCTGATAGATTTAGACAAGGAAAGACAGGAACCTCCAGTGAAATAAAGGCTGAAATGCACTGTTGGTTGAATGGTTCTGTGTTATATATCCAATGTAATGCTATGTAACCAGGGAGGGCAACAAGATCTTGCCTGTGATACCCATAAAGCACAAAAAAATGAATTAAAAATAAGCTTCTATTTGCTACAAAATTAACCACTTTGCATGTTTTTTTCGAGCTAACAGCATTAAATACTCCAGTATTGTTCTCATACAGAAAGATAATATATTAAGAGAAATATGCGCCTATTGAAACTTTCATGATTTTATTGTTAATAAAGCACTAAGCGATGACAAGTAGCCAGAATAGAGTAGGATTGGGAATGGAGCGCACAGACACTAATGTTGAAATGCAGAGAGCAATGGATAAGCAAGAAACTACCAGTAAAAACTCTGATGCAACTACTCTTAGAATTATTTTTGCAAGGTGTTCACTGCCACTTGTACTGCTGATGGTTGTTCACCAAAGAGAACATGTATACGGTGGATAGAAAGGATACAAGGACTGGACACAAGGGTGACAATGTGAGAGAACAGAATTATAGATAAAAAGTGTAAAGAAAATTGTGTGGTTAACACTGTTGAAGATAGGGCAAGGAGAATAAGATAGAATTCTAATTGCAGAGTCAGAGGACGTCATGACTGACTTTGTCCAATGCAACCATGGAGCTGTAGATGAGGCACAAGCCATTTTAGAGGGCTTCAAAAAGGAAGCTATGGGGGTGAAAATGGATAAAAAGGTGTATTAAAGGACTGTGGGAAAAAACATTGACATCAAGCAGCAAGAGAATCCAGAAGAGATAGAGGTTTAAATCTCCTTCATTCCTCAATGCCATCCTAATCTTTTTGCTGGAGGCACATAAAACAGGCTCAAGTGCAACTCTACTCTCGACTGTGCTTGCTCACAAAAGTGCTGGACAAATGTGCTGGAGAAGAACCAAGCCTCTTGCCTGTCATTTTAAAAGCATTTGAACTTTCACAGTATGAAACTTCACAAGGCTTCCTAAATATGGAAATAAGTACATAACTATATCATTGTATTTTGCTCCCTTTTGTTGCATACACATAAATCAATCTTCATCGATTTATTTAACAGTACAGTATATTGTACTTCGAATACGTGCTTAGGATTTATGAGACTGGATTTGAATCCAAGTTCAAACTAATGAATAGTCATCATCTGTCTTGCACAGCTGCAGAACATCTGACAATCTGGACACAGTCTTAATCCAATTTATTGCTTATGCAAGAGAACATCATGAAACTGCTGATAATTTTATCTAAGTTCACAATAAAACTTAATAGTGGTCACAAAATTGATATTTTAATATCTGCATTGTGCCCTCATGTACAATTAAAGCACCTCTTCTGAGATTTCAGTCATAATATACTGTTAAACATCTGCCAGAGCCTAAATTTTTTTGTTGGTGAACTAATATTGCACATCGAGTTGGACTCTGTGAAATAAATAAGTGCTACAATCCCCGGAAATAAAGAAAGAATAGTTTCCGATTTGAAGTTACTTATTTATTAACTAGTCCTGTTCAGTTCTAAATTGAACATCGATTAGGAATTGTACCAACAGAGACATTGATCAAGCAAACAACAATGGCGCAGCAATAGAGTTGTTGCCTTACAGCGCCAGGGACCCAAGTTCGAATCTGACTACGGGCGCTGTCTGCAATGAGTTTGCACGTTCTCCCCGTGACCATATGGATTTTCGCTGGGTGCTACGGTTTCTTCCCACATTCCAAAGACATGCAGGTTTGTAGGTTAATTGGCTTCTGTAAATTGTCCCTAGAGCGTCAGATAGAACTAGCGTACGTAATTATGGTTGATCTTTTCCGGACTCTTCGGACCGAAGGGCCTGTTTCCATCTCCAAAACTAAAATTAAAAAGCTGACGTCATGTCTCTAGAGAATGGGTTATCTAGGATCAGACATTAGCATGTGGGATTGAATTGGGCAAACATGGCACTGACAAACTAAGGCAAAGGGTTTGTTACCAACAAAATGATATTCAAAACACATGACCATCCTCAGCCCTTTCCCACAATCACTTTCCCATTACTTGAAGCGTTCAAAAATCTGCAGCATGCTCTGAAGTAGTTCAGCTGGAATTTGCAAATTTGTCCTTTGTGACATCCAAAACAGAAGCTCAGCACCAAGAAGCAGGCGTTGCCTCCCTGAATACATTTGTAAATCCAGCAGCAAGATTATTTTCTTGGCTTATTCTTGACATTCTTTATTTAAAAAATGAATTGAAAAACAACTTTCTACATGTGTGGTGATACCGATTATTTTTATGCTTTGACTAGCAAATGAGGAAAATAAAATCATCCTCTTGGGTATGATTTTCCAATGAATTACAGTTCGTGGGGGAAAAAAGGATAGGTTTCACACTGTTATGAGTCAGAATGATAATTGCTTCGGAGAGTCCTTTACCATTTGGTCTATGTCTGCTTATAAGAACATACCAGTTAGGAACAGTAATAGCCCACTTAACCTCAAGCCTGTTCTGCTAATTAATGGGATTATGATCTATCTAATAATAATTGCAGTTGTCATATACCTCCCTATGATTATGGATGCATTAACAAATCTAGGAGCTTCTGAGAAAAATCTAAATTAATGGAGCACAAAGCATATAAAGACAACTTTGTTCCTCGTGATCACCTCTAAGGTTAAGTTAGACTAAGGCTAAGATAGATTAGAAACTAAACCTAATACCGTTTCACCCACGTATATTTTAATATATTTATCAATACTTAAAAATGTTCAAAGACTTTATTCCTCTGAGGACAGTGGAAATAAAGTTGCAAAGACTTGCAACCCCCTGAAAGAAGAAATAAATTGCCTCACCGCTGTCCTTAATGAGTGACTATTTATGTTTGAAAAGTGAATCCTAATTCTGGATTCTCCCACAAGAGGAAACACTCTTTTCACATTCACATTATCACGACTCCTCAAGAGTCTCATATGTTGCAATCAAGTCTTAGAGGAATGAGAAACAAAATTCCAGTGAATGCAATCCTAATCTGACCAACCTTCCAAGAGAGAGTTAGATTGAGCTCTTAGGATTTCAAGAGAGAGTTAGATTTAGCTCTTAGGGGTAAAGGAATCAAGGGATATGGGGAAAAAACAGGAATGGGGTACTGATTTTAGATGATCAACCATGATCATATTGAATGGCGGTGCTGGCTCGAAGGGCCAAATAGCCTACTCCCGCACCTATTTTTCTATGTTTCTTTACACATTACAACCCACACATTCCAAGTATTGAGCTAAACTTCCTCTTAACTGCTTCCAATACAACAACATTATTTGTTAAACAAGACCAATAGAGCACAAATTACTTCAGATGTCATCTCATGCATAATTGTATAAATTAAACGTAACCTCCCTAATTTTGTATTTAATTTGCAACATAAATTTGTGTGGCACGCTGGTTTAACGGTAGAGTTACTGCCTTATAGCATCAGAGACCCGGGTTCGATCCTGACCGAGGATGCTCGTCTGTATGGGAGTTTGTACATTCTCCCCATGACCTTGGTGAGTTTTCTCAGAGATCTTTATTTTCTTCCACACTCCATAGACATACAGGTTTGTAGGTTAATTGGCTTGGTATAAATGTAAATTGTCCCGAGCGTGTGTAGGATAGTGCTAGTGTGCAGGGATCGCTGGTCAGTGCAGACTCGGTGAGCCGAAGGGACTGCTTCCGCGCTGTATCTCTCAACTAAACAATAAATAAGGTTCTGTTAACTTCCTGATCAGCGCATACCAGCCTTACTTGCCTTCTGTAAAACAAACACCAGAACAACTACAGCCCTCTACATTCTCTCATTGTTTATGCTTCTATTTTTAAGTTCCTTCCAAAATGGACATACTTTTTTTCACATTATGCTCCATTTGTCTGATCTATTGAAACAAGATTTAAAATTTCGCTGAACCTTGGACGCTCATATTCATCACTAGGTCATGATCGATCTCACCCCATGACTGTGTAGGAATGAACTGCAGAAGCTGGATTAAACGAAAGATAGACACAAACAGCTGGAGTAACCCAGCAGGTCAGACAGTATCTCTGGAGAAACGGAATTTGTGACTTTTTGGGTCAGGTCTGAAGAAGGGTCTCAACCCAAAACATCACCTATTCCTTTTCTCCAGAGATGCTGTCTGACCCACTGAGTAACTCCAGCTTTTTGTGTCTATCTTCACCCCACTACTTGTCTATCCTGGCACCCTTCCTATCTCAGTGTCATCTACCTTCCAATAACTATGGATGGATAAACGAGCCGAGGAGCCGCTGAGAAATGTCAAGGAGCAAAAAAACATATCAAGCCATTTTGTCCCTCAAGTTCACCTCAAAAGACTCAGATTAGAAACTATGCATTCTAAACATAATGCAGATTCTGAGAAGTGTCATAGGATGAAGGACAAGTTCCATTGAAACATGATAATTTGAGTTTAGCATTAGATTTCCAGTATTGTACATCAGTTTTATCACTGAAAGCTGTTGTCAAACCACTGGAAGAGGAGACAGCACAAAAAGCAGATTCGGAATGACCGAACTGGAGCATGCAGCTTGAACTATCAATATTGTGAAGAATTACAAAAAACACATAACTATTTAAACTACTGACATGGTATATAGTTTAGATTATTTATTTTAATATTCTAACATGCTGCACCATCATAACTCATCCAAGCCAGATTAACTAGTCTCGACCAAGGGTGACAGTAAGGAGGCAATTATTGAACTTTGAGTAACGGTGCTCGAGGAAAAGCATGGAGTGATTCAGCTTCAATTGCAACACATCCCCACGGCCAAATATACTACCACCCATTGAAATGCAGGTACTTGGGTGCAATACCAGAGATTGATTGGCACTGATGGAACGGTCATCTACAAATCACAGCTCTTTAATTGATAAAGGAAGAAAATTAAATAAGAGGGTGAAAAAGATTGAGGAGAGAAACTCAGAGACAGAGTCATATAGCATGACAAGATGGTCCTTTGGCACAACTCATCCCATGCTGATCACGATGCCCTAAAGCTAGTTCCACTTGTCCTCCAAAATGTTCCAATCCATGCACCTGTCCAAATGTCTTTTAAATGTTATTGTACCTGCCTCAACAACTTCATCTGGCAACTCATTCCTTTTCCCCACAACCCTCTCGGTGAAAAAGCTGTCCTTCAAGTTCCAATTAAATCTTGCCCCCCCTCACCTTAAATCCATGTCCGCTGGTTCCTGATTTCCCTATTCTGGGTTAAAGACTGTGTATTCATCTTGTCAACTCCGCACAAAATGTTAAATATCTCTATAAGATCAGTGCTTTGTCCTCAATGAAGAAATATGCCTTTGTAAGTCTTTTGTAAACATATTCCCTATAGTTCCTTGGTAAAGTACTTCAATTATTTACATATCTACAATAAATCTTCATTTGGATTTAAAGAAGCACTAGTACAGTTCAGAGGTCCAGATAACAGATAATTATGAGGAATACCCAATCTTGAAGCATGGTTCCAGGAACCGCATCATACTTTGTTCCCCGAATTAGTTCACATGCAGCTGAAGGATTACTATTAAACCAATATAATTCGCTATTCCTAGAGATCTGATAAAATTCAATTCAGTTCAGGTTTACTCACAGCTAATCTTAAATTCTGGCTGACTTATCACTCGCTGCTGGTACAACGCTCGTTCATTAGACGCTTGCAACATGATGCTCATAGTTTTGCTTATCCAGTAAAACAACATCCTCCGCTAGGGAATGTGATCATAAGCAGAAATGCAACCTTTCTTTGTTGATTTTTCTCAGCTATTTATGTTATCTTGCTGTGCAATGAAGTATTGGTGCGATCTACATTTTCTGCTGGCAATGTTCCACTCAGAGTATACATTGTCACGCAACTTGACCCTCAATCGTAGGATTGTTAAATCATCCCCCATCGCCACGGTTAAACCAAATGGAGGTTTCCTCTCAAACTTCACAACATTAATTCATTCCCGGGCTGATCATGTGAATATTTTTCTAAAACAACAATCAAAATCTGTAGGAAATGTTTTATCCCAACCGGCCTTAATCCTTGTGAGTGAAAAATATCATTACCAAAGTACTGTTCTGACAACGATTTCTTATTGGGTTGGTCCGTTCATTGCGTTACAAACTTTCAGACATGAAAATAACAAATTTGCCTGGACATTTGCCTGGACAATGTTCCCATTTAGTCAAAATAAATAAATACATATTTAGAATTACAACATAAACTGGTAAAACTATTCCATGGAGGAACACCAAACATGGCAACATGAATGTAGCAAGACCTTTGGAGACTGACGATCACCAAGCACAACTCTGAGAGGCACAAGGGAATTTAATTAATTGAATCTCTTAAATTTAAAATTAAACTGAAAGTGGCAGCGAATCTTTCATGGATTTGACCTACGCTCACCATTTCGTCCCCCTAACTCTGCATGCTATTTCCACAGCTCCGTCAAACATGGCCCAAGTTATACATCCAGCAAATGACCACTAGACCGCTCAGTGTTACATCCAGAAGTGTGTCCTCAGCATCTCCTGTCAACCCTTGACATCTTTCCATGACAACAAAACTGTTTCACTGTTCTTAAATGTATGATTATAAAAACAGCTGAAATGATAATAATGTTTTAAAATTTACAACATGCTTTAAACTATTGTTCATTATTGACAATGAAATAAAGAAAATGAAACAGAAAACTTAATTACATTTACCTATTTAATAAAGATCGCAGGCTACTATGAAATGAATGGGTCAGATTGGAAGTTTGTTATGGAATAACTAGACACTTCTCAGGTAGAAGTGGTGATGCCATGGTAAAGGTGGCTCCGTTGTCCATCATCTAAGTAAACTCTCACATTAAACAATGGAAAGTCAAATTGCTCATTGTAAAACCAATAAATGTAATTAACTACAGTGAACTACAATAAACAGTCACTCCACCTGATTCTGCTGCTTTTGCACTGACAATTTAATAACTGGCACTGAGTAATAACTCTGGCACTGGCTCTGGTCACTTAAATCAGCTGCCCTGGACATTTTATGACTGTTTTTACTTGTATTTTAATGTTGCTGTTTTTACCTGCACTTTTTTTACCTATTCGTAATGTTTAATCAGGAACTGGATTGTTTTTTTATTGTTTTTATTTTATGTGTGAAATGTTTAAGTTTTATGTGCGATGCTCCGGTATTCCCTGGGAAACGTCTTCTCATTTTGCACTGTACAACTGTTGCTTTGTAAGATGACAATAAAGGTTGATGATGATGATTCAGAAGCTTGAATCAATTTAATTAATTTAACAGGCAAAATGCATGTATGCTCAGCTCTAACCAATGTATAATTAGCTCAAAACAAGACTGCACGTACATTTGGTAAAAGTCAAATACACACTTACAGTGCATTATACCTGGCTTGGACTGAGCAACCTTTGGAATTCAGATCCAACCCCTAAAATTTCTGTTATACAAAAGAAATCCGTGCCACAACTACATTAAATTATTACTTGGTCGCTCAATGGCTGAAATTTGTCCAGACCTGTCCTTGAGCAGGATCAGACAATGGCATGCAAAGTAGGCAAGGCAACTTCAATGATTCAATCCAGAACTATTTTCTTAATGAAATACATGACCAGACCTGCTTGGAAGAGTATGTATTTTTAATGTCAAATATATATCCTAGACAAATGTAACAGACATTAATGACAAATATTCTACGCAATTTGAAGTGCTTCATTAATGGTTGTTAAATGTTTAATTTAAGTGAGGTCAATGGGAAGCAGCATCTGACTTGGCTTTCATTTTCCAGTTTAGTCAATTTGTTCACCTTATCGCCCACTCAATGGTGTTGTACAAAATGAGTCCTCTCCATGTGACTCACTTGCCCTTCAGATCTGATGAAAAATCATCAAAACAATAACACCTTTGCTCTCTCTGCAGATACTTTTGATTATTACAGAGAAATGTGGAAGATATTTAATATATAGAGAAAATTATACATTCTGTGCTGCAAAAAAACAAAACAAAAATGCTGAAAGGGTTTCTCTTTATCAATGAGAAATGTGGAAGATATCATTCAACGTAATTGAGCGTGTGCATGGCATGTGCAAAACCTAAATGTTATCAGCCGCCTCATTGTAATTTCTATACATCCAGATAAAGCAGCCACTGGGATAGTGACAGCACTTCAATTAATTATAACAATTAATTTATTACCTAAAGCTAAATTCAGTCATTATAAATAATATAACCTTGACACCAAATATATAAATACACACACACATCTACAGATAAATGATGTTCATTATCAATATACTACATCATTCAGCTGAAATCACTCAACCTGCCAACCGCTTCAATAAAACAAGGTATAATTATATCTCTTACTGAAGAAACTTGGGTACATTTTACAACACTTACAGTACACATATTTGAGCAAAGAACCAACCTGGATCTCCACATGGTCAATGACTAGTAGTAACAGCTGAACACCAAGTTTCATTGCCAACCCCTTAAATTTATTGGCACAGATATTAACCACTATCATACACAAGCAGTTGAGCGCTGGATTGTGTCCTAAAGCTCCGGGGATAACAGTTCATTTATGCTGCTGACAAAACATTTCAACATGGTCCCAGCTGTTTTTAAATCAAGGCTACCAGGTCATGGAAGTTAGGGAAAATCCATCTGGGATTAACGGAATATCTATCCAATGAACTAATTTCATAATTAACTATGATGTAGCGCATCCTGATGAATAAAATAAAGTACCATAGTGCCTAATATACTTCTAATCTTAACTCCTGTTTAATAAGATGATTTACAATTCATACATTCATAGTGACTGGCAGTTGCGCAGCTGTTGAGCTGCTGCCTTACTGTGCCAGAGACCCAGGTTCAATCCTGACTATAGGTGCTGTCTGTGCAGAGTTTGTATGCTCTCCCTGTGACCATGTGTTCAGGATGCAAAGGGGTCAATATGCAGTGTGGACTTGGTGGGCCGAAGGGCCCGTTTCCACGCTGTATCTCTAAACTAAAACTAAACATCCTGTCCAATAAGCTATTAGGTAGGAGTCAACCTAATCTCCAATATATTAATAAAAAGACCATGATAATCACAAATATTTGTGCTCTTGCCCCCGTTATTAAAATTCTTACAATTGAGTCTGCTCAGGTTTTAAATACTCCAGAGAAGCAATAAATCTCTATTACAATTCTTTCCTAAGGTTTGTTTTATGTTGTTTTTTTGTTAATGTGAATACTGCTAAAAATTGAAATGACTATTGAATAAGATATAAAAATTGCCTTTAAGGTATTATCAGGTAAACAGAATAAATGTCCCTGGTGTTCTGGCCAATATTCTTGCCTAAACTAACACCATTTACAACTAAATAATTGGTCAGTGATTCCTTTGCTCTCAATGAAAACTTACTCTTGCATTTAAAGTAATTATATGCAAAATGCACCAAAGTATTTGACAAAATAATCACTGTTCATATATATCTTACCTTTAAAGTGCAACGTTTTGCCAACATGACTACCTGTCTTGGTCCAAGGTTTGCTGGGAATTCACAATGGCTGATCACTAACTTGCCGGAGCTCCACAACATTTATGCTGGAGAAACTGTCCTGTGGTCGTGAACCAGATTAGACTTGGCACATGATCCACGGGCTTTTGTTAAAATTGAAAACGTATGCTCGGAAGAATGAAGTCAGCTCACGTTCAATAAAAATTATTTAATTGTAGTAATTTTTTTTTAATTATTTAAATAATGGGGTTTTTTTGCAGAATTTACATAACATTTTATTCTTTTAAAGTTTTTAAGCAACTTATTTTTTTGCCAACTTTCTTGGGGCACATCAACCATTGTCCAAAAAAATCAATGGCAACCTGCCCTATACCTGCCGGGATCACCTTATCAGAACATTTCATGCAATATTTCTCGACTTTTAACAGATTAAAGTTGAAAATCGTCAAAAGACTGAATTTAAAACGATCGGCTTTTGCTGATGACGTCACAATGGGTCTGCTCGGTGCCGTCTCACACACAGAATCTTCCACGCACTTCGAGTGACGTCACCCCCCCCCCCCCCCCCGGGTTATTCAAAAGACACTGTCGGTGGAAGAAAGGACGAGCCCGGAGAAGAAGACGGGCCCTGGACTGGAGACTGGGGCGGCTGAACTCACGGTCCTTGGGTCGATGCCCGCCTGCGGCCTCCCTCTAGTCCACGTCCACCCGCTGCCCTTATTCCTCATCTCTGCCCTCCCTCCCTCCCCATCTATGCCCTCTCCCCCCGTCTCTGCCCTCTCCCTCACCGTCTCTGCCCTCTCCCTGTCTCTGCCCTCTCCCTGTCTCTGCCCTCTCCCTCTCCCTGTCTCTGCCCTCTCCCTGTCTCTGCCCTCTCCCTGTCTCTGCCCTCTCCCTCACCCTGTCTCTACCCTCTCCCTGTCTCTGCCCCTCTCCCTGTCTCTGCCCTCTCCCTGTCTCTGCCCTCTCCCTCTCCCTGTCTCTGCCCTCTCCCTGTCTCTGCCCTCTCCCTCTCCCTGTCTCTGCCCTCTCCCTGTCTCTGCCCCTCTCCCTCTCTAGCCGCGCCTGCATAATTAGGGGCTGTGCGTGAGTGATCGGGCGGGGGATGGGGTAAATAGAGCAAATGAATAATATTAATATAGTATCGAGGGGGGGGGGTGGTTAGTGCGTGTGTGCGACGCCACAGGCCCCCCCTCCCCCACCCGGGACCCAACGGATCCCACTTGGTCTAGTATAACACTAAAAGCCTGTTTAAAATAAAGTAAACACACTTGTAATCAAATCCAAGCATCGAAACTAACTTAAAATAATCTTCACTTATTTTTTTCCCCACGCAGTAGCTGATGTCTCCCATTCATTCGAGTGGGCTGCATTTGTCCCAGGTTTCAACTGCCTCAGGTCAACAGGCAGACTTTCCACTTATGCCCCTGTCTCACTTAGGAAACCTGAACAGAAACCTCTGGAGACTTTGCGCCCCACCCAAGGTTTCCGTGTGGTTCCCGGAGGTTTTTGTCAGTCTCCCTACTTGCTTCCACTACCTGCAACCTCCGGCAACCACCTGCAACCTCCAGGAACTGCACGGAAACCTTGTATCACTAATTATCACTATTAGACCAGTCTAAGTAGAGAAGGCAGCCAATGTCTGGCATACCAGAGGAAGGAAAACGAATGAGGACCTGCAGAAATTGCAAAAAAAATAATAGACAGGACTTCAAAGGCTCCACATTAGTCCCAATTTCTTGTGCCAGACAAATAAGAGCTTAGTGCCAATTAATGAATAGCTGAAAGGAAGATTCATAGAATCTTGGGTCAATAAGATAGATTTGGTGGAGATGGGATTCATCCAAGTCAGATGACTTGCATCTCCATATGGCATGGCATTAATATAGTCATGAAATGGTTTGCAAGTGCTGCTGAGGAGGGTATAGATTTTCTTGACGAGATGGCGGCAAAACAAGTGTGCATTCAGAAGCAATAGAATAGATTTTAAAAACAGCCAAGAAAAGACCAGAAAATTTAAAAAAAGGTTTGACAGAACATAATCCAATATGCATCAGTACAGAGAAGCATTTTATATAATTGCTGTTACAGACACGAATTGTAAAAGGGCAAGAAAAGCAGTTGAAGATCTTTGGTCACAGGGCTGAGAGGATGGAAATTGCGTGTTTAGTCAGGACGTTAAATGAGCCAGACACGAAAAAGGCCAGACCCAGGAAAAAGTTCCAACATTGTGGTCAGAATATTTTTAACTGGGCTGAAGTCTAACTTGGCAAAAGTGGATAGAAAACAGCCACAGGGGATAAATCAATGTCAGAACACCCGGGGGCATTTTAGGAAGTGGCAGTGAGGGGTCAGAGCAATGATATGCCCATTAACAGAACACATGGCACTCTTAAATCATGGATGCCAAGGAACACACAGAATTGGATAAGCCAAGCAAGGAACGTTTATGGCACAAACTGGTTCAAACTGGCACAAAAGTGCTGGATTGAAAATATCAAGGGAAAATAGGAAATCAAAGAGAGCATGAAAAGAATTGACACGTAAAACAAAGGAAAACACAAATATATTTTGTGAACATTTTTCCCCCCAAATACTTAGAGAGCAAGAGGATAAATAAGAGGATAAAGATGGTAACCAGAACACAAAACTTACCGGAGTTTCTATTTTAATTAAAGCAAGATCTGCCTTCTCATCTATGTCTTTTATTTTGGCATTGTATGTGGCTCCATTCCATAGTTCTACTTTGACTCTTTGCTTATTGGTGACCACATGTGCATTTGTTACGATCAATCCATCTTCTGAGACAATAAACCCCGAACCGCTTGCAACAGACAATTCACGGTTGGAATAAACTGCCCTGGATAAAAAGATTTAAAAAATCATTTACTTACAGAAATATACAGGTTCACACACACCTGGCTTGCTTTTTATAGTAGGAAGGAACTGCAAATGCTGGTTTGCATTGGAGATAGACACAAAATGCTGGAGTAACTCAGAGACACTCTGAAGAAGGGTCTCGACCCGATAATTCACCCAAACCTTCTATCCAGAGATGCTGCCTGTCCCACTGAGTTACTCTAGCATTTTGTGTCCATCTGGTTGCTTTTTATACCTTGAGTGTCCCGGGTATTGGCAACATATATCTTTGGTCTGCACAGAACAAGATTCAAGTCGTGATAAAACTTGATTATCTTTTGATATTTAAAACATAAGTTTCTACCAGTTAATTAGCAGTTTCCTATATAAACGACTTTATCTGATGTTGTGTCTGCTTCATCGGTCAGAATTTAGAAGAATTGAGGAGGATTGATTAAGATATACAAGATCCTAAGGAGTGCTGATAGGATCTAGTGATAATGTTTCCTTGGTAGAAGATTCTAGAAATAGAGGTTACAATTTCACCCAATTATTAGAGAAGAGGTGACATTTTCTCATGTGTCTTTGGGTTGCCTTCCTCAATCTGCAATGGAAGCAAAGTCTTTAGACATTTTCTATGGCAGAGATGGATAGATTCTTGATAAGCAGAGGGATAAAGGGCACTGTGGGGAAAAAGGCAACTGGAACTGGGATTTACATCAGATAAATCATGATATTAAATATCCAAACAGGTCTGAGGCACTTTGTAGCTACTTTTGCTCCTAATCATATCTTTGAATGAAAGATTTCACAGAAATATAGAATATCCAGTTTACATGTTAAATAAAAACCACATGATAGGCAGGTTGAACTCAATCCTGGGTTTTAGTGTCAAAATGGTTTTTGAATTAATATTCATTTCGGAGATGAAATGAGGTACAGATTAAAAGCTGTTTGTTTTCTTAATTGTAGCCGATGTGATGACATGTATTTCCCATGGGGAAGAAAAGGATAAATCTTATTCTGACAGCAGACAATATTAGCAGGGAATGTGAATGGGAGACACAGCGAGTGAATTAGATCGCACTTTGCCTTCATGAGGGGGTCTGTCAAACAAATGGTGTTGGGTGGAGCGGACTTGGATCAACATTCGGATGACAACATCCATTTCATTTAAAAGAAGGGGAAGGGAAGAAGTGAAATGAGAAAAGAATAAGTTGGTTTGAAAAGCAACCAGAACAGGTTGATAGTCCAGCAGACTAAAGATATTTAAGGGTGGCACATTGGCAGAATTGCTGCCTTACAGTGCCAGAGACACGGGTTTGATCCTGACTACGGGTGCTGCCTGAGTGGATGTTGTACGTTCTTCCTGTGACCACGTGCTCTTGTTTCCTTCCACATTCAAAAGACGTGCAAGTTTGTAGGTTAATTGACCTCAGTAAATTGTCCCTAGCGTCTAGGATAGAACTAGTGTATCGGTGATCATGGTCAGCATGGACTCGGTGGGCCAAAGGGCCTGTTTACAAACTGTATCTCTAAACTAAACAGAACTAATAAAACTAGATTCCAAGTAAATGACTTTACTTCTACTTATTGTATTAGGTGTGCTGAAGTAATTCGACATTGGCCTTTGAAAATGTTGCACTCAAATATATTTACCAGTTATAAACTACATTGACCTAAAACTGAGCTGAGACAACCCACTCATGCCCACTCCATTTCTCCTGACCCATTCACCTTCCAACTGAATCTGCATTCATCTTCAGCAGGCTTTTTTTTCCAGCACAGTAAAGATATATGTTGCAGATATATAGGAACCAGCTGCAAAGGCCCCCCAACAATGGGTTGTTTTTACCTTGTAAAATTATTTACAAAAGCATCGAAATTTTGTGATTGGTTGTAATCGGCTTCATCTCATATTGCTCCTTTTTTTTTAACTTTGCTTGTTGCCCCGAAAGTAGCCAATATTTTGAAATTGTTCAATTGATAACTGAATTTGCAAATAATACTAGGAATGCAACCTATTACTGAGACTTTGAACTTCCTGAACCTAACTTTGAACCTAACTGACGCACGCCTCAGGTTAGAAAGTTCAAAGCCTGAACAGTAGGTGGAATTGTTGCTCTACTTACAGACTTACCTTTCACATACTGGCAAATATAGAAATCAAACAGTGTCAACATCAAGTGTAAATTTACACAAACTTTAATCTGAGGGAGATGGGTCTTGTTAAATCTTTTGTATCCAGAAGATATCCTTTTCCCACTTTCTTTCTCAATCGGCATTTTTTATCATTTGGTTTACCCAACATGCAGACACCATGCCTTAAATAAGCAAGCATAGCCTGAGAGAAGATTTTCATGTTTCTTCCTGTATTTCCACAGATGGCTGCTGTTTATTTAACTTCAGGAGATTTTTCAATCAATGACAGTATGCTCTTTTCAAGTGGCAACACGTCTGCAGAAGTGCTAATAACATGCAAATTACAGAGAAATTAATTGAACGACTTGAAGGGCTTTGCATACCTACGAAAAAGTTCAATATGAACCACAGCAGGAGCTATTTTATCCACCACATCTGCAATAAAATTGTATTTGTGTCTCAGGCTGTCAGGATCATTCTGACCTGTGGACAAAAAAATATCAATGAATTAAACAGTTGTTAAGTATTTTTCTTCAGGTTAGCTATGCTGTATGAGATTTGTTCTCATCATTAATTCGAATGATTGTGCAGCAGCACAGTTTTTGGTGATGAATTTGCTGGAATCTAGCTTGAATAAACATACTTAGTGAAACAAAGACAGAGTGCTGGAATAGCTCAGGAAGTGAAACACCATCTCAGGAGAACATGGATAGGCGACGTTTCAGGTTGGGATCCTTCTTCAGAATCAGTCTGAAGAAGAGTCCTGACCAGAAATGTCATCTATCCATGTTCTCCTGAGATGTTGCCTGACCGGTTGAACTAATCCAGCAACTGTCTTACTTTGTAAACCAGGATCTGCAGTTCCTTGTTTCTATACTTGGTATAGAACTAATTCTAGTTTCTAGAATTAAGAAATTCTAGAAATTCTTCTAGAATTCAAAATAACCAGCTGACCTATCAACATTTATTTGCATAAGATAATTCCAATTAATTACTACCCAATTTGTGGAAATGTTCTCTCCTCTTACATGAATGGTTTAGATCTAATTTTCAGACCAAGACCCTGCCTTTAAAGTCCCCAATCACCAGAAATAACTTTTCTCCACCATCAGGCATTCTTAATCTATTGAAAACTGCAAAAATTGCACCTTTTTAAAATATGATATCTCTGCTCATATTTTAAATGCAAATTCATTTTCAATGTTGCTTTCTCTCCAAGGCTATTCTTTCAGATGCCAAAAATGTGATAGTATTCCAAATGTGGTCTCAAGGGGTTTGCTAGAACGTCTACACGTTTGTAGTCCAATTCTTCAAATGTTACACCTGTCTTTATGATTATTTTCTGAGTGTTCATTGTATTTTGACGATTGATATGCACGGATAAAACATATACTCTTTCCATAATACCACACAATATAGTAATCTATACGGGCTTATCAAGTCTACACAGCCTCACAGAGCAAATCTCATCACCACACTCATTTTGCACATAATTTATTCTCCTCACACCCTTCTTCCCCAAATGTGCAACTGAAAGTGCCCAACTAACCTACCTTGGGAATGTGGAAGGCAACCAGAGAACTGAAAGGAAGTCCACATGGTCACAGGGAGAATGCTCAAACTACACACAGACAGCACCAGAAATCAGGATTGAACTTGGAGGTAGACAAAAATGCTGAAGAAACTCAGTGGGTGAGGTAGCATCTATGGAGTGAAGGAATAGGTGACGTTTCGGGTCGAGACCCTTCTTCAGACTGATGCGGGGGGTGGGGGGGTAAGAAGAAAGGAAGAGGCGGAGACAGTGGGCTGTGAGAGTGCCGGGAAGGGGAGAGGAAGGAGGGAGAAAGCAAGGACTACCTGAAATTGGAGAAGTCAATGTTCATACCGCTGGGGTGTAAACTACCCAAGCAAAATACGAGGTGCTGCTCCTCCAATTTGCGGTGGGACTCACTCTGGCCATGGAGGAGACCCAAGACAGAAAGGTCGGATTCGGAATGGGAGGGGGGTTTGAAGTGCTGAGCTACCGGGAGATCAGGTTGGTTTTGAGCAGAGGTGTTGGGTGAAGCGATCGCCAAGCCTGCGCTTGGTCTCACCGATGTAGAGCAGTTGACACCGAGAACAGCAGATGCAATAGATGAGGATTGAACTTGGTCTCTGTAGCTGTGAGGCAGCAACAATGCATCACTGTGTTTTGGACCACCATTCTGAACAGCTTTTGATCAGTTGGAAACTTCCAAACCAACCAATTTTGCTGTCCACAAGTACAACATCAGAAGGCACAAAAAGTGACATTGATAGATTGATTTAGAGCAGTTACAGAAGGGCGCAAGACACAAGGGAAAATCCAACATTAAGACATTAAGGGGTTGCTGAAAATACTCAGCAAGTCAGGCAGCATCTGTGCAAAGAGAAACATAATGATTCAGGATGGTCACCATTCATCAGAACTGGAAAAGTTTGAAATAAAACAAGTTTTTAATGCAGAGAAAAGAGGGTATGGAAGGGAATGGAAAATCAATGACAATGTGGAGACTGGAAGAAACGAAATGACACATGGTGGTAGTCCAGGATAATGGAAGGTGGTAATGGCTGGTGAATACAAAAGGCATATTTGGGATAGGTATAAATAAGAAATAATGACTAAAATCTGAAATCACAAATACAGGAGAGAGAAAATAAAATCTGGAAATGCTGGAAATGTAAGGTACAAGACTCGAATGGTTGATTAACAAAAACTGTGGAATACAACATTAAAAACAGAGGGCTGTGATCTGCCACGTTGGAGATATAACACTGTTCAACAAACTTTTGAGTTTGGAATTCCTTTCACTATCAGGGCTATTGGCCTCTGGATGACACAGATCAGAACAGGCCAAGAATCAAGGAACTCAGTCAAGAGCCAGAGATGAAAAAAAAGGAGAAAGAAAATCCAGCAAGACACACTCATCTCTAATATACGGACTTAAAATGGGTTGTAGAAGCAGATGGACAGGTTACTTTAAAAAAATAAATGGACAAATAGTAACACAAACAATTTCAGTGCAATGGGGTAATAGAATGGCAAAGAGCCAGTGCCGGCACAAACACCTGAACCAACTCCATCTGTGCTCTATACGACTTATCAAGTTTCAAGTCCCATGAGATTGCAAGATATTTGGCATCTCAAGCCCATTCAAAACATGACACTTCCCACAGTGCAGTGCACTCTCAATATTGCACTGAAATTACTGAACAAAATGTGTGCTCGAGTCGCTGAGAGATGCATTGAACAGTACACCGTAGAAACAAGCCCTTTGGCCCATGATGTCTGTTCAAATCATAATGCTATTTCCAGGGAACCTGTACTATTAGGTCCCCCAGTTCTATAACACTCTGTCATTGATCGTCCAAGATCAACTTCCCACAATGCAACAACTCGCGCTTATCTCCTTGACCTGCTTATCCCACTAATCAAGGTCCCGCTGTAATTCTTGATAATCTTCACTGTCTGCAATACCACTTATTTGTGTCATCTGCAACCTTACTAACCGCGTCTTGTACATTCATCTCCAAATTATTGGCAAACTACAAGGAGTCCATCACCAACCACTAAGGCATGCCGCTAGTCATGGGCCTCATTACTCAAAAAAAAACCCAACTATCCCTAAACCAGGGGTTCCCAACCTTTTTCGCCTCATTTACCCCTGGCAACTTTAATAGCACATAACAATGTTATTTCACTTATTTATGAACAACTAATGATGAACAGGTACTGGTATACCAGAACCAAACACAGTCAGTTAATGAGAAAAAAAAGATGTACAAATCCAGAATCAACAAATTTACCCCCTGGGTAGGGTGAAAATTACCCCCTGGGGGTAAATTTAGCCCAGGTTGGGAACCCTTGCCCTAAACAATCCAGCTTTCTAAATGCATTCATACCTAATCCCTCAGAATCCACTCCAGTGACCAACCTACCATATAAATTAGGCTTACTGGTCTACAGTTCTAAGGTTTCTTTTTACAGCCCTTCTTAAATATAAAAACAATGTTAGCCACCTTCCAGCTCCTTCCTGTAGCTAACGATAATGCACATAACTCAGCCAGGGCTCTCACAATTTCTTCTCTAATCTCCTGCAGGGTTCTTGGATATACTTTAACAGTCCCCAGAGATTTTAAGATGTCCAACACCTCCTTTACTGTAATGTGCACTATCCTAAGATGTCTGCATTAACTTTTCCGAGCTTCCTATGATCCTGACTTTCTCTATAGGAAAAACCAAATATTCATTTGCAGTCTTGCCCATATACTGCGACTCTACACATAGATGTCCATTTTGGTCTTTTAGGGGCCCTAGTTATTCTAGCCTCAATATCTGTTGTCATGCAAGGTTCACAACTCCTGCCAATCTTTCCCTTCACTCTACCAAGAAGGTGCAGACCATGAAATGTTGCTACTCACTTTTAAAAGCTTCCCTCTTGCCCGACATTCTTTTATTCACAAATAACCTATTCTAATCAACTTCTGCAAGCTCCTGTTCAATATCATCAGAATTTGCCTTGCCTCAATTTAGATAATTAGCTTCTGTTATTTTTCATAACTATTTTAAAACTTAAAAGTTCATTGTTTCCAAAGTGTTCCCCCACTAACAAATCAGTGATTTGCTTTGTGCTATTCCCCAAGATTAGGTCTAGCTTTCTTTTCCATATTAGGGCCTCTACATATTGTCTGAGGAAGCTTTCCTAAACACACCCAACAAATTCTATTCCATCTAAATATTTAGCACAATTGTAGTCCCAGTCTATATTAAGAATGTTAAATATCCTACTATGACAACCGTCTTAATTTTGCAACAATCTGCAAATCCCTATGCTATTTTTGTTCCTCTTACTACCTATTTGAGGGCATATAGTACCACCTCCAACTTTTTGATCAACCCCTTCTTATCCGCCCATAAACCCTTATTGGATAATCCCTCGCTAATATCATTTTGAACAACTGCCATCTTCTCAATCAAAACTGTAACTCCCTCTCCTCTCTTTCCTGCCTGTAGCACCTGTATCAGTCTTGTCATCGCCTTAGCCATGTTTCCATAATGGCTATAACGTCCCAGTCACACATACCTTGCCAAGCCCTGCGTTTATTCCTCTTACCTGTCAGTCCTCTTGCATTGAACTAAATGCAATTTAATCAAATTGCCTATCCTCACTTCAGTTTAGTTTATTGTCACATGTACTGAGGTACAGGGAAAAGCTTTCCTCCCACTTCCTCCCATATTCCACCCTATTTTTTCCAATGAATATGTTTTTTTCCATATGAATATGTATCAACTTCCAGCCTCTCGTATGCCTCTCGACTGATTAGCAAACTTGCCTGCCAGGATATTGATTCACCCTCCTGTTCAAGTATAACATCCTTCATGCACAGGTAACTTCCGCTTCAGAAGAGATCCCAATGGTCCAAAGCTCTGAATCTCTGTCCCAACTCTTCAGTCACATATTCATCTGTCCTATCCTCCTTTTCCTACCCTCACTAGCACATGGCACTGGTCTGTATTCCAAATTTCCCTGTTTGTTCATGTGTTTGTCTCAAAGCCTCTAATGTTGCTATTGTATCTGCTTCCAGCACATCCCCCTACAAGCATGTCCCATCCACCTATCACTCACAATGTAAAAGAAAATGCCAAGTACATCTCCTTTATATTTACCCATACTCAGCTTAAAGCGATGCCCTCATTTTTTGGCATATCCACCTGGAAAAACTCCACCCTATCTATGCCTCTCCTAATTTTATGCATTACTTGTTTAATGTATCTTGTGTTTTATGACTGTTGGAAGATCAGTTTCCCTCCTGTGGTAAATAAAGTTCCATCGTATCGTATCAACTCTCCCGCTGCCTTTGACGCTCCAGAGAAAACAATCCTACTTTGTCAACCTCTCCTTGCAGCAAGACACATCCATCTTGATGAATACAAAACTAAAATACCCCTCCACACACATTCTAAATTTGATCTTTGCTTTTCGATTTTGATTTTATCTAATTTTCCATTATCGAGCAACTGGATTCATTATTAATGCCATGAAATTTTAGCAAATTTGCACATTCTCCAATTTCTATTGAAGGCATTATTGTAATCCAATGTTCTTGTTACCTAACAAGGAACAGCTGAAGGCTCAAGTCATAAAAATGTTCCACACTCACATGATTAAAAAGAAATGCAAGATGTCTGGCTGCTTGCTCCTTTGACCACACGTCCCAAACTAATCCTTCATTCTTGCTGCCAAGATTGCTCAACATTTCTACAGGAGATTCCTCTTTTATAGTCAAAACGGGACCGTAACCCAACACGGCAAAGCAAGCAGTCAGCTTTATTTCAGAGAAGGTTTCCGAAAATTAGAATGGGAGCAGGAGGAATGATATTTGAACCAGTTTTTCATAAAACTATCAGATTCTCTGGAATCTAAAGCGCTTTCATTGGGTCCTCCTGCAATTTTTCAGCAAAATCTCAAGTCAATCATAATCGTAATTTATTAGCCAAGTATGTTTTGCGACATACGAGGAATTTGGTTTGCCAGACAGTCATACCAAAAAAGCAACAAGACACACAACTACATTAAAAATTGACATAAACATCAACCACAGCAGCTCCTCCACATTCCCCACTATGTTGGAAGGCAATAAACTCTTATCTTCTTTCCTCTGGTCGGTCGGGGGAGTTGAATCAACCGCAGCCGGCAATCGAGCTCCCACATCGGGGCGGTCTAAGCTCCCGCAGCGGGATGGTCGAAACTCCTGCAGCTTGGAGTCCCCAAAGACGGTCCCTATCCAGGGACCGCCAGCTTCTCGATGTTATGTTTGGATCCTATGCAGTTTGCATATTGGGCCAATACATCTGTGGATAACGTAGTCAACCTGGGCCTGCACTTCATCCTACAGCACCTAGACCACCAGGGGACGTATGCTGGGTGAGAGCTGCTACACTCCAAACTTTCCGAGTTGACTGTGCCTGAACCCCTCTGTCGGTGGATCACCAGTTTCCTGACAGACAGGAAGCAGCATGTGAGGCTGGGGAAGCACATCTCGGACCCGCAAACGCTCAGCATAGGAGCACCGCAAGGCTGCGTACTCTCTCCTCTCCTTTACTCTCTCTACACCAACGACTGCACCTCTACTGACACCTCTGTCAAGCTTCTCAAATTTGCGGACGACACAACCCTGATTGGACTGATCCAAAATGGGGAGGAATCTGCTTACAGACAGGAAGTGTCACAGCTGGCATCCTGGTGCCATCGCAACAACCTGGAGCTCAATGCTCTTAAGACTGTGGAATTGATTGTAGACTTTAGGAGAGCTCCCCCTCCCCTCACCTCACTCACCATCAACAACACCACAGTCACATCAGTGGAGTCTTTTAAGTTCCTGGGAACCATCACCTCCAAGGACCTTAAATGGGGGGCCACCATCGACTCCACAGTCAAAAAGGCACAACAGAGGATGTACTTCCTACGGCAGCTGAGGAAGCACAATCTGCCACAGGCAATGATGGTCCAATTCTACACGGCCATCGTAGAGCCTGTTCTCACCTTCTCCATCATGGTCTGGTTAACCTCAGCCACCAAGCATGAAACTTGGAGGCTGCAGCGAATCGGCCGATCAGCAGAGAAGATTATTGGCTGCAACCTTCCCTCCATTGATGAACTGTACACTGCAAGGGCCAGGAAGCGAGCGGGCAAGATCATCTCTGACCTCACTCACCCTGGCCACAAACTCTTTGAATCACTTCCCTCTGGAAGGCAACTCCGGATTGTCAAAGCTGCCACAGCCAGACATAAAAACAGTTTTTATGCACGAGTAGTTGCTCTACTCAACAGCCAAAAATCTGTAGCCTCCCTTTGATTTGGTATTTTGTTGGTTCACATGCTTGATCATTGGTGTTTTATCATTAATGTTTTATTATTATTAATGTTTAGTGTTTTCTAAGTCATTTGTAATTGTCACTGTATGTCATGTTGTTACTTGTGGGTGGAGCACCAAGGCAAATTCCTTGTATGTGAATACTTGGCCAATAAACTTACTTACTTACTTATTAGCTGACATCCTAATTTTCAGTCTGAAGAAGGTTCCCAACCCATCTCCTCTAGACATCCAGCCTGACCCGCTGAGTTACTCCAGCACTTTGTGTTTTTATTTGTAAAGCAGCACCTGCAGCATCTTGTATGTCCTGATTTAATTTATTTTTAGGACGGTGCTGAACAATGTGAAGTATTTTGTTGCTTTCTGTTTTACAATACATTTCTTCCTATCTAGACAGCTACTGAAGATGTGAGTAATGACCAGGGAATTTTCTCTATACATGCTACAAAATCATACTTAGAGATCGTTAGTATCCATTTTGGCCTGATTGCAGTATTAACTAGGAAATGTTGGTGTATACCTGCCATTAAGTAGCAGCTTAAAAGCCCAGAAAGTCCGTAGCAATGCATTGATGCTTGCCATGGACCCCATAGCTTTCCACAATCACCAAGCAGTTGCCATGTCAAGGGCTTTGCCTTTCCTGACACCTTCTGTAGTTAGGAGGCATCTCCTAGAATTCCTGATGTTGGATTCCCTAAAGCTACCAATGGTTGAACCATTAAACCAAACACATTTAAAACTTCTTAAAGAGAGCACACATCACAATGGGCTAAATATTGGAATATACAAATGTGAGATGAGATATCAAAATGCATTGTGGTTTGATACAATTATGCAAGAAAAATGTAACATGCATTCATAAAATTTGCCCCTTTTAGGAACGGATAGTTTGTCAACCAGTTAGAACAGTCCATTTAAAAATATCTTAAATAAGATTATCAGGATCTTTATAGCAGGATTACTTTGTAAACACCAGAAAGCCACATCATTTTAGGTAATTCCATTGGTGAAGGTAGGAAATTGCTAAACCTGTGAATAACTAGGTTATTGACAGCATATTTGGGGTTTTCATAGATTTTTTTTAAGCTGGGGCACCAACATATGAAACAAGATGCCACAAGTTTCACCAATTGCAATAGTGATGAAGGTCTAAATGGGAAGTGTTGAAGCATTTCACACTGGGCGTGGCTGTGACAGCATCAATAGCCAGCACTGTTAAAGGCATCAGGATGGATATTACAAACTGTCAAGAGAACAAATCAGTGGTTATTGCTTTTTGGAAGATTTATGGTTCTGATGTTCCACATTTAATTGAAATCTGTTCTTTTGAATTTTCGAATGGAACACTATTCACTTCTTCCTCTGATGAGCCTCTTGGATTTTAAAGTTCAAATTCAAATATTCCCAGAGTTTAAAATAATTGAGAAAAATAGGGAATTACACTCAAACTAGTGTACATTGTACAAGCACATAATTATGCTTCTTCATAAAGACCGTATGATTCATGCACCCACAAATCTCTCTACAGAAGATGCCCAACCTGCTGGGCATGATTTTAAATCATGAAAAAAATTGTAAAACCAGACTATGTGATTATTAATAGCTAACAGTGAAAATATTCAGGTTGAATAACTGCTGTTCAACTAAAAAGTGGAACTGCCCAATTACTAGGATTTATAACACCCAGAACTGGTGAGATTTGGCTGAATTTCAACATTATAACAACGATTAGCTTTTGCTTCCCAGCAAAGCATGGTTGATATTTAAAATAGCATCAAGCCTCCAGTTAGACAGTGGAACCATTTTTTTTTATGTTCTTTGGATTGATTCCATCTCAGCATTTTCCACCAATTCTTATCCAACTGTTGCCACTTTGAATAAAGATACAGCTAAAACACCCTAAAGAAAACTGTCATTTAACAACTGATAAATCACACGTGTAAATTGCATGTTCAGTATTAATGCGAGTTATGGACACAAAATAATTCCAATATTTATCAAATACATCCGAGAGATCAGTGATGGCCAATCCACGTGGATCAGCTCATTTCCTCTTTGAGTTAGAAATAACATTGTTTATAATGATCCAGCTGGTGATGTTACTCCACAAGAGTGCAGAGAGGAGATCCCAGGATAATTTTATCAGATGCCACTGACACATTAAACCAGATATCTTTTGCTCCCAATCATTTCAAGATTTTCTAAGGAATGCCTCTGGAAAACATGGGTCGTCTCAACAATTTGTCAATTTTGATTATTGTGGGAATATGAAATACTTTAATCACCAAAAGAGCTGCTATAAAATATGATTAGTACTTTCTTAAAAAAAAAAACATTAGAAGTTTGATTCCTCAAGTGTGTTTGTACTTCGTCTGTAATGTGTTTTTCCCTGAATCACCCTGGCTGAACATCTGCGGTACCAAAGGGATAACCACAGTTAGTGCGTCAGTACATCTGGATGTCATATACCAGCTAGTTGTTGAGCATCTGTAGCATTAGTGAACTGCTGTTAAGCTGAAGAGAAGATGTCCTTTGAATCAGGCTCGCAGCTTTACGTCAAGCTGTCAGATGGGGCTGGCATATGAATGGTATCCCAGACTCATTTTAATTGTGTCATCAACCTTGTGTGTGGGGAGTGTGTGTGTGTGTGTGTGTGTGTGTGTGGGGGGGGGGGGGGGATATGGTAAGTGCACTTCATTTAAAACATGAGAGTATTTACTAGTATTTTAATATGTCATTAAATTTATTTTTGCTACTGATTTTAAAAATATACGTTTTAAGTACATTTTGATGGTTCTGAAAGACTGACCATCAGAGACATATAAAAAATAAAGTCAGTCATTAAAGAATGCAATGTATAGAAAGGAACTGCTAATACTGGTGTATATACTAAAGATAGACACAAAGTGCTGGAGTAACTCAACTGGTCAAGCAATATCTCTGGAGAACAAGAATATGCGAGTTTCGGGTCAGAACCCTATTTGGTTTGGAGATCCTGACCTTTTCCGTTGTCTGTAACGTGTTTGCATATTCCCCAAGTAATCACATGGGTTTCCCCACAAATGTTCCAGTTTTCTGCCACATCGTTAAGAGGTCTTAGTTGACAGATCAAATGGCTACTGTAAATTACTCAACATTTAAATGAGTGATAGGCGAATCTGTGAAGATGTTGATGGGCATGTGAAATAAATTAGATTACCAGTAAAACAAGAGGAGGAAATGAGATTGATAGGATTGCTTCAAAAACCAGTGTGGACTCAGTGGGTCAAATGCCCCCTTTCCATGTCAGAAGATAGTGAGAAATGTGGCATGGGTTGCTGCATCATGGACATGTGATAATGTTTCTCTGGCATATTATGAAAATATGGCTATCACCCACAGTTGGCAAATATCCCAAGTACTTTAGCTACCTGTTGGGTCATGTGGGCATTTGACAAAAATCATCATCATATTGCTAAATATCTATGAATGAACTAGTTGATTCATTACACATCCCACTTTTTAAAATGGTGAATATAAACAGACATCACCGAGAATGAAGAAACCTTCAAGATCATTAGGTGACGTACCCAGTTTAGGATCTTGATCAAAACATGCAGATAAAAGGCCCACTTGTCAATACAAGAAATGTCTAACTATGTGATTAGAATTGGAGCTTCAATCCAATTTGATGATTATCATTAAACGGTGTGGAAATGGTTGCCAAAGATCTTCTGCCACAAACACAGTTTGCCTGTAGTATTTAGACTTTATTGACACTGAGTTTTCCCACAATTACTAGATAATCCATTAAAACAGAACAGACAAATGGACTTGTGATATTTTAACATACTTTGTAAAAGCTAAATTAAAAATATGGTGAGAAAGTCAAAAATATGGCAGTATAGTCAAATAGTTCAAAGTATCTGTTCATATCTTCAGACCATAAAAATCACACCACAGCTGAATTGATGCTTTCAGCTAAATTCACCTACTTGATATGTCCTACCATATTATTTATTAAATTTGATCTCTCTACATACAATTCTGATTCCAACACATTTGATATGTATTTACCTTCACCAGTCATGGATTAATCGAGTGGAAATGATCAGGGATGCTTTCTTAAAACAATCTAAACTATTGGTAGAGCTGCTGCCTTACAGCACCAGAGAGCCAGTTTCGATGCTGGCTTCAGATCCTGCCTGTGTGAAGTTTGCATGGTCTCCGTGACCACATGGGGTTCCTCCAGGTGCTCCAATGTCCTCCAACATCACAAGGACATGCAGCTTAACAGGTTAAATTACCTCTGAAAGTTGCCCCTGGTGTGCAGTGGATGAGAAAGTGGAATATCATAGAACTGGTGTGAATAGGTGATCAATAGTCGACATTGGCTCGGTGGGCCAAAGGGACTGTTTCCATGCTTCTTTCAATTAACCCCTTAAGTGCTTACTATCCAGAGCTACTCATTGTTCGCTTCACGTTAATCAGCCATTTCAATTCCTACTAGTTTCCTTACTGCTAAATACTGAATTGTTTTGTTGATTTTATTTTATTTAGATCATATTAAACATTTCTAGATAGTTTCATGTTTAGATGCAGCATTTAGACAATAGGTGCAGGAGTAGGCCATTCGGCCCTTCAAGCCAGCACCGCCATTCACTGTGATCATCCACAATCAGTACCCCGTTCCTGCCTTCTCCCGATATCCCTTGCCTCCGCTATCTTTAAGAGCTCGATCAATCGAACATATCAAACCTGTGTGTTTCAAACAAATCATTAGTATAACTGCTCTGGCACTGGATGGTGCGCATTTTCCCTTTGTAGGTCACATCAATAGATGCGGCCGCTCTGAATTCTATCTTTAAAACAAAGCCACAGGATGGAGAGGTCTTCTTTAACACTGTTGCTTATTAAAACATAACACTGTTGCTTATTAAAACAAACCTTCAATCAGGATTGGCTCAAGAGTAACTCGGGAGACGAACTTGGAACATCGCAGAAATGACAAGTAAACGGCAAACTTGTCATACCCGTGGGAACTCGGTTAAACTCTTGATCATACACTTGCAATCTCGTACACAACCACGAGTCTTTCACTCGGGGTACCTCTTGTCTCAACTCGCAACGTGAGAACCAGCCTTTACTCTCTCTTGAAATCATCCAGAGAATTGGCCTCCACTGCCTTCTGAGGCAGAGAATTCCACAGATTCACAACTCTCTGGGTGAACACGTTTTTCCTCATCTCTGTTCTAAATGGCCTACCCCTTATTCTTAATCTGTGGCCCCTGGTTCTGGATTCCCCCAACATCGGGAACATGTTTTCTGCCTCTAGCGTGTCCCAACCTGTCCAAGTACACTGTATCCTAATAGCATCCTCCTCACAGTTCACACTGCCACCCAGCTTTGTGTCATCTGCAAATTTGCTAATGTTACTTTACTCTAAAACCCCTTAATCTAAATCATTAATGTGTATTGTAAATAGTTGCGGTCCCAGCACCGAGCATTGCGGTACCCCACTAGTCACTGCCTGCCATTCTGAAAGGGACCCGTTAATCCCTACTCTTTGTTTCTTATCTGCCAACCAATTTTCTATCCATGTCAGCACCCTAACTTGATTTAATTGATTATAACATCAAGTGGTTTCCTCCCAAGTCCCAAAGATGTGCAGGTTTCTAGGTTAATTGGCATCAGTAAATTAATTGGCCGTGATATGTAAGGAATGTATGATTAAGTGAAATGACATAAAAGTGTGAACGGGTATGAGCGAGATGGCCAGCATAAAATCAGTAAAGGTGTAGGAAAGAACTGCAGATGCTGGTTTAAAGAACCCAGTCTGAAGAAGGGTCTCGACCCAAAACGTCACCTATTCCTTCTCTCCAGAGATGCTGCCTGTCCCGCTGAGTTACTCCAGCATGTCGTGTCTACCAGTGGTCTAAAGGGCCACTTTCCAATCACTATCTCTAAACTAAACTAAATGAATGGAACGAAAATCGAGACAAAAATATATATACGGGAGAAAAACTGACCATGCGCCCAACTAACCAACGAGTTTCATGATGTATTTCTTTGTAGTGGCTCGCAATGCACATTCTACATTCACGCACCACAAAAAGTATTGAGATTTGGGGAGCAAATGGTTAATTTACTGGAACCAACGTTGGGAATTAAGTTTGTTTAATCCCTACAACACACATCCCCCAGTTGTTTACACTGAAATGAAACAAAAACATCTTGCCGAATATTGAAGGGCATCCTTAATCCAAGCTTCTCCTCAAACCACAGATTTCAATCGCGATTTACTTTATTTTCCAATTAACAGTCGGCTACTGGCAAACGGCCAGGTACTTCAACTACACTGGGATTTGATGCTCTAAGAAGAATGTGCATATGCACACACTAACACAAAAAGCTGCAATGGCCATATCCAGACCCAAGCCAATGTAATGAAATGATATGTGTAGAATAACAGGACATCGGTCAAAGTACGGTCCCACTCCTATTTATGTGCATTCGTGACTGGACCATTATAACTTCTGCATCTCGGGTAATAAAGTACACGATAAAACTGAGTTTATGCATTTCCTGTTAAAACACAACTGAATAGATATATATAGTGTAGGAAGGAACTGTGGATGCTGGTTTACATCGAAGATAGACATAAAATGCTGGAGTAACTCAGCGGGTCAGGCGAGGCAGCTTCTCTGAAGTGAAGCATCTCTGAATATAGGCATGCTACTTCCATGCAGACACACATCATTATTGTCCATAGCTTTAAGTGAAAAGGTGCCCCATTCCTCGCCCACCGCTTACCTAGACCACAGACTCCCCTCTGGATGAAGATGACGGGAGGCTGGTTGAGGCTCTGAGCCCGGCGGCTCACTGCCTTCAGCTGGCAGACGTTGCGGTAGGTGCTACCGTCGCTGCCGCACACCGGCTCGGGCTTGGCACACACACAAACGCCCTTGATTCTCCTCTTGCCCGGGTAGGAGGCCGGCGGCACCGTGCACTTGAGCTCCTCGCCGCAGGCGCTGGCGTCCGCACGGCCGCCGCACGAATCGCCCTCGCCGGCGGCGCAGACCCGGCAACAGCCGCAGGCGTCCTGGACCTGCCCGGCCCAGCAGTCGGCGGGTGGCTCCGGGCAGTGGGACAGGTCGCACGTCTGCTCGCAGCGGGGGGAGCGTCTGGTCAACCTGCCGTCCACCAACAGCCAGCAGGCAGCTAACACCGCGCACCACAGCATCGTCTGTCTCAGAGCAGCGCCCGCGGTGTAGTCTGCATCAAAGCCCCGGGGGATGTTGTTAATGAACCGCCTCAACTGCAGCTAAACGTGAAACAAAACCCTTTCCCTGCTCAAAGACTCATGGCCTGGGGGAAAGTCGCCCTCAGCTTTGGGTACAAGTCGTCTCCTACCCGGAGTCAAAGTAGCGCCGACTTTATCAGGCGGACCGGTTTCATGAGAGTGTTCTGGCTGCTTTCTGACAGCGCGAAGGATCAAACCCGCTGGGTGTCACACACACCGGCTGCCCAGCTCCATTGGAGGAGGCGAGCGGTTCTCCACCCCCACGACCCGCCCTCTCCTCTCTCTTGATTCTCCAGTACCCACCTTCACCACATCCCTCCCTCTCGCTGCCTCTGACCGCCCCCTCTCTGCCTCCCATTCCTCTCCTCCCAACTTGACATTTCATAAAGCCTTTGCAAACCGACCATTCCAATTACAGAGAAAATATTTTTTTGAGGCTCTCATTTTGAACATCGCTCTGTAAAACAAAGGCAACCGTGACCCCGGCACAATCTGATCAAATCACCCGAAACAAGTCTATTTCCCATTGCGGTTGATCGAAGCTAATGGTGCGATGACCTATGAATTATGAGCTTTGCTTGAATGATCGTCCTAACCATCTACTGCGATTTAGTTCCAGCGTATCAAAGCAGAGTTATAATCAAATCCTGGCAGAAACGAAAACGTGTGGGAGAGATGCGATTGCAATTATGAGAATTGCAATGCTCTCAGCACCACTTGTATAATTCAGATTTCAGTTTGCAACTTGGCGCTGTCTCCTTTGGAAATTATGAATTACAACCAAAGCTACGATTGATGTATCCCAGTGTTCAAAAGCAATGTATTTCCGTTTGAATTTGGGGCATGATTCTAATGTCAATTAGCATGTGTGAGAACCTCGATTAATTAAGCTATTAACTTTTAAATATATATATATACACATATATTTATTATGGTGTAGCTTAATAATTTAAAATTAGTTTTGAATGTTTGCAACCCTTTCGATGAGTATATAGTTATATACTACTACTTTTGCAAGACAGATTTCCGAATCTGTCTACTAACAGTTCTAAGTTTATAAATAAAATGCCATATATATTAAATGTCATATGTACAGGGAATGAATAATAACATTCTTACTTGCTGCAGCTTACTTGCTGCATGACTCAACAAATAAATATACAATGATTAACAATACAATATGTTATCACAAATACTAGATAATAGTACAAATCAAAGTACCTAGTGCAACCAAAACAATGTTTCCATAGTTTAGAAACAGTGAACTGCATATGTTGGTTTATACCAAAGGTGGACACAAAGTGCTGGAGTAACTCAACAGGTCAGGCAGCATTACTGGAGAACATGAATAGGTGATGTTTCTCGCTAGAGATACTGCCTGACCTGTTGAGTTACTCCAGCACTTTATGACTATCAAAGTCCATAGCTGATAATTGCTGAGGTCAAGGTGTGGTTAGTGTGCAGTGTAGACCAAAAGCATGATGGCTGATGGGAAGAAGCTGTTCTTGAACATGGAGGTAGCTATTCTCAGATTACAGTGCCTTCTTCATGTTGGTAGCAGCAGGATGAGAATGTGATCAGGCTGCTATGGGTCTTTGATGATAGAAGTTGGCTTTCTGTGGCAGCACTACCTGTAGACCCCTTTTATGGTGGGGAGGTCAATGCATGATCTCCACTGTACATCGTCGAAGTAGGGCCATGGATTAGCTTTCTTTGTGATTGTATCAATGTGCTGGGGCCAGGACAGATCTTCAGAGATAGACATGCACAGGAAGATGAAAAAAGTTGAGTGTGTTTAATCGTCACATGTACCGACAACTGAAGAATTAAATTTTTACTTGCTGCAGCTTACAGCCCATTAATGCAATAATATAACAATAATACAATAAAATAATAACAGCAATACTATTTAACCATAATAGCACTAAAATTAGGTTTTATAGTGCAACTAAATTACAGTCCCATAGAAGATCAGAATCGTTGAGGTAGCAGTTTTTTTGTGCAGTGTTTAAGAGTCTAATGGTTGCGAGGAAGCAGCTGTTTGACGTATTCAGTGACGTACCAAGTCTCCTCAATTTTTGGGAATTAATGCTACTCCTTTGTGATTGCATCAATGTGCTGGGCTAGGGACATGCATGACCAGGAACTTGAAGTTGCTTACTCTTTCCACTGCCAATCCATCGACAGGTTCACCTATTCCCCCAACGTGCCCTTCCTGGATTCAACAATCAGCTTATTGGTCTTGCTACCGTTAACAGCAAGATTGTTGTTCTGGTACTATGAAATTTGGGTTGTGGAGGTGGTGGTGTAGTGCGAGTTGGTTAATCGACAGAGAAAAAAAAAATGAAGTCGTTTTTCTCATGTTATTGAAGCTGAAAATAGTGGGATATTGCATTGATGCTGTAAATGCTTAGATGCAGCCATTTACAATTAAAAAAAACTCCCAAAGTGCTGCTAGAATAACTTGGCGAGTCGAGCATCTCTGGAGAACATGGATAAGCAACACTGTGTCGGGACCCTTCAAGCTGATTGTAGCAGGAGGGAGAAAGCTGGGGTAGAGATGGCGGCAGGAAAAAGCCTAGCAAGCGATAGGTAGATCCAGCTGTTTGGGGTTTGCTAAGCAGACGGACAGACAAAAGCCAGAGATGGGGAATGGCAAAAGGCTGCAAGATAAGGAGAGAAGTGGCATGAAATGTGAAGTCAGAGGAAGAGATAGAGGTAGAAGGGGTTGCCGGTTATTTTGGTTAGTTATCTAAAATTGAAGAATTGAAAATGCATACTGTTGGCTAGCCATGGAATCTGAGGTGCTGTTCCTCTAATTTGTGTGTAGCCACACTCTGGTAGGCCTAGGATAGAAAGGTCAGCGTTGGAATGGGAAGGGGAGTTAATATGGTTAGCAGTCAGGTGATCTAGCAGACCTCGGCAGATCAAGTATTTGGCAAAATGGTCATTTAGTTTATGCTTGGTCTCACTGATGTAAATGAGGTCACATCAGGAGCACCAAATACAGCAGACAAGGTTGAAGGAGGTAAACTCGAATTTCCGTCTCACGTGGAAGGGATGCTGGGGTCCATGGATGGATGTGAGGAAGGACATGAAGTGACAGGTCTCATGTCTCCTGTGGTTACAAGGGAATGCACCTGGGGACTGGGTGTTAGAAGTGGAAAGTGGAATTTAGTGGTAATGTTAATGAAATCAACAAATTCTGCACTGGTGCAGGATGCAGCCCTGATGCACTAGAGAAAGAGTTGGGGGATGGTGCCAGTGTACATTTAGAACAAGGAGTGTTTAACATGACCAACAAAAAGGCAGATATAGTCGCAGCCTGTATGAGTGCCATGATGACTCATTTAACGTGAAGAAATTGAGAGGCCAAAAGAGTTGTTGAGGACTAGGACAGGTTCTGTCAGGTGGAGGTGATTGTTAGTAGAGGGGTAGTGATTGGGTCTCTACTCATGGAGGAACTGGAGTGTCTTGAGACTTTATTCTCAGGGAATGGATGTGTAGGTTTGGACTCCATGGTAAAGATGGAGGCAATGGGGGGCCTAGGAATTGAAAGGTATTGAGGAGTTGAAGGGTGTGTGAGGTGGGTTGGATGTAGGTCAGAAGAGACTGGATGGGGGATGGAATCAAGATACTTGGAGATGAGATGAGCTTTGTGGGACATATCTACCATTAGCCTAACAGGGTCCAAATGCCACATAGCCAAGTCTGTTGATGTTGATGCAAAACTAGATGAAATTTGAATAGGGAATGACATGAAATTGGCATTAAGCTACAGATAATCTCGATTTGGAATCATAACACCAATCCAACATCACTGGATTTTGAATGTTCTTCACTGTCAGACATCATGGTGGAAGCACTTTCACCAGGAGGAACAGTTCACCATCACTTTAAAGAGCAAGTAGAGATGGGCAGCCTTGCCTAGGATGCTCACATCACCAAAATTGAACAAGGTAACCGGGGAATAACTGCTGCAGCAGCTCAACTATCTTACACACTCACAGCTCCAGTAAGGCAGGTTAAATTGTGACCCAGCAAGATTTTTCTAGCTTCTGCCTGCATCTGGGTTGGGGGGTTAATTAATTTGCCACTATCATTGCCCTGAAGGTAGTTGATGAGAACGTGGTAAGAATAAATTATTCTTGACAATTCATGTTTCTGTGCAATGCAATTCTAGCACTCTTCAATCTTGTCCCTTCTTCAACAGCAGCTGGTAGATCTGTACCTGAACAGTAACCAAGGTTCAGGTGCTGTCTTGCAAATTTACCCTGACCATGTGAGTTTCCTCCTGGTGCCCTGGGTTCCTCCATATTCCAAAGACTTGTAGGTTAATTGGTGTCTGCAAAATTGCCCCTAATGTGTGGGGAGAGGACCAGTATGAACAGGTGATCGATGGGCTCTGTGGACTTAATGGGTCAAAGAGCCTGTTTTCATGC
Organism: Amblyraja radiata; assembly: GCF_010909765.2. Taxonomy (NCBI): domain Eukaryota; kingdom Metazoa; phylum Chordata; class Chondrichthyes; order Rajiformes; family Rajidae; genus Amblyraja; species Amblyraja radiata. The sequence continues at coordinate 23,251,641 of NC_045970.1, forward strand.
TGTATCTCTAAAAATATATTGAAAAAATGAGTGAGCAAAATGCAACAGATAAAAGAGAATTCATACACTGGGGCGCAAATACATCTGAGTGTTTTGTTTTTAAATGTAGTACATTGGGAACTGTGCAAGGTTCTCATGAATATCCACATGTTGCTGAATATGGGCAGCATGGCAGCACAGTGGTAGAGTTGCTGCCTAAAGGGGCTGTGCCACTGCTGTGACCCAATTGGCGAGTTTAGATGAGTTTAGGAGAGTTTGAAAAAGTGTCACGTTGAAGACCTCCTTTGACTATGTAGAAGACTAGCTTCGGCTAGTTTCGGGAAAATTGGACACCGAATAGTAGCAAGTGAAGACGACCTCCTTCGATCTCCTTCGACCTTCCTTCGATTATGTTGAAGACTATCTATGACTATCTTCGATTACCTTCGACCACCCTCGATTATCTACGAATAACATGCCAACCTACCACGACCTACTTCGACTAAACCTACGAGATTTTTTTCCATGGCTACCTTTTTTTACTCACAGGCATTTTTCAGCATGTTGAAAAATATGCCGGGGCCTTGCTAAGGCCTCGAGTATGCGGGGACTACTCTTGAACATGAAGGAGAGTTACAAAGACCTCCTAGGACCTCGTGTCGACCATGCTGTGAGTATGAGTCGAGGGCAAACTCTTCTAAACTCGCCAATTAGCTCGCCGCAGTGGGACAGCCCCTTTATAGTGCCAGAGCCCCAGGTTCAATCCTGACTAGATGTGCTGCCTGTACTGAGTTTGTAAAGAAACTGCTGATGGAACTGGGGTCAGGCAGCATCCACAGAGGAAATGGACAGATTGCTAATTTGAGAAAATGTGAAAAAAACTTAAGATTGTCATATATGCTCACATACTGGTTCAAGTATAATCATTTAATATTTTCCAATATATGATGCTTTAATACAGGCTTCAATTTGCTTCATTACCTAATGTAATTACGAGAAATATTTGACAAATCTCCAGCTAGCACTCAAGTAACATTTCCCATTTAGGAGACTTTTGGATAAGCACAAGCATGCATGTTGGAATGGAGGGATATTAGTAAAGGCATTTTCCTGTTCAACCATAAGCATCCATAAAACATGATTCCTTGGTCATTGTAAAGAACCTCTTAGATAGCATCCAAATCAATTCTCTCGTATCTCATTAAACTTTTTTTTTTCTCTTCAGGCTATATTCATCCAACTGGTTTAAAAATTGCAGCTGCTCTCCCACAGAAACATAGCACAATTTTTTAGTTTCTCCCCATGATTCGGGTAGCCCAAAGTCCAAGACAACCAGGTTCAGGAACTACTTTCCTATAACTGTCAGGTTCTTGAACAAATCTACACAACCATAATCCGACCTTGACAATAGAACATTATGATCCACTTCTTACACTGCCATGGACATTAAAAAAAGTGTTTTTGCACTAATGTCTTGCTTTTTTATCGGCTTTTCCTTTTGGAAATTGTGTGATTTATGTAAAACATGTATATGTGCCTACAATGCTGCTGCAAGCAATATTTTTTTATTGTACCTCCAACTCGCTGCACTTGTGCATGTGCCAACAAACTCGACTTGACACGACTCGGGTGACCGAATGGTTCAAATGCAATAACATTACTGGGTGGCATAATGGCACAGCACTGCACTGTGCCAGAGACCCAGGTTTGATACAGACTACGGGCGCTGTCTGTGCAAAGTTTGTACGTTCTCCCTGTGACCACATGGGTTTTTGCCAGGTGCTCTGGCTTCCTTCCACATTCCAATGACCTATGAGTTTGTAGGTTAATTGGCTACTATAAATCGACCCTAGTGTGTAGGGAGTGGAGGCGAAAGTGGGGTCATATAGAACTAGTGTGCGGGTGATCAATGGTCAGTGTGGACTCGGTGGGCTGAAGAGCCCATTTCCACCCTGTATCTCAAAGTATAGAGATATTGAAATATGCAAGGAAATATCTAGTCACCTGGAGAGAGATGCAAGCTTCTATATCATTCCTTATTTTCCTTTTCTGAAATACCAGTTGTATAGATGCCAGCAGTCATCCATTACTGCATATAACTGGCAATCTTTCAAATGCAAGTCTAGATCTAGTCTAAAAAGTATGATCAGAACTTGTAAGACCAGACTGATGAGCCTTATGGCACACAAGGAAAAAATTGGCTCATCTCTGGCAGAATTCACTAATTTGGCTTTCACTCTACCAATTAGAATCACACTGCATCTTGCAAGTTGTATATGTTGATACTAGCCTCTAAATTGTATTCACTTCTACACTTCTAAAAAAAAAAGCTCTGAGAATAGCTAAGGACAAACTGCACCCCCTCCACACACACCTGAATCTCCTGCCATCAGGCAAGAGATACCGTAGCATCAAAGCCCGGAATACAAGACTGCTAAACAGCTTCCTGCCGCAGGCTGTGAGGCTGCTAAACAGTCACTCTGTACTCAGTCACCTGATTCTGCGGCTTTGCACTGACATTTTAATAACTCTGGCACTGGCCACTCAAATCAGCTGCCCTGGACATTTTAATGATTGGTTTTACTGTATTTTAATGTTGCTGTTTTACCTGCTTTTAACTATACTGTTTCATCAGGGACTGGATTGTTTTTATTGTTATTATGTGTGAAATGTTTTAAGTTTCATGTGTGATGCTCCGGTATTCCCTGGGAAACGTCTTCTCATATTGCACTGTACAACTGTTGCTTTGCAAGATGACAATAAAGGTTGATTTGATTTGATTTGAATAATGTGCTATCACTTTTAACAAGATTCAATTTAAATATATCAACTCACCAGCCCAATCAATGGTATATGACTTGACAAAAATATCCACCAATTATTATAAGAGCATGTCTGACCCACATCATATAGCATCCAGCCACTTCAATTATGGATAAAATGAAGGATGGTCAATGTTTAGGGTCGAGACCCTGCATCAGGACTGGGAGTGTAAAGTTTGTAGGGAGGGGTAAGGCAAGGTTGGCACAATAGATGGAATTGGGTGAGGATGGCGACGATGGGCAGATGGACCCAGGAGGTATGACAGAATTTGGGGATAGCAGCTATTGGGGAATCAGAGAAATTCAAAGAGGGAGAAATAAAGGACCAGGTGGGTTGACTTGAGACAGGCACTGGATGACGATGCACATATATAATTTCTGCCATCTGCAAGAGGATCCCATCAAGTCAAATCTTCCCCTCCCAATCCCTTAGTGCAGGACCACTCACCCATGATCCTCCTGGTTCACTAATCCCCACACGCCTACTCCTGCCTGTCTCTTGGTACTTCAATGAGGTGCAACAACAAGAGGTGCTAAGAGCTCCCCCTTTATTAAATCTCATTTGCTGGATTCAGTGATCTCGGTGTGGCATCCTCTGCATCATCAAGACCAAACACAGACTAGGTGACTGTTTTGCAAAACACCTGCACTTTGTCTGCAACGGTCATCATGAGCTCCTGGTTGTTTGCCGCGTCAACTGCACTTCCCAGTCCCATACCCATCTGGCTGTCCTCAGCTTTTACCACTGCCAGCGCAACCAGATGCAAAGAAAATATATATTCCATATATTCCAATTAGCTACTCTACAACCCAATGGTATGAACATTACATTTTCAAAAAAAAAACAAAGTGCTTGAGTAAGGCAGCCAGCATCTCTGGAAAACATGGATGGTGATGTTTCGAGTTGGGACAGTTCTTCAAATGACTTGCTCTCCAGAGATGCTGCTTGACCCCTTAAGTTACTCAGCAATGTGTGTCTTTTTTTTTGTAAACCAGCATCTACAGTTCCTTGTTTCTCCATTATATTTTTCAATTTCAGTTTTCCCATAATTTCTGTGTTTTTCTCTCCTTGTGGTTCTCACTATCCTCTCCCACTTGGTTCCACTTGCCTATCATCCACAAACTTGACTAACTGGACTCATATCACCATCCAGCCTGTACCCATTTCCACCTTACATGCGCCCCCCCCCCCCCCCCTCCTCCCCTTCTTTTTCTTTCTCCTTGTCTCCACCCAACATGCACCAGCTGGGCAATCCCCAACCCCACTCCCTCCCACCTATCTGCCCATCATTCCCACCTCACCTGGTTCCACCTTTTGCTTGCCAGCTTTTGCCTCACCCTCACCTGTTTAGACTGGCCATCTCCTCTACATTCACAGCAGGCCGGCAGGGTCTCAATCTCAATCACCCCTCTCCTTTACTGATGCTGCCCAAGCTCCTCCAGCAGTTTGTTCATGAATTACCATAGAAATTCCCGTAACTGATAACATTTATTGTATTACTTAAGTGGCTGAAGCAAAACAAAAATATTTTAAGTTAAAGTTGAGATTCTCATATGGCCACAAGATGTCACTGCTGCTTTCTCCATAACAATTAATTTATAAAACACCAATTCAAATTTCAACCCAAAGCTTTCTGCAAACTCAAACCATTTCTGACTATTGCTATTATCAAGAACTGGCTCAATGTAAAGATGTGAAATTAGAAATATTAAGTAAATGACTCAAAGCCACAGCTTATTGAACATTTTCTTCCAATACGGTTCACAATGCTGAAAAGTCCAGCTGCTAACCAGAAGCTAAAATGTTTAAGTGCAAGTGATTATACTCAGAGTAATGCACAGCTCTTCAAATAGCACATGATCAACCTACAATTAATCAAGATACAAGTGAACTCACCTTTATTTTACTTTCAATGCCAGCAAACGTCCTGTGTAGATATGACAGTGGTTTCAAGGGCTTAATTAATGATCCATGCATATGTTGCCAGAAGCTGTGCTTTAACTTTCTCCTGATAGAGATATGTCACCTGCAAGACGTTCAAATCTTCAGCTGCAAAGGGATTATCCCTTTCTCTGCTATGCTATAGTGAATAATTGTTCCATTCTTTCGATCCTTGTAGTGCATTAAGAGTAGATAGTATACTAAATATAGTCATTCCAGTCATGTGTACAATGTGTCAAGTTTAGATGAGCCATTATTAGTAACCTTTAAGAGAAAAGATTCATATTAGATAATCCAACATCCTATAAGGCATGTAAACCTAACCTTGTGTCCATAACTTTGAAATGCTGTTACTTTGAAATGCTGATTTACTGTTTAAAAACAACTTTGTCATTTCTATAGCAACAATAAAGCATGAAAACCCAAAGATGGCTGCTGTTAGCATGGTGTTGATTTATTTCTTCACCATGAGATTTGAAGGCACATTCACTTTTAAAATTCAACTGCTGTGCTACCAGATTCATTTCAGTCTACTTAAATACTGCTTTAAGAATTGAAATATTTTGTAATTAATGTATTATAATTAAAATACCGAAATATTGGACAACTGGCTTAAAATTCTGCAATCTGTGCCAATTTTGTACAGCGACTTTACTCCATTGCTCACGCATTGGGGGGGGGGGGGGGGGGGGGGGGGGGATGCTTTAATGCAGTGTTTTTAGGTGGCATCTTCTACTCAGGCTCAATTTCAAGCAAACAGCAATATCTCTGGGACAGAGATCTCTATCAGCTTCCCAATGATCCCAGTTACTGACATCTACAAATGAGATGCACAAGTGTTTTAATATAAACATAGTGCAAAATAATATTTATACTGCATGTAATGGTTTCCAGATAACATGTTACTTATTTTGTAAGATGTAGATGTTGTAATCAAAGTAAACATTATTTTAATTGATTTTGCAAGCACGTTCTTACCGTGCATTCGATACAACTTTGATTATCTCTCTTGCATCCTTTATTCATGTCTTATTTGAAGCGTGGAAATACAGCTTGGAAATACGCCCGTTGGTCAGTCAACTATCTCCCATACACCAGTTCTACCTTAAACATTTGGGATAATTTACAGAAGCCAGTTAACCTAGTCCTTCAATATTGTAGCTTCTTGATTTCACCCTACAAACAGCAAACAATGGCCAGTTTCCTTTATCATCATTACTTTTTTGCATATCTTTTATTCATTGTTCTTTATCTCTCCACATCCACGTCTATATCTCTAGTTTCCCTTATCCATAACCAGTCTGAAGAAGGGTCTCGACCCAAAACGTCACCCTTTCCTTCTCTCCAGACGTTGCCTGCCCGCTGAGTTACTCCAGCTTTGTGTCATCCTTCAAAGGTATTGGGCTGCATATGTAACTACTGGGGTGCTGGGTTCACCCTTCATCCATATAACAAAAGCAAATCAAAGTGATAACATTTAGAGGCTTCTTGCAGGAAAATATATAAAAACAAACTAGCTCGATATACCTGTAAATATTATATTTTAAATTTACTGCAGCAAATTGACTTTAAGCTTACTCAGAAAATAACTTTAAAGCTATCAACTGAAGTCTGATTAAGCCACATATACAGTGCCCTCCATAATGTTTGGGACAAAGACCCATTTATTTATTTGCCTCTGTATGCCATAATTTGTGATTTGTAATAGAAAAAAATCACTTAGTTAAAGCGCACATTGTCAGATTTTAATGAAGCCCATTTGTATACATTTTGGTTTCACCATGTAGAAATTACAGCAGTGTTTATACATAGTCCCCCCCCATTTCAGGGCACCATAATGTTTGAGCAATGTCATATAAGTGAAGGTAGTCATGTTTATAATTTTGTTGCATATCCTTTGCATGCAATGACTGCTTGAAGTTTGCGATTCATGGACATCACCAGTTGCTGGGTGTCTTCTCTGGTGATGCTCTGCCAGGCCTGTATTGCAGTTTTGGGGGCTAGTCCCTTTCAGTTTTCTCTTCAGGATATAAAAGGCATGCTGAATTGGGTTCAGATCGGGTGATTGATTTGGCCACCCAAGAATTGACAATTTTTTAAGCTTTGAAAAACTCCTTTGTTGCTCAAGCACTATGTTTGGGATCATTGTCTTGCTGTAGTATGAACTGCCGGCCAATGAGTTTTGAGGCAATTGTTTGAACTTGAGCAGATAGGATGTGTCTATACACTTCAGAATTCGTTATACTATTACCATCAGCAGTTGTATCATCAATTAAGTGAGCCAGTACCTTCAGCAGCCATACATGCCCAGGCCACATCACCCCCACCACCGTGTTTCACAGATGAGATGGTATGCTTTGGATCTTGGGCAGTTCCTTCTTTCCTCCATACTTTGCTCTAGCCATCACTCTAATATACAGTGCCCTCCATAATGTTTGGGACAAAGACCCATCTTTTTTTTTTGCCTCTGTACTCCACAATTTGAAATTTGTAATAGAAAAAAAAAATCACATGTGGTTAAAGTGCACATTGTCAGATTTTATTAAAGGCCATTTTTATACATTTTGGTTTCACCATGTAGAAATTACAGCAGTGTTTATACATAGTTCCCCCCCATTTCAGGGCACCATAATGTTTAGGACACATGGCTTCACAGGTGTTTATAATTGCTCAGGTTTATTTAATTGCCTCCTTAATGCAGGTATGAGAGAACTCTCAGCACCTGGTCTTTCCTCCAGTCTTTCAGCACCTTTGGAAACTTTCATTACTGTTTATCAACATGAGGACCAAGGTTGTGCCAATGAAAGTCAAAGAAGCCATGATGAGACTGAAAGAAGAATAAAACTATTAGAGACATCAGCTGCACCTTAGGCTTACCAAAATCAACTGATTGGAACATCATTAAGAAGAAAGAGAGCACTGGTGAGCTTACTAATAACAAAGGGACTAGCAAGCCAAGGAAGACCTCCACAGCTAATGACAGAAGAATTCTCTCTATAATAAAGAAAAATCTCCAAACACATGTCCGACAGATCAGAAACACTCTTCAGGAGTCAGGTGTGGATTTGTCAATGACCACTGTCCACAGAAGACTTCATGAACAGAAATCCCGAGGCTAAATTGTGGTGTATTTATGAACTGTGGAACTGTGGAAATTGTGATGTATTTCTGAACTGTGGAACTATGGAACTGAAGTTTTAAGTTCTTCTTGGCAACTGTAACCTGGCCAAACTGTAACCTGGCCATCCTATTTTTGCAGCTAACCAGTGGTTTGCATCTTGCAGTGTAGCCTCTGTATTTCTGCTCATGAAGTCTGCTGCGGCGATTAATAAGCTCACCAGTGCTCTCTTTCTTCTTAATGATGTTCTAAACAGTTGATTTTCGTAAGCCTAAGGTTTGGCTGATGTCTCTAACAGTTTTATTCTTGTTTCGCAGTCTCATAATGGCTTCTTTTACTTTCATTGGCACAACTTTGGTCCTCATGTTGATAAACAGCAATAAAAGTTTCCAAATGTGATGGAAAGACTGGAGGAAAGACTTGGCACTGAGAGCTCTCTTATACCTGCATTAAGGAGGCAATTAAACAGACTTGAGCAATTACAAACACCTGTGAAGCCATGTGTCCCAAACAGTATGTTGCCCTGAAATGGGGGGACTATGTATAAACACAGCTGTAATTTCTACATGGTGAAACCAAAATGTATAAAAAATACCCTTTAATAAAATCTCACAATGTGCACTTTAACGTGTGATTTTTTTTTTCTATTACAAATCTCAAATTGTGGAGCACAGAGGCAAATAAAAGAAGGGTCTTTGTTCCAAACATTATGGAGGGCACTGTGTGGACAAGGTATGTTTCTACACTGAATTTTTCATCAGCAGTAAATGTGCTCAACCATTTACTTAAATGCCCGTTTGATTCTTGGTTTATCTTGGTTCTTTGTAGCATAAGAAACTAAAAAATGATACTTATTTCCAAAAATAGGAAACATTTAATATTATAGAATTGGTATGTCCAATCCTTTTGCTTTGCCCTATTAAAATGGGCATCAACAGATTTAATGCAGACATTCCAGAAACTGATGAAGTATAAAAGTTAGGAGTGCTCCCTCACATACTTTTATTGAATTCATCTTGAAAAGTCATTTGAATACTTTAGGGAAAAAAAAAATCATATAAAGTGATATATGACTCTTGAACTCTGTAAAACAAAACACACTAGAAAGTGAGATTAATGGAAGCAAAAAAGTGATCACAAATGAGAACTGCAGATTTCAAACGATACGAAGAACGATACTGTGTGCCCCATTATATGAAAGGTTCTTGAAATTTCTGCTTCTTTATCACTGCAGTGTTCTTATGACAAAATGTTACTGAGTAATTTTGATATGTAATAAGTAATTTAGAAAGGAGACAGAGATAAAAATCATGTTATTTTTATTGTCTCAGATGAACAAACATCGTCCAGGACACTCCTTACATAGGCCATCAAAAATAATTTAAACATTTTTATAGATTTATATAAAACGTTCAGCAAAGATAAATAAAAGCTTTTGTTAGCAGACTAAATCAGAATACAATTTCCCAACTCAAATATTAGATTTTTAGTTCACCAGTAGTTGAATATTGTCCCCTATAATAGTGTAAATGCAGTCAATTTCTTCACCCAATTCTTACAGAATGTTTTCAAGTACACAGCAGTAGCACATGCAATGTCAGAAGCAGTACCAGTGCCAATAAGCTTAGCAAATCTACAATTATAAAAATAAAAATATTGAACTTAACAAATTTTTTTTACAGGTTCTAAAGGTAACTTTTCCCCACAGGCATCTTTTAAGAATAACTGTAGTTAATCATATACAATATATTTCCACTTGTGGGAAAGAAAACTAATCAAGTAAAGAATCATTTTCATCCTTTATATCCAGTTCTTTTTTGGTGGTAAAAATTCAATTTTCAATGTCACAGTGGAAACAGAAGCTTTAGTGTGTTCAAAAGGTAATGTCAGGAGCATTTTCCTCTCAGTTCAAGAAGTAGCCATCTTTGAAATTTGTACTATGTTACATGTTTTAATGACCCTGTTCAACAATAACAGTTATTAGCAAATCAACAATTTAATTTACAATACAGACAACCAGTGACAAAACGTGTAGCACTTGAAGGCACAGCGACGCTGTCTGGTTGATACTTAAAATCAAAGCCCTGCATTAATGTATTTTATTCCAAATATAAATTTAAAGCAAGCAAACTACAAAACTCTAACATGCAAAAATCACAGGATATATTTATATATCAAACTACTGTATGAGATGAATCATGACAGTATTTTCAAGTCTCATGACATGACAATTATTAAAACAATTTAACTAGTCTGTATTTATAAAATCCTAACATCCTAAAGGTCCTCCAAAATTAATAACACTACTAAAAAACAATGTACGGTAAACAAAAATGCTGGAGAAACTCAGCAGGTGAGGCAGCATCTATGGAGCGAAGGAATACGTGACGTTTTGAGACCCCTCTTGACCCCAAACATCACGTACTCCTTCGCTCCATAGATGCTGCCTCACCCGCTGAGTTTCTCCAGCGTTCTTGTCTACCTTCAATTTGCAGTTCTTTCTTAAAAAACAATGTAAATCTATTAACTTTGAAAATTACAGTAATGGCGTCAATTGTAGCATTAAAGTGATCAAAATCCACCAATACAAAGCAATCAATTAATTGAAGCAAGATTGTGGAATTTAGTCCAACAAATGCTTTAAGTGAAAAAAAATTTAAACATGAGAAGCACCCTCCAGGAAAGGCATTAAAAAAAATTGCAATGAGTTAGCTTTACCACAGGGGGCTAGTATTTTCCAAATAATTCCTAGTGAATAGCTGCAATACAATGTTGATAGCTCAACCTTTGCCTCCAGGACTCTTCTTGCTTACCATTTTCAGATGAGCAGCAGAATGTGACAGCAGCAAAGAGCAAAATATTTTTTTTTAAATCATCTTGCAGCACTGAAACCTCAATATTATTTCCAGAATTGAGATCACAGATTGGATGCGAACACTACTGTAAATTACAAGGTGCTGCAGAATCTTGAAAATAAATAAGCTGTGCTATCCACACAGTATGCAGCAGCATAAAGTCCTTCCTATCCAGATAGCTACACACATTTGGCACAAACTGTGAAGGAACATATGTAATAGAAAACAGCTCCAGGAGAAACAAAGTTAACTTACCATACAAAATAATGAATATTAATGACAACTCCTATAAAGGATGTGCAAAATAAATATTTTATCCCAAATTCTCCAGGGAACATATGTTAAATATATCCTATGATTAAAAACTGCAATAATGCTAGGTGGAAAAGGGCAAAAACTATTTCCGTGCATATTAATTAAATAGGATGTAACAGATGTACCATAACTCAAATGACCACCATATGTTCATCATAAAAATATCCTTGAGCTCAATCTAAACAATGCCAAATCACTATTAATGCTCAGATCTGTGTTTCTTCAAGTCTTTACAGATATTCGAGTTCCATTTCAGAATATTGACCAGTTAATATCGTGTCCAAAGCAATCACACTCTACTCCTCCATAAGATCTTAAGGTGAAAAGCATGTGGTGTACACAGTACTGAAAAGTCATCTGCATAACTTTGATCCTGTGTAAAACATACTTTAAAAAAAAAAACATGCAGCACTGCTCACATTACAATGACATTATCAGAACTTCCAGTAACTTTTGCAGTTCACAATTAGTGAAATAAGTATTGCACAGGCAACCTATAAAATTTGAGCAATATTCACACAATTTAAACTCATCCAATCAAATTACATTTCCTCCAGTAAAACAAAAAGTTAATTTAAGGAAGAAAAACATTGTGCAATTAGATCATATATTGATATATTTGAAAACTTGGTTCCAGAATGTAGTCAGGCACTTTAAGCTAAAAGGGGTTTGGTGCATTAAAAACATGTAGGCCCCAAGTTAAAGATCATACACAGACCAGCCAAGGTTGAAGAATCAGGTTCAAGTTTTCTCACAATGAAAATTCTTACTGACCCAAATATATAAAAGAGTGCTCTGTACGTTTAGTGACAAGGTGACATTTAGTATCTTTGGGACCAAGGCAGTACACAAAAATGTTCTTCAGGCACAAACAAAGTAGGCAGATAATGGAACACCAATTGATCTAAATTTATCCATAATATTAGAACATGGAATCTGTTAGAGAGATCTTAGCAGGTGCACTTCACTACATAGATTAGACGTATATCCAGCGGCAAAGATTTGAATAAGAGCATGAACTCTTTGTCTGCCTCATTAGTTCAGAGATCTCAGACTTGTAACTTCCATTTTCAGATGTCACTGACAGGAAGACTGGCATCATCCAGATCCACAGGAACAGGATAGTTTTCCTGTACACCATTTTTACCTTGAGGGACTGAATCATCCTTCGTCATTTTGGCAGCTGGTTTTCTGGTAGAGACAGTCTGGTTCTTGATCTGCCCTGACTGAGCCATGGCAGAAGCTTTGTGAAATCCTCGCTTCTCCTGGTTATGTTGGAGATTTTGGTCGGCAGGGCTACAGGTGATGAGAGCTTGGGGATTATAGACTTCTGCTGCTTT